>NC_054484.1:29635761-29948511 GCF_017639515.1 Carcharodon carcharias
GGCCATGGTGCACTGCCTCAAGCAGGTTGCCTGGCCATTCTTTATACAGACTGCCAGTTCATCATCGGAACCGGTGGTCTGAGGCCACCTGCACCCGTGACTATTTTCCTGTTCTCCATGAGGGTCGCTTACCCACAGTGCTGGCCTTAATTGGCCCGCCTGCGGAAGATGGCGGGTCGGCCCGTTTCTTCATCGGTAATCGGCCACACACCCGCTGCTGAGTCAGTCGGGCCCGCCTGCCCACCAAGCGGAAAATTCTGCCTTATTGCATTTCCGGTGGCTCTGATGTGCCACTGCAATTTCTAAGATTCAGAGATGATAGGGGCTAAATTATTAGGCACTTACAAAAATGTGAGTGAATCCCAACCAATCAGCAAGGTTTTTAAAAGGTACATTGCGTCTAACTAACTTTATAGAGTTTTTTAAATAAATGAGAATACAGATGAAGAAAATCCAGGCAGTGTGGTTTATATGGTATTTCAAAAGGCATTTGCTAATCTACGATATAAGTGAGTAGGTTTCTCTTGGAAGTTCCTAGGGCCTTCCATGGCCTCAAGGTACTCACACCAGCTCTCAGATTTCATGAGTTCAATTCAGGCCTTTTAACCATGGAATAGATGGAATTTCTAAAGGCCTGAGCAAATGGAAAGAATCCTAAAATAGCTGGGCTCTGCACCAATTCCTAGCCCTCCCCTGGCCAAAAACTTGTTTTTTGCCCTCTCTGCCTGTGGGAGTCTCTACCTTTGCTTTTTTAATGTATAAAAACAGGATAACATTCACATAATGGTGCAAAAAAAATTGTAAACCATCTGCCCGATTATTTCCTTATGTGACCCAGGGTTAAATTTTGTTTGATAACACCCCTGTGAAATGTATCACCCTTGATACATTTTACTACGCCACTCCAGTACAGTACTGTGGGAGTGCTGCACTGTTGGGAGTGTTGCACTGTCTTTTGGATGAGACATTATAACTGAGGCCCCATCTGCCTGTTTAGATGGATGTGAAAGATCCAATAATGCTTTTTCAAAAGAGAGCAAGGGAATTATCTCTGGTGTCCTGGCCAATCTCTCAATCAACATCACCAAAACAAATTATCTGGTCATTATCAGACTGCTGTTTGTGAGAGTTTGCTAAGTGCAAATTAGCTGCCGTGTTTCCTACGTTACAGCAGTAATTACATTCAAAAGGAACTTTATTCGTTGTAGAACACTTTGAGATGTCCAGTGGCCATGAAAAGCGCTATACAACAAGTCTTTCTTGTTATTCTTTTAAGGAGGGGCGGGGGGGTGGGTGTTGGGGGAGGGTGGGTGGCATGAACTAAAATTTAAGATAAACTTTTTTTTAGGGGAAATTTTTTGTTGCACTCTCAGTCATGGCTAAGTTGGAAGCACTTACATCTGAATTGCAAGGTTCAAGTCTCACTCCAGGTCTTGAGCTTAAAAACCAAGACTGACACTTCAGTGCAGTACAGAGGGAGTGTTGCGCTGTTGGAGGTGCTGTCTTTCAGATGAGGCATTAAACCTGCTTGGGTAGATGCAAAAGATCCCATGTTATATTTGGAAGAAAAGCAGGACAGTCATCCCCAGTGTCTTGGTCAATATTTATCTCTCAATTAACATCACAAAACCTGATTACCTGGTCATTATCACATTATTGTTTGTATGAGTTTCCTGTGCACAGATTAGTTGCTGCGTTCCCTACATTACAACAGTGACTACACTTCAAAAAGTACTTTGTTGACTGTAATGCATTTGAGTTGTCCATTGCAAGTGAAAAGCATTTTATGATTGCAAGTCTTCCTTTCAATGCATTTGCAGTAAGCTGGTGGAGCAGATGACCCACCTGCTTTAGAACCTGCCGGATTTTCAGTCCATTAATTTCAAAGGCCTGAAAATTGGACAGGTTTGATTAAGGTCTGGCGACCTCTATGTAGAATTTACAGCTTAGAAACAGACCATTCGGCCCAACTGGTCTCTTTATGCTCCATTAGAGCTTCCTCCAACCCTACTCCATCTAATTCTATCAGAATATGCTTCTATTCCTTTTTCCCTCAAATATTTATCCAGCTTTTCCTTAGATGCATCAATGCTATTAGTCTCAACTACTCCATGTGACAGCAGGTCCCACATTCTAAACACTGTGTAGTTTCTCCTGAGGTTTATTTTGGATCAATTAGGGACTCCCATATTTATTCCACCTAGTTTTTGACTCTCTCCACAAGTGGAAACATTTTCTCCACATGTACCCCAGTAAACCCTTCATAATTTTAAAGACTTCTATCAGGTCACCCCTCAGCCCTCTCTTCATTTTTAGAGAGGCAAAAAAGGTCCCAGCTTGTTCAGGCTTTCCTGGTAGTTATAACCTTTCAGTTCTGGTAATGTTCTTATAAATGTTCCAGCAGATCACTGCCTGTGCAGTGAAGGTGAAAATGTAATCCTACAGAGAAGAATCAATCACAACACCACTGAATATTATAGGCAGGATTTGTGAACTACTAATCCAGTTGAAACTAGGGGGATGAGTGAAGAAAACATGAGGGCATAGGGAAAAAAATAAAGCATTTTAGTTATCCAAAGTTACCAGGTTATATGTAAATACAATCACAGAAGTATGTTAATGGAAAATGTGTAAAATGAATTCAAGTAGTCCAAAAGATTAGGTTTTCGCTACATAATTGGTTTTGATTTCACACCAGCATGTGCTAATAGGGGCTTTGGATGTTAAACTGGAGTGTCCTCTATAATTAATCTAACAGCGTGCCGCATGCTTTATTGAAAGCTAAATGAAATTCCTCCAATAAAATTGTTCTAATCTGGTAGTGATTTAATTGGCACAATTGAATTTATTATGGTATCAGTCACTCAAGCTAATACTATTTAACCCCTCCTCTGCAAATAAATTAAATATGTTTCTAATTCACTTTAATTGTGCTGTCGAAGAATTGAACTGATTGCTGTTGGAAACAGCTGCATGTTAGTGGCAGATTCCTATAATTATCTGCTGCAGAGGTCAGAGCATTTATTGAATTCAGCAACACAATCAATTCAAATTGATCTTTTTTCCCTTCTTAAAGGCTGAAGTTATATATATTCCAAAGAGGTGGATACTGCATACCAGATATTTGACACAGTAGTGTTAGTAATGGTATGTTGTGAGTCACCAGCTATTGGAATTTAAGATTCAGTAACTACCACAAACGTAAGTTTCTTTTATGTTTTTGATTTACATATGAATTAAGAACAGGGGTAGGCCATTTGGCCTCTCAAGCCTGCTCTGCTATTTGATAAAATTGTGGCTGATCTGATTGTGGCCTCAATTCTACTTTCCTGTCTATCGGCTGTAATCTTTGGCTCCCTTGTTAATCAATCTACCTCTACCTTAAAAATATTCAATGACTGTGCCTCTGCTGCTCTCTGGGGAAGAGAATTGCACAGACTAATGACCCTCTAAGAGAAGAAATTTCTCCTCATCTCTGTCTTAAATGGGAGACCCCTAATTTTTAAACTGTATCCCCTATTTCTAGTCTCTTTCATAAGGGGAAACATACATTCAGCATCCACCCTGTCAAGTCCCGTCAGGAACTTATATGTTTTAATAAGATCACCTCTCATTCTGCTAAACTCCAATAAACACCTTTCCTCATGATTATCTTATCCCTTCATCACACAAATCAGTCAAGTGAATCTTCTCTGAACTGCATCTAATTCAATTATATCCTTACCTTACTTAATTAAGGAGACTAAAGCTGTACACAGCACTCTAGATGTAGTCTCACCCTGTATAACTACAGCAAAATTTCCACACTTTTATAGTCGATTCTACTTGCAATAAACGGCACCATTCCATTTGCCATCCTAATCACTTGCTGTACCTGCATACTAACCTTTTGTGCTTCATGTATCAGCACATGCAGATCTCTCTGTACCTCAGAGTCCTGCAATCTCTCCATTTAAATACTATACTGCTTTTCTGTTCTTCCTGTCAAAATGGACAAGTTCACATTTCCCACATTATATTCCATCTGCCAATTTTTTGTCCACTCAATTAGCCTATCAATTACCCTTTTCAGACTCATTCTGTCCTCTGCACAACCTACTTTCCTATCTCAAACAAAAATAAAAAATGCTGGAAAAGCTCAGCAGATCTGACAGCATGTGTGGAGAGAAAAACAGAGGTGACGTTTCGAGTATATACCGTTCTTCAGATGCTATCTTTGTGTCATCAACAAATTTAGCAACCATTTGCTTGTATTTTTTGTTATCAGTTTCGCTAAAGAATCAAAGAAACATCAAAACTTACACCATAGAAGGAGGCCATTCAGTCCATCATGTCTGTATTGGTTCATGAAAGAGCAGTTGTGTTTTGTCCCTACTTTTTGTCTCTAACCCTGTAAGTTCTTCATCCTAAACTCCCTGACCAACTCTCTTTTAAATTCATTTTTGGAATCAGCTTCAACCACCTTTCCATGACCTCTAGCTATTGACTCACTCACCAGAGGGAATGCTTTTTACTTATTTACTCTGTTGAAACCTCTCATCATCTTGAAATCTCGATCAAGTCACCTCTTAACCTCCTCTGTTCCAAGGAAAACAGCCCTAATTTTTCCTACCTCTCCTCATAACTGAAGTTCCTTATCCCTGGTTGTATCCTGGTAAACCTCCTCTGTATTCTTCCTAATGCCTTTACATCTTTCCTGAAGTATGGTGTCCAGGATTATACACAATACACCAGCTGAAACTTGACCAGTGACTTATGGGGCAGAATTTTCTTGCCGGTGTGTGGGGGTGGCTCCCACATGCTGATGCGTAAAATGATGCGCAGTGACATTGGGCATGCGTCCCGACATCACCCTGCGTCATTCCAATCTTCCTTTCGAACTGTCAAAGGCCTGTTAAGGCAATTTAAAAACCAATTAACATAATTAACAGGGCTGCCTGCCCACCTTAAGGTTGGTGGGCAGGCAAAGAGCTTTCACGTTTTTCATGAAACCTCATCCACGGGCAGGATAAGGTTTCATGAAGGGTTTAGTAATTAAATAAATATTTTCCCACACTTCATAAACATATCAAACAGGAGGCTTAGCGGAGATGTGAGGGAGAATTTTTTCATCCAGAGGGTGGTGAGAATCTGGAACTCACTACCTGAAAGGGTGGTGGAGGCAGAAACCCTCATAACATATAAGAAATATTTGGATGTGCACTTACGATGCCATGGCCTAGTGCTGGAAAATGGGATTAGAATAGTTAGGTACTTGTTTGACTAGCGCAGACTCGATGGGCCGAAGGGCCTTTTTCTGTGCTGTAGACCTCTATGACTCTATATCCCAGCTCGTGTGACACTGTCACATGAGGGAACATGCCTAAATGATTTTTACCTGTTTCTATTGAAAACTTTCATACTGAACTTAATCTCCCTGAGGCAGCTCTGGAGATGCTCGGCTCCGTGCCCGCTCCTGACCGACCCGCCCAACAGGGAGAAAGTTCTCCCCATGACGTCCAGCATGAGCTCTTTGCTTTTATATTCTATTCCTTTCTTTATAAATCCAAGTAGCCATTTGCCTGTTTAAACACCTTTACAACTTGCCTGCCGTCTTTAAGGATTTGTGGATATGGACACTTGCACTGAACACTTGAAATACCATAACATACAGGGCTACAGGCCAAATGCTGGGAAACGGGATTGGAATAAAGAGATGCTTGATGGGCTGGCATGGTCACAATGGGGCCGAAGGGCCTGTTTCTGTGTTCTATAACTCTATGACACCAAAGTTTCTCTTCTCTTTGCTTTTCAAAATTGTGCCATTTATAGTATACTGTCTTTCCATTGTCAGTTGGCTAAGACTTCACTCTATATTTTTATGAGTTATGCTTTTGGGTGCTTGATTGTGCTGCATGGACATTTTTGCAGCATTTTTGTGCTTTATTTTATTATTTGGAGGTCTGCAGCTCCCTGAGGCATCTGTCTGCCTTCAGGGAGCTCAGTGGAAGTGCTCAACAGTACCCGTGTTCACATCGGTGCCTGCCCTCATCCCGCCCCCATTGGCACTGCTGAGCCTTTCTCAGGGCACATTAATTGGCAACTAGCTTGACATCGTGGTCGGGGGCTGATTGTGATTGGGGGACCATTTCCCGTCTGCTTCCGGGCCCACCGATTGCGCGCGCCAGACGAACACAAAATTCGGGTCATGGTTTTGTATCGTGTCCTACCATTGCACAACCAATGGGCCAACGTGGTGAAGCAGTGTGTCTAACCAAGATTATTAATAGTTTTATTTGTTCTTTGAATATTCTTTTCAGCCATGGTAATTGTTTATTAACTGGCTGACAGGAGGTGTAAAGCTACCGAAATGTTCTTTATCTTTTCTGAAGTAGTTTCATCAGAGTTCAGCGTATGTTCCAGTAATTAATAAATAACAATTGGGCCCTGGGATCTTTTTCACATATTAATTCCATCTTTCTTGCTCAGAATATCTATCCTGAGAATCAACATTATTTGCTATTAAAGTAGCTTGTCTGGAATAATGATTCAAGTCCTCCTGTGCCCTGATAGATCCATGTCTATCAAGCAATCATTGTCGCCTGAACTCTGCAGTTTCCATCAAGGGTAAGCTTTGGGTCACTTATCTGAGTTAGGAAATTGGTGCAACTATCAGATTTAGTTAGAACCCAAGTTTAAAAACTTGAATGTCTGTTTGATGAACTCAGCAGTAGGCAATTACTGAGCAAGTCTACAATGCAAATCTATTGTCATGAGAACTGCAGATTTAAGGTACACATTACATAATCTCTAAGATGTAAAGTGATGTAAATGAGGAAACATGACTTGCCTTCGTTGATTCTATGTCCCTATAATTGTTGGGATAATATTATATTGAGGTATATTCCTAGAGCATAAACTAAAACAAAAGTTGGCTATAGGTTCAATTATTTTCACCCAGGCCTAATCCAAACCTAAATCAATTCAATCCTCTAGCAGGATCCTCCTTTGGACACTAAGAGAATCAAGGATTATGGGATAGGGCAGGAAAGTGGAGTTGAGGTGGAATATCAGCCATCTTATCGATTGCACGGCAGGCTCGATAGAATGTATGGCGTACTCCTGCTCCTATTTCTCGTGAAATATGCCAAATTCAGAGCGGTGTACAGGATGGTGGTGGTGTATAAAGGCATAAGTGGAAAGGGAGACCAATTTGGCATTCCCTACAGTGATGATCCATAGCCAATGGAGGAATAGAAGTTCTGATGTCGTACATAGGTCTAACTTATGTACAGTTGCTATTAAGAATTGTGAAATGGAAGTTTTTGGGAAGGGAAAGAGAAGAGATAGGTTTTTGCTAAAGAAAGTTATACTTCCAATGAGCTTTTCAAAGCTGTTCTTATAAATGTATATTGGATTTTTTACAATCTGCTCATTTTCCTGAAAGGTATGAAACCTTCTGAAAGCCAGGAGCATTTAGTGCTGGTATGACATGAAACAGACCATATCAAGCTTTTTAAAAAAAACTTGGCTTTTGGTCAGTGGGAGACAGTTCAAGACCATCTGCCCCATGCCCCCTGACATCTGTTCTTAGGAACGGAGTAGGTGAAGGTCAGGGTAAAGCAGTATCAACTGGCATGGGCAGACCACACCCTCAGCGAGGTGACTCCCTCAGGCCACTGTTTGTGGTCCACTCTGCAGCAGACCCACAGCAGGACAAGCACACGACCTCAGTCAAAGTTCAACACTCTGGCGAAAAGGACTGAGATGCAAAGCATGACCTGCAGAAAAGTTCAGCCCATTGTAAAAGAAGTGAGGAATAAAGTTACTTTTAGAAAGACTGCTGCTTGGTAAATGGAGCACCTGCTAAGCTTTGAGTGCATAAGGCTCTTAAAGATTTTTTTAGCAGACTAGCAGAGTGTATGGATAAAGCTGATATTATTATGGAACTCACGGATGAACTGTTCCCCTTTTAAGTGCAGGTTTTGTGTTTCAGGTCAAAAGTTTAGTCTGGGATCATTTGTCAAAAGATGTGTCGTATGATTTGGTTTTAGTTTATTAATCACGTTCAGTACAAAATAATGTTTGAATTTGTAACTCTGGGAATTATTTTTGAATATTTGATTGGATACATCTACATCTGACTATTTTAGCAACTACAAGTCTAAACAGCTTCAAGTATTATCTAGGGTTTGAAAGCTTTGATATCCATGTTTGGCTGAGGAACTGGGTTTTTTTCTTCTTTCATGGGATGTCGGTGTCGCTGTCTAGACCAGCATTTATTGCCCATTCCTAATTGCCCTTGAAAAGGATTTTGACCCAGTAACAGTGAAGGAATGGTGATACAAGTTCTAAGTCAGGATGGCATGTGACTTGGAGGGGAACTTGCAGGTGGTGGTGTCCCATGCATCTACTAATTTGTCTTTCTAGGTGATAAAGGTCGCAGGTTTGGAAGGTGCTGTCGAAGGAACTTTGGTGAATTGCTGCAGTGCATCTTGTAGATGGTACACACTGATACCACTGTGCTTTGGTAGTGGAGAGAGTGAATATTGAATGTGGTGGATGGGGTGCCAATCAAGCAGGCTGATCTGTCCTGGTTAGTGCCAAGCTTCTTGAGTGTTGTTGAAGCTGCACTCATCCAGGCAAGTGGAGAGTATCCCATCACACTCCTGACTGTGCCTTGGTGGTGGTGGACAGGCTTTGGGGAGCCAGGAGGCGCGTTACTCGCTGCAGGATTTCTATCCTCAGACCTGGTCTTGTAGCCACAGTATTTATATGGCTAGTCCAGTTCAGTTTCTGGGTAATGGTCACCACCAGGATGCTTATGGAGGGGGATTCAGCGATAGTAATGCCATTGAAATGCATGGGGAGATGGCTGGGTTCTCTCTTGATGGAGATAGTCATTGCCTAGCACTTGTGTTCTGTGAATGTTACTTGCCACTTATCAGTCCAAGTCTGAATGTTGTCCAGGTCTTGCTGCATTTGGGCACGGACTGTTTCAGCATCTGAGGATTTGCAATGGTATTGAACATTGTGCAATCATCAGCGAACATCCCTACTTCTGACCTTATGATGGAAGGAAGGAGGTCATTGTTGAAGCAGCTGAAGTTGGTTGGGCCTAGGACACCACCCTGAGGAACTCCTGCAGTGATGTCCTGGGACTGAGAGGATTAACCTCCTTCAACCTCAACTATCTTCCTTTGTGCTAGGTATGAGTCCAACCAGCAGAGAGTTTTCTCTCTAATCCCCATTGACTCCAGATTTGCTAGGGCTCCTTGATGCCACACTCAGTCACATGCAGCCTTGATGTCAAAGGCTTTCAGTCTCACCTCACCTGGTGAGTTCAGCTCTTTTGTCCATGCTTGGACCAAGGCTGTAAGGAAATCACGAGCTGAGTGGCCCCAGTATGAGACTGTCTTAAGCCTCCCTTGTACATTTCCCTTTCTCTGGTGCAAGGGGTTCCTTATCCTGTGCTCCCCTGCTCAGCAGTCTCTTCCGCATCCTCATCATCAAATGAAGAGTGGCAGTTGATGCAGTCCTCATTACTCATGGCCTCCCCCTCTGCAGTGCCAGATTGTGCAAAGCACAGCAGACCACCATAATATGAGAGACCTTCATTAAGGCATGCCAATGGGGTCCACCAGTTTGGTCTAGGCACCTGAATCTCATCTTCAGCAACCTAATGGTCTGCTTGGTGCTCACACAGGTGGACCCCTGGCAGGTATTTACCTCTCCCCTGCTGCAGTGTGAGGGTTCCTCAGAAGTGTGAGCAGCCATGTCTTCAATGAATAATCCTTCTCATTAAGAATCCATCCCCATAGTGCCTGGGAGGTAGGAAAAGCTCTGGAACCTGGGATTATCTTATTATGTAGGTGCATTGGCTGCTTCCTGGGAATCTGGCACACACGTGATGGATCCAATGGTCACAAACCAGTTGCACATCAATAGAATGGAAACCCTTTTTATTGATGAAGGCCAACTGGCTGGTCTGTCTCAAAGCCTTGAAGGCCTCATGTATGTAATCCATCACACCTTGCACCTGGAGGAATCCAGCAATGGCCTGAAGTCAATGGCCCTCTCTGTCTGACTGTCTGGGTTGATTTGGTAGCACACATAGTTATTGGCCCTCTTGTACATGGCATTGGGCTACAGCCTGGAAGCTCCCACACATGTCCCTTGTGGATCCCTGGAAAGATCCGGAGGTGTAGATGTTGAGAACCTCAGTGATTTTCAAGGCTACTGGCATTCAGTGTCCACTGAACCCCATGGGCATCAGCTCATCCTGAAGCATGGTGCATAAATCAGTGATGACCTGCCTGATTGGCCTCAGCCTGTGCTGACACTGTCATTCAGACGTCTATAGATGGTTCAGCCATGTATGGTTGACTCTATCCTGGGCATCGACCCTTCTATTTTGGAAAACATCGCTGAAAGTTCAATTTACGTGGAGGAATGTTACTCTTGACTGTGCAATAATTTTGCTTCTGCAGGGGATGCCCGAGTGGTGGCTGCAGCATGCCGGTTTCATTTAAATGATGCCCAATACCAAATTTGGCTCAGTCTCCAGGCCAGCATGGGTTGACATGCCAAACAATCACTTTATTTATTTGCCACCCATTTTGATGAAAAGTTCAATTTCTCCCACATTGTTTCATTTATTTCTAACGTTAAATAGATCCTGCTTTATTAATGATGTTTATGCTTTCTCCTATAAATTACCGGATGTCACTTGTTTCCACTAAATTCTCATGTGCACCATTTCCTTTGTTAGATAACTGGGATTTTACAAAAGCTCCATCCACTCACTGCTACTGAGCTGGGTTCCAGCATTTAGCACATAAATATCCCTCCTGTACCTCACCAGCAGAATTGTGGAGCGAGGTTTTTGTGGCTTTGAAGTCGAAGACTTGCACTTGTATAACATTTTTCCACCTTCAGAGCAACCTAAAGTGCTTTACTTATAATTACCGTGTATACGCATGTAAAAGTTGAGTTTCTAAAACTAAATCTTTAGCCAAGAACTAGGGGCTCGAGTAATATTTTGAGGGACTGAAATCCACCCACTCCCATCATCTCGCTATCGCAGGTTGGAGACTGCCCCAAAAGTAGAGCAAAAGGAGCCAAAAATTTATTATTGTATCTTTATTTATAATAATTAAAACCTCCATGGAGACCGATGTTAAGCTGTATAGAAAGTTTCCTCCAATCTCTAACGTTCTTCTCCAGCATTTTGAATTCTCTAGCTGCTGCACAATTATTTGTCTGATCTGCAATCTCAGTGTTTTTAAGTTCAAACTGGGCTGTGTGTCTGCTGTTCCTTTTTGATACCATGCTGCCACATTAGGGGGTGGAATTGCAGGAACACAGCACACACCAGTGAGGTGGTAGCCTTGACATCACATGTTGATGTGCGTAGACACAAGGAGCTGAACAGCTGCCTTCAATGGTGCACCATTCAATGAGTAGGTTTGCACCAGGGCGAGTATGACTTCAGCCATGAATGGATGTACAAAAAGTTCGGGTTTTTTGGCCAAAAGTCAGGGTTGACTTATATATGAAGTATACGACAAATAAATGATTTTTTGCCAAACGTCGGGGTCAACTTTTGCATGAGATTGACTATGACACTAGTATATATTTGAAGTGCAGTCACTACTGTAATGTAGGAAATGTGGCAGCCAATTTGCATGTTATAAGTCTGGAAATAATACCATGGCCCGAATTTTCCCCCTATCAGGCACCCTGGGAGCGGCCAGGAAAAGAGCCCCCAACCGTGATCGGCCCCTGACCTCGATTTTACAGGCTGGCCAATTAACGGCCAGCCAGCGTGAAACACATACTGATAAGCTCAGGGCTGCCCAGGTGGGGGTGGGAAGAGGGCGGGCGACAACATCACCGCGGGTGTGGGTGAGCGCTGTGGGAGAGCACCCTGAAGGCAGACAGGGAGCTGCAGACCTGCAAATAATGAAATAAAGCTGTAAAAAGTTGCAAAAAAATGTCCATGCATCACAATCAAGCACCTGAAAGCATACCTCATAAAAATGCTGTCCCCAGATATTTAGTTTTATTTTATTTCCTAACGGAGATTTCATCCACCATTGGATGAGGTTTCATGAAAAATGTAAAGGTCGCCTGGCTGATTCACCCACCTGCCAACTGTAAGGTTGAACGGGCCACGATAAATCACAGACAATTGCGCTGTTAGTTGGGCTAAATTGTCCCCTTAATTGTTGGCGGCACGCTTCTGACTTTTGCGCATGTCTGCTGAGCGAAACATTGCGCGAGTGTGCGATGACGTACAGGACGCTTGCCTGACGTCATCTCGCGCGATTTTACACCTGATCGGGTTGGGTGCGCGCCCATCCAAGCAACATAAAATTCTGCCCACTGGGTTATTTTACATCCACCTGAGAGAGCAGATGGGACATTAGTTGCACCCAAAACCTGACACCTCCGAGAGTACAGCAATCCCTCAGTACTGCACTGAAGTGTCAACCTGTATTATGTCCTCAAGCCTGTCACGCGGGACTTGCAACCTTTCAACTCGGAGGTGAGAATTCCACCTCTGAACTATGGCTGGCACTTGATTTAGAAGTGCATGTGATTGGAATTGGCTCAGAAATGCCCATCACCTACTACCCTAACTAAAACAGTGCCAATGTATGAAGAACCCCCCTTTATATAGCACCTAATCATATCCTCAGTATATCCCAATACTTTACAAGTGAACTACTTTTCAAGTGCGTACACTATTGTATGAAAGTACATATTGCCAGGCTACAAAAATGGCAATAAAAACATAAGTATATAACTCTAATCCTGCAATGCTGGTAGCTCCCACTGGCCCATCGACCAACCTGGTGATTTCCTGATTTATATACCTTGTTATAAACTTAGCATTTCTGTCATACCAATCAAGTGCAAATTCGCTGGTCTCTCTAATTGGGCAGTGTGATCACAGTCTCCTGATATAGCAATAAGAGTCACTATACAAAAAAATGACTGATTCTTTCTCTGACACAGCATGGCTTCCCTCCTCTCTTGGGACATGTACAAGTGATCAGAGTTTAGAGGCAGAAAATACATCTTTCTGTAACATTCCAATTTGAGGGAACTGGATCACGAGATGGAAAAAAAAATGTGAACTGTTAAAGTTTTGCTTTGAATTATGATATAAATGAACATAACGTTTCAGACCATTAAATTGATCCTGGGAAGGATGCAGCTCAATGAGATGTAAAGGACTGAAGTGAAATTAATTTGAGGTACAAAATCTAGCTGTTGTGAACTGCAGCAGATAATTAGCATTAATTGGCATCTCACTGAGAGGTCATAAGGAGTGCTGGAAATGCAAAAAATCAAACTGGTGCATGGGGTAGTTTTCTAAAGTTGGGGCCACTACGACCCAGGTTAGAAGAAGCTTTCCTGTACATCCAAACTTTTGCCAAGATTGACGTGGGAATATTTTAAGGTGAAACTAATGTTAGTTGGTAAATCCTTACTTGGGACTGTGTATTCTAATCTGCAATGCTACATTCAGCAGAGGTGCTTCATTTACATGCTGACTCTCAGCAGGGCACAGCCATGCGTGAGTAAAGTTTGTTTATTGAAGTTTGCAATTGTACAAATGTTGATGCTCCAGGCATTCTGACATTAGACTGTCAAGCGTGATGAGGTAGAGGCAATCAGAATAATTTACAAATATACCTACTCCTTTTCCATATGGCAATGATTACACTAGAAAATTATGTTATTCAGGATAAATTGCTAATTATAACTGAGCAATATACAAGGGGTTGATGGAGGGATTTGATAACATTGATTCCGATAAACTCTTTATTACCACAAGGATACTAATAATAATGGATTATAAGTTAAATATCAGAAGAAAGGAAAAAAATTAAAACTTTCTTACCCAAAGGTTGACAAGTTGCAGAGCAAGTACATCGGCGAGAACCATTGAAGCACACATAACAAACAAGTTCAAGAGATAATTGGATGTGTTATTGGAGAAAGGTAGATTGAAGGACATGATAGAAAGGCACAAATGTGAGATTGGTTTCTCTAACAGCGATGGATTTGTTCAGCGTTTTGGTATTTTCTGTTTTAAACAAACCAGTTTTTTAATACTATCTCTGAGAAGAAATTTGATACTGTGTTTCACAAGAGATATATGGTCTAAAGGAAATGTAGCAGCATAGATTAAGAATTTTTTGGACAAGAAACAAAGAGTTAGGGTAAATGGGCTCAGCCCAAACTGAAGGATGGTCAAGCCATGTCCCCAAAAGCCAATATTCAGTGCACTTTTGTTCTCAGTACATATGTATAAGCTTGCAAATGACACATATTTAGGAGGTTTGACAGGCAGTGAAGAGGGCTGTACTTCAGGAAGACATAGAGCGGGATTTTCTGGTCCCACTAACGATGATTCCCACCTCGGGAGGGACCAGAAAATCCCAGCCATAATCAGGTCAGTGTAATGGGCAGAGAAGCGACAGATGCAATTTAAAATGGATAATTATGAAGTAGTACATTATGTGGGAAAAAAATGAACGACGGTTAACAATTAATGGAAGTAGTCCAAAGGTTGTGGGTAAACAGAGTGACTTAGAATTCAACACACAATTCTCTGAAAATGAGAGGGCAGGTAACCAAAGATGCAAAATATAGAATTGGAGATTTATAAATAGTGGCATGAAGTACATAAGGATAAAAAAAATACACAAAGCATTGGTTTGGCCCCAGCTAGAGTACTTCATACAATTTTGGGTGCCAAGTGTAGAATAATCAGGATATTGTGACAGATGGAAAATTATAGTTATGGGGAAAAATTAGAGTACTTCAACTGAACAGAGAAGACTAGGAGGAGATTTAGTAGAGGTTTTTGATATTGTGAAGAACAGACTAAATAGAGAAAGATTATTTCCTTATAAGAGTCAGTGGTGAGCATCAATTTAAAATTATGATTCAGAGAGTGAGGGTGTGTTTGATTATGTTTCACCACCAGGAGTGCTGATTGCACCTTAAGTAAAATTGGAATAAATACTTGAATCAGAGGAATATATGGAGCAAACAGCTAGTAAAGTCATATTGGACTGGATGGCCCACTGTTTTGCTATAAACTTTTGCCATTCTATGTGGAGGGCTCTAATATCTCCCAATTCATGCACAATGAAAAATCACTAGATTCTCTAGCAACATTGGCATATTCATCACCCAAAGTTAAAATTAAACTTACCAGGATAATTATTTTTTTAGCTTCACACAAATTAATTGGATCCTCTGCGGATGAACATCTTACTAGCACAGAGAAATTAATACCATCAGTTGAATTAAAATCTCTTGAGTAGCAGAGACCTGAGCTACAAAATATGTTTTCAGAAGCTGATATGGAAATCTTTCATTTAAGAATACTAGACCATTAACAAGATAGTCATCAAATACTTGTGCACATACACAATATCAAAGGTAGGAGGATATTTTATCATCATTCATTAATTTGAATTGGATTGATGACCTGTTGAATGGATGTTATCCAGATCACTATAGTATGAGCTGCATATTCTCTGTGGCACATATACTGATATGGGTAGCAGCTCCAGTTAGTTGCCAGGAAAAGTTTGGTTAGAGAACAGCAATACCACGCAGGGTTGTTTCAACCAATTGGATAACAGTCTTAGAAATCAGGCTGGGGCAAACCTTGGGGCACAAAAGGCAGAGAGATTTATCTTTGATGATATGTAACTCAAGTGCATTATCCCCAAAGAACGTTGATTAGCTCGCATTTGTACTTTATGCCTCCATTTATAAATCACACAATGCCAACTACAATTTTTTATTCATTCACGGGATGTGGTGCCGTTGGCTAGGCCAGCATTTATTGTCCATCCCTAATTGCCCTTGAGAAGGTGGTGGTGATCCGCCTTCTTGAACGGTTGCAGTCTTTGTGGTGTAGGTACACCCACAGTTCTGTTAAGGAGAGAGATCCAGGATTTTGACCCAGTGACGGTGAAGGAACAGTGATACAGTTCCAAGTCAGGATGGTGTGTGGCTTGGTGGGAAACTTGCAGATGGTGGTATTCCAAAGTTGCCCTTCTAGATGGTAGATGTCGCAGGTTTGGAAGGTGCTGTTGATGGAACCTTGAGTTGCTGCAGCACATCTTGTACATGGTACACACTGCTGCCACAGTGCGTTGGTGGTGGAAGGAATGAATGTTGAAGGTGGTGAATGGGTTGCCAATCAAGCAGGCTGCTTTCCTCGATGGTGATGAGCTTCTTGAGTGCTGTGAGAGCTGCGGTCATCCAGGCAAACTTAGAATATTCTGTCACACTCCTGACTTGTGCTTTGTAGATGGTGGACAGGCTTTGGGGAGTCAGGAGGTGAGTTACTGCAGAGTTCCCAGCCTCTGATTTGCTCTTGTAGCCACAGTATTTATATGGCTGGTCCAGTTCAGTTTCTGGTAGGTGGTAACTCCCAGGACTTTTATTAACTGCTTTGTTAACCTGTCCTGCCAATGTCAGTAGATTGGTGCCCAAACACCCCTAGGTTAAGAGGAGATTAGATGAAGGTGTTCAATTTCATGAGGTGTCTAGACAGAGTAGATAGAGAGAAACTGTTCCCATTGGTGAAGCACCAAGAACAAGATAACACAAATTTAAAGGGATTGGCAAAAGAACCACGGGCGACAGGGGGGTAATTTTTATATGCAGCGAGTGGTTATGATCTGGAATACAATGCCTGAAAGAGTGATGGAGCTAGATTCAAATGTAGCTTTCAAAAGGTAATTCAATAAGCACCCGAAGGGAAATTTTTGCAGGGCTAAAGGGAAAGGCTGGGGTTGTGAGACTAGTCAAATTACTCTTGCAGAGAGCTGGATGGGCTCGGTTAGCCAAATGGCCTCCTTGGGTGCCGGAAAAATTCTATGATTTATTCCATGATTCTAGTTTTCTTTGTTCATGTACCCTCTTTAAAATTGTACTATTTAGCATGTGTTGTCACTCCTCATCCTTCCTACAAAAACATGTAATTTCACATTTTTGTGCGTTGATTTTCATCTGCTATGTGTCCACCCAACCCACCATAAAGGCAGGGGCCTTTATCCTCTTGAAGTCTCTTAATATTTTCCTCATGTTTGCTACACATTCAAGGTTTGTGTCACTTGCAAATTTCAAACCTGTGCCATGTACCCCCAAGTCACCAATGTGGACCAAAAAGAGCAGTGGCCCTAGTATTGAACCTTGGGGAACTTCACAACATACCTCCCTCCAGTCTGAAAAAACAGCCATTCACCACAATTCTCTGTTTTCTATCCCTTAACCATTTAAAAAAAATCTGTACTGCTACTGCTCCATTTTATTCCATGGGCTTCAATTTTGCTAACAAGTTAAATGTGTGGTACTTCCGAAAGAGCATATATCCAACATCATTTTGATCATCTACCCTCTCTGTTACCTCATCAAAAAACTCAATAAAGTTAAGCAAACATGATTGGCCCTTAACAAATCTGTGCTGGCTCTTCTTTAATTAGTCTATGCTTATCCAAGTGATTGTTAATTTTCTCCTGAATTATTGTTTATAAAAGCTTCCCACCACTGACATTAAACTGGCAGGCCTGCAATTGCCAGGTTTACCCTATTCTTCATTTTTTTGAATAAATTAAAAAAACCCTGTCATATCTCCCCAAAGCTTATTTTTCTCCAAAATGAATTACTCTAATTCTCTAAACCTATCTCATTAACTTAGTTTAGCCATCATCCTCATTGACTTGTTTTTGCGCCCCTTCTGGAAGCTTAATGTCTATTGGCAGATGCAGAAACCAAAAATAGGCACAAAACTTGAAGTGTAGCATTAACAAAGACCTAAGGCTTTGCCCTCAGTTTTGTACTTCATTGACACAATACGTTCTAGGAGTTGATTTGTCTTTTCTGTAGCTCCTCCACATTATTTGTCAACCTTTAACCATTGGCAAGTGATTAGCCTCAAGAGCATGTCCTTCACTGTTACTTTTAATGAGCACCTATGCATGGAATATATATGCCTTGAGTTGCTTAACCCCATGTTTAGAATATTTCTTGACATCAAATAACATTTATCATTTAGGAATCCATTCACTTATCTTATCCAAACAAGTTTTAGTTTAATAAGCTCTTCCCTATTGGCAATCTTTCGACATATTTGAATATTATCTGCAGGTTGATAATTGATCTCCTGTTCAAGAATATAAATAAAATTAAATAATAAAGACCAGCACAGAGTCCTGACAATTTTCATCCATTGCTAGCCCCAAATTCATAATTAATATTCTTGGTTTACATAATTTCAAGGAATTACATCATTTCAATAACAATTTTATGATGTGGAATAGTTTGTAACACCTACCTAAGCAGAAATTTATCAAAGACTTTTCAAAATAAATCGTAATAGGCAATATTCCTTCATCCACTGCTTTGGTCACGTTCTGAAAAATATATTAATCAAGTTACTGAGACATGACCTTTGCCTCTGAAAGCCATGTTGGGTATTAGAAATAACTCTGGCATCCTATGTTCCCAGCTTGGCCCAGTTGCAGCACTTTGGAGTCTGAGTCAGAGGTTGAGAGTTCAAACTGACTCCAGGATTTAGATGCTTAGGCTGGGGATTTAATGTGGGCAACTGTGTCTCGTCCATTGGTTGATGCCCTGCGCCACTTTTCTCCTGGAGCCCTGATCCTATTTAATTCCAATCAGGCACTTACCTGGAAAGCACCGGGCCTCCTGTCCAATTAAGTCCCCAGTAGGATGGAACTCCCACTCCCAAGAGCTGCTGACCAATCAGAGACCGGCATCTCTCCAATACTGGCAGTGTCACCAGGCAGGATAGGGTCACAACAAAGGTTGGGGGGAGGAGGATCTGAAACAAAGGCTTGGAAGTGGGTTCTTGCAAAGCTCCACTTCCCAATGTTGGGTCCATCAATTGGGCATAAGTGCCCCATGAATGAGGGAACATCCTAGTAGTCAGCAGGCAAAGCCAACAGGGATGGCAAGTCCCCCGTCTGTCGCTGGTTGAATACCAGTGGCCACATACAGATCTTGCCCCCTGGGCAGGAAAGCCATCCGCAAGCATTCCTACCCTGGACTTGATCAGAGAGAGGGAGAAGGATGACGGGATCTCCAACCCATACCCTCCCACTTGCTCACATGGCACCACCTGGATCCAAATGTGTCCAGGAAGGCTGTGCGAGGGCATTAAATTCCACCCATAATCTGGGCTGAGAGTTAATAACTTGAGAGGGTGTTAATGTTTTGATGGATGTAAAATTAAGAGACAATCTGCCTGTTCAGATAGACATAAGAAATTCCATGGCGCTATTCAAAGGAAAGAAGGTGGAACCTCTTGGCCAACATTTATCCCTTAACCAACACCACCAAAAAATGGAATGATTAATCTCTGTCTCAGGAGGTATTGTGGTAAAGTGGTCGTGTCCCTTCCTCTGGGCCAGGAGCTCCAGTTTCAAGTCCCGAGGGAACTTCAGGATTTGCTGACCATGGAAGGTATGTTCATAATGTGGCCAAACTGGTTGATTATCAGGCTGTAAATCCTTCCAATATTCTTGACGGCAGACAATAAGAGTAGAAGAGTTTCCTGGTCAGCCATACTGCAGATAGTAATGGCAAACTGCTGCAGCACTTTGCCAAACATAATCATGGAACAATCCAATGGAAGTCCATGGTCACCAATGCCCTCTTAGGGAATGGTACCTGAAGGAGGAATCTTTGTCTCATTGCTTTATGTGACACCTTTATTGTGCAAATTGTATGCTGCATTTGCCTACATAACCACTAATATCAGTGTTAAAAAGTAATTTACTAGTTATGAAGCACTTTAGGAGACCTTGATGACATGAATGGTGTTGCACAAATTCAACTTCTTTAAGGTATCAATATATAATGCTTTTTAATATCTTCACAACTGAAGTTGAGCCCACCAGGCTATATTTCCAATGGTTCAATTATTTTACTTCTTATAAGTAAAATGACACATGAGACACTTTCCAATTTTCACAACCTCATTCATGACCATTCACATTTCCTGAAGCATTCGATATTTCAGCACCATCAATCTTAGGTACATTAACTTTAATGTTACTTTCAACTTGCTTATTTGAACTGAAAACCCTTTTTTTCATTTCTTTACCTTTGTTTCTACCTCTACCAACCTTCCAATGGTCCAATGCAGTCCACATTTGTTGACTGTTATCTCAAATTAACTAAAAAGTGCTTTTGCCATTACAGTTATTATTTACAGATATTTAATTCCACATTGCCCTTCATTGTACTGCTTTTAATTATTACTTTTTGAAGACTGCTTTTTATAATATAATTTTTATAATTTTATAATTTTTATAATTACCGTTCTTGGTAATTTGGCATTTATGGAATCTCATTAGACTTATGTAATCATTAAGGCTTCCAAGAAAATAGAAATAATAGAAGATATATGACAAGAAGGGAGGTAATTTGGCAGATTGTGTCCGTGCTGGTCAATGATGAGCTACCCAGCCTAATCCCACTGCACTAGGTCCGTAGCCCTGCAGGTTACAGCTCTTCAAGTAGACACCCAAGTGCTTTTTAAATGTGAGTGTTTCTGCCTCCACCACCCTTTCAGGCAGGGAGTTCCAAGTGCCTAATACGCTATGGATGAAAAAATGTTTCCACATCTCCCATCTAATTCTTCTACCAATTACTTAAAATCTAAGGCCCCCAGGTTTTTGATTCCCCGCTAAGGCAAATAGGTCATCCCTATTTACTCTAACTTGGCCCCTCTTAATTTTACATACTTCAGGTAGAGACTGCCTGCATGTTTAAGAAGTTTACAAAAACAAAATACTGCAGTTCCTGGAAATCTGAAATAAAAACAGGAAATGCTGGAAATATACTGCAGGTCAGGCAGCATCTGTGGAGAGAGAAACACATTTAATGTTTGAGAATGAATATAACTTCTAAGAGTATTTTAAGAATGATCAACTCTTCCTCTATGCTGTAAAAATGATTACCCAACATGCCCTTCCCAAGGCTTCCTTATTGCCTTTAAATTTTGTTTTGTTCAAAGATAACTTTCAATGAAAGCAGTGAGCAAGTAAATCATGGGGAAGGGGTTTCAGGTGTGGCCCATGTTCAAATGGTGTGAAAGAACGCCAGGGCAAGGGAAGTCTAAACTTTCCTTGTTGGGCTCGGTGGAACATATCTTTTCTTTCTGGCCCCACAAGGAAAATTTAAAAAAAATGTTTTCTCCTGCTTCATTCTTTAAATTCTGTACAAATCCACTTGTCATCCACCAAGTACTCAGATCATAGTCTCCACTCAAGACCCAGCATTGCAGACAGTTACCTGTGTCAAACAATAATGGGATACAAGAACCAGACAAAAGAAAATAATCATGCATTGACATAGGGAATTTAATGAAAGTAATATTTTGTACATCTACAAAAGCAAAATACTGCAGATGTTGGAAATCTGAAAACAAAACAGAAATGCTGGAAATATTCAGTATTACAGACAGCATCTGTGGAAAGAGAAACTATTTAACATTTCAGGCTTATGGCCTACCATCAGAACTGGAAAATGTTCATGATATAATAAGTTTTAAACAAATACAAAGGATTGAGGAAAGGAGAAAGCAAAAAGAAAGTTGTGATAGACCGGAATTTGGGAGAGATTAAATGGCAAAAGGGATCATGGTGGAAGGCAAATGGGATGGTAACTGATCAAGTAAGGAGACAAAAGATGGAGTTAGAGGAATAGAAAATGGCAAAAGCAGAATCATTGACAACAATTGTCTGAAATTTTTGAAATCCATATTGAGTCCCGGTGGTTATAGGGTGTTTATTCCTCAAACTTTCATTAAGCTTCATTTGGACAGTGTAGGAGGATGAGGACAGAATGGTCAGAGTGAGTGGACAGAGAGTTAACATGACTGTCAATGAGCCTCAAGCCCCTGCTCATTGTGGTTATTAAGGAAGTGTTGCTTAGCCTCGAAAATGCATTGGTGGGTATCCTTTGCAATTTTTGGGTTTAACTTCTGTATGTAGTTGATGGTTTTAATCCTGTTGGATGATTACAGTCAGTTCCTGCTTAGATTGCATCCACCTCTCAATAATAATTAATGTCCAAATTTTATGTGCGCAAGATATACATGGGGTTGGAATTCAGCCAAAACCCAGTTTATTACTCAACTTACAGTATTCCTACATGTCAGAAAATGGGTGTTGAATCTACTGACACTGGGATGATTTTTCCCATAATCTTGGAATACTCTATACTATCTTGCTGCAGAAGCAAGCCTGCAATCTTCAAATAGATAACCAAGGTCAAGTTTCACCAAAAACAAAAAAGGGAAAGTATTTCTGCTGTTCGTGTAAACTAGTAACAACCAAGGGTTATACAAATTTTCTCTCATCCTGTAAATGAGTTTTTTAACAAATGAATTTAGAAACAAATGTTTAATTCTTTTGTGTCACAGCCTAGCTCTTTCTTTAGAATTCATTTGCACAGCCAGAGACAGAAGTTGACTCTTGAACTGCACATTGCCTGAAATCTTTATAATGATGGACAGGCCAAGCCAATGTATTGCATTTTTGGTAATTGTTGGTTTGAGTCAGGAGTCGCCTTCAAAAACTGTGTATTGGTAATGATGGACAGGCCTAGTCCATGTGGTTCTGCACAGCTGACTGCAGTTTATGCCATGCCTAATCATTAACTGAGGTCAACTGGCAGACAGGTGATAACTGTTTCAATTAGCAGTAACAGAATATTAAAGTGGGATTCTTTTCAGTGGTAAAAAATGTAAGTGGTGGGGAGGGGGAGAGAAACTCCAAGTTCAAGTCACTGTCAGCCTGAGAGGGATTAACTGTTAATATGCTGAGTCAGGTTTCACATCTTCAATTTTTTTTTGGAGGGCATTTATTCAAAACGTAGTTGGGCATTAAACCCAAATTTTTGCCTGGACCTCGTGACACCAGAATTATAAATTGAATAATTATGAAAGAATGAATAATACAAGGTAAAGCTAAACTTGTATATTATGCACCCTGTAATTTGTTTCCGTGCTCTTGAGAGGACTCAACAAGCTACATATAGACTGCATTTCCAAACATTTCCCAATTTAGTTAGAAAGGAGTGATTGCAGAATTTTAGAGCTAAAGTAATTGATTGTACTTGGTATGTGTAAGGTTCACATTATGTTGCTTGAGCAGTTGTTTAAATAGTTTTAGCAGTTTAATATTTTAAGTCAAATAGTGGATTGCCATGGTATCGTCTGGGCTCAGAGCTTTCCCAGGGGGAGGGGATGAAACTTGTTGTAATGATTCCATGTGAAATAAGTTTTTCCAATTGCAACTCATTTCCTTGTGGGCAATGAGTGAAAATTACAAAAGGCATTGGACGCCTGGGCCCGGATTCTTGGCGTGTTAGGCTGAGTCAGGAGGCCTTTAAAAATGGTTGGCAGGACAAGAAACCAAGATTTCTGCATCATTCCCATTTCTGGCAATTTTTGCTGGTGCGGGATAAGGGTGCGGGTAGTGAGCCCGCATGCGGCACTTCTACCCTTGCCAGCTCTATTGCGGGCATGAGCATTTCAAACATCCACCCCCCCTCCCCATTGCAATATTGATAGAGTTGTGCTGTTTTGTTTGCAGATGTGGTTCACAGCAACTGAGAGGATGCCGTGAACCACAGGGGAACCATAGTTTTGAGCTGAGAACCAAAAAAGAACAACCATTCAACATTCCCTTTGGAAAATTACCCTCTTACCTTCTGATAAAACTGTTTATCAATCACAGGCAGTGAAAGTCCCATTGAAGAAATCTTTAATCCACTTCACACCGCTTAATCTTGTGTTAATAAATACACAGACATCGAAAAAATAACTCTTCAAAGAAAGGTCAGGTCATTGCAAGGTAATAAAGATATCAGCCACACAAAGCTAGCACTTCCCTGCAAGCTGTGTCAACATTGCCTACAGGGCTGAATCCATTTCTATCCTTGGAGCTCAGCCAAACATTCATAATAAGGTGCTCTGGCAACTGTATCAACGAAAGCAGTTTGAACAGATGGCCAGACATCTGTGTTTTCAAATTTCAAAAGTCCTTGGTGAGATGATTTTACAGAGTAGAAGAAACTTTCCTCATTCTATGCTATTTTCTATTCAAAACTTTTGGTTTCCACCCCAATACTTATATTCTGTGTTTATGTTCAGTTATTTATTTCATTGCTTCATCAATAGATATTTAATATTTCATTTCACTGTTCTTCTGCTTAATTTAGTTCTGTTAGACATAACACCTAATTTCCTCTCTTTTTTAAGTAACAAAAAACTTTTAGTGATGTACATGGGGACAGAGCACATGACTAGCTTTACTAACCAGAGCAATGTGGTGGACAAAAACTAGAAAAATGGCCTTTTAATTTTTATAACAACACCTGGCATTTATATAGCATCTTTAAGGTAGTACATTATTTCTACGTTTGAAGCTCTGTGCACTTGCCACTTTTATGATTGATTGGGTGTTTTTTTACAGACTGGTATAATGGGAACTCCTTGGGGGCTATACCGATTGGCTGGCATCAATTTGTCAGTAGATCAGTGCCAACCCTGATTGGGCGATGTATCTGGGGTTTCTGCAAAAACTGTGACCATCAGATTGGAGAACGCCCAAACAAATTCTTGTAGCTTCTTAATGGAGGTTCAAGTTTGAGCCCTGAAATATATAATTTTAGTGTTTGGTCTATGGCCAGATGGGTGACATTTACAGAACACCAAGGCAGCTTTTCAAGTTGTGACCTTCAATTTTTTTAACGCATTCATAGGATATGGGTGTTGCTGGCTAGACATGCATTTATTGCCCATCCATAACTGCCCTTGAGAAGGTGATGGTGAGCTTCCTTCTTGAGCCACTGCAATCCATGTTGTGTAGGTACATCCACAGTGCTGATAGGGAGGGAGTTCCAGGATTTTGACCCAGCGCCAGTGAAGGAATGACGATGTATTTTCAAGTCAGGATGGTGAGTGGCTTGGAGGGGAACTGCCAGGTGGTGGTTTCCCATGCGTTTGCTGCCCTTATCCTTCTAGATGGTATCAGTCATGGGTTTGGAAGGTGCTGAGGAGCCTTGGTGAGTTCCTGCAGAGCATCATGTAGTGGGTGCGCATTGCTACCACTGTGCATCGGTGGTGGAGGGAGTGAATGTTTGTGGATAGGGTACCAATCAAGTGGGTTGCTTTGTCCTGGATGGTGTCAAGCTTCTTGAGTGTTGTTGGAGCTGCACTCAACCAAGCAAGTGGAGACTATTCCATCACCCTCCTGACTTGTGCCTTGTAGATGGTAGACAGACTTTGGGTAGTCAGGAAGTGAGTTACTCGCTGCAAGATTCCCAGCCTCTGACCTGCTCTTGTAGCCCCAGTATTTATATGGCTAGTCCAGTTCAGTTTCTGATCAATGATCAATAATGCACAATTCTCAGAAAGCTCCATTTTGTAGCTGTCAAATTGCACATTGTTGATATGTTTTTAGCTGGAAAATAATTTTTTCCTACATGAATATTGTTAATATTTATTAATATTATTTGCTGAAGAGCTTGATGATTGTGACTCTTTAAGACATGTTTCATTGTATTTGTTAGAATGGTGCCCCTTTAAGACATATTTCATTGTCCTTGTTAAAGTTTGTCCACCTGTTACATTTAATCCTTCTTAAAGCGTACAGTTAATTTTAAAAACAACTTCTAAAAATCCATTCATTTCTAAACCTATTGTAAGTAGTTTTTTCTATTTAAGTGAATCAATTTGCAATCCATGAAAACTTAGCTGAATGCTAATCTGATAATTGTTCACTTAGGTTGTTTCTTAGTATGTACTCAACTCCATCCAAGTGTCATTGTTGTACAATGTTCTGATCTTTAAATAGTATTAAACTTTACAATCTCACAGAAAATATTAAACATTAATCTAAATAACGTTTGTACCTCTCCAACATACAATATTTACATCTCTCTAAATTGGATGCACTCTGTTGTGTGAAAGAGAGACTTGCATATACATAGTGCCTTTCACAATCAGCAGACGTCTCAAAGCACTCTACAGATAAGTGCAGTCACTGTTGCAATGTGGGGTACGTGGCAGCCAATTTGCGCACAGCAAGAGCCCACAAACTGCAATGTGATTATGATCAGATAATCTGTTTTTCTTTCAGGGAATAATATTAGTGAGGACACAAGGGATAACTCACTTGCTGTTCTTTAAAATTGGCAAGGGATCTTTCATATCCACCTAAACAGGCAAAGGGGGCCTCGGTTTAACATCTCATCTGAAATATAGCACCTCACACTCCTTCAGCATGGCATTGGTTGTCAGTGTAGATTTTTGTGCTCGAACCTTGGGGAAGGACTTAAAACCAGAATCTTGTGTCTCAGAGGAGGGGGTGCTACCAACTGAGTCACAGCAAAACATAATTGTAGAAAATAAGTTACTCTCTAACAGGAGTGTTGCCTCTAGTGTTTTGTCAGCTCATTGTCAGCAGATACGTTAAGGCTTTGTTTACTTGGCAATGTTTCTTTATTCTAGAAAAGAGTATAATGAGGCAAATGTTGACGCAATGATCTTATTGCATCATCAGTCATATATGCCACTGTCAACATGTTTGTTTATAAAATATTTGTATTTTTACACTCTACTGAAAACATTGCTGGTGTTCCTACCATTGCACTGTATATGGCCACCTGTTCATAATGATATATTCTGAGCTATACACTGTGAGCTTGGCTTAGTGTTATACTTCTCATCTCTGACCTGGAAGTTTGTGGGTTCCTGCCCAATTTGATAATTTAAACAAATAATCTAGCTTGGGACTTCATTGAAGTACCGAGGGAATACTTTTTATTGGAGAATCTTAAGATACGTTAAACTGAGGTCATGTGTGTCTAATCAAGCAGAAATTAAAGATTCCATTACTATATTTGAAGAAGAATTCCCCTGATGATCTGGCTAACATCTATCCCTCAATTGGAATCAGAGAAACAGGTTAGTGAGTCACTTATTTCATTTGCTGTTTGTAAGGCTTTGCTGTGGTCAAATTGGTTGTCAATGTTGCCTTTATAAGAGCGACTACACTTCATGAATTATTCGCTATTGATTCCCTCTCCCCTTCCTTTTCAAAACTGTCATTATAATCCCCGTCCTCCAAAAAATTCACCATTCATCCCACAGACTTTATGAACTACTGGCCTATCTCCAATATCCCTTTCCTATCCAAAGTTCTTGAATATATTGTTACACCTTAGAACCATGTTCATCTCTTCCTCAACTCCATGTTTCCCTTTTTCCAATTTGGTATCTGCCTCTCAAACAACATTAAAACAGACCTAACCGTAGTCACAATCAACATTCTCTCCTACCACTGAGATGGGGTTAACTTCCATTTGTACACTGAAGACACCTAACTCCACCTATTAACTACCTCTGTCACCCCCTTAACTGTTTCTGTGTTGTCAGGCTGCTTGTACAACAACATCCAGTCTTCGATGAAATGCAGTTTTCTTCAACTAAACATTGGTAAAACTAAAATCATTATTTTTGACACACACCACAAACTCTCTACCTTTGTGACTGATTCATCCCATTCCTCAGCCACTGTCTCAGATTGAACTGCATTTTTCTTAGTTTTGGCATTTTATTCTAAAGCAAGGTAAGTTTCCAAACCTACGTTTGAATTCAAACTGCTTACTCCATCCTCCGCAAATTGTCTGCCCCTGCCTCAGTCTAGCCTCCACTTAAACCCACATCCATGCTTTTGCTAACTCCAGACTCCACTGCCCTGACTATCTTTCCATCCTCGACCCTCTTTAGCTGATTCAAATCTCTGCTACCTTTATTCTGTCCTAAACTAAGTTCTGCTCCTCCATCAGTCCTGTCAAGATGACCAAGATGAGGGATGAATTTGAGTTGAGTTAACCATTTCTCAATGGCTTAATGCACAGAACTCTGTAACATAAATTGCATCCATTGTATGATTATGAAAATATTGCACATGGCATTTCTCGCTTCTCAAACAAAGGTAAAAGGTTTTGCTGAACAAGTTGCCATGAAGCCTTTCCAGGAATGTGCAGTGTTAGACCTTAAATCACACTTTGAAACATCCCAGCTAGTCAAAGTTGTTACTTAAACAAAACTTAATTTTTTTTTCTAATTTTTTGCTTCTTTTTGTTTTGGCTTTGGGAGGTAACATAAAATGGCTCAGTTCCCTGTTTAAACACTTCTCTCATTGACTTTAATGAAAACAAATAAAGGGAGAACTGGAATAACCTTAAGTCAAAATCATTCCCACTGACTATTATTCGGCTCTCGACCCACAGGAACTGTCAACCATCAGATGCCTTACCCAGTAGGACAGGTGGTTAAGAAGGTGTAGGGATACTTCCCTTTATTGACCGAGGCCTAGAGTATGAGAGCCGTGAAGTTATGCCAGTACTGTATAAAACACAGGTTGGGTCACAGCTAACCTACTGTGTACAGTCTGGTCAACACATTTCAGGAAGGATGCAACTGTACTTGAGGGGACACAAAGGAGATTTGCGAGGATGTTGCCAGGAATTGAGAATTTTAGTAATGAGTGAAGATTGATTAGGTTGGGGTTGTTTTCTTTGGAAGAGAGGAGGCTGAGAGGAGATTTAATTGAGGTAAGTAAAATTCTGTGGGGCCTAGCTGGAGTGGATAGCAAGGACCTATTTTCCTTAGCTGAGATGTCAATCACAGGGACAAAAATTTAAAGTAATTGATAAAAGGATTAGAGGGGAGTTGAGGAGTTCATTTTCATCCAGAGGGTGGCAGTGGCCTGAAACTGGTAGAAGAAGAAACTCTCACTGTATTCAAAAAACACCTGGATATGCACTGGAGGTGCCATAACCTACAGGGCTTCAGATCAAGATCTGAAAAGTGGGATTAGGCTGGATAGCTCTTTCTGAACATAGGAACAGGAGTAGGCCATTCGGCCCATCAAGCCTGATCTGTCATTTAAGTAGATCGTGGCTGATCTGCTGCCTCAACACCATCTTTCTCAGGTGACACAAACATAATGGGACGGATAGCCCTTTTCTGCATCATAAAGTTATGTTTCTTGTGTGTGAGCCCAGAAAATGAGCATGGGGAGATAATTTGATCATGGAACTGAGCCTGACCCCACCCTGATTCAAGGTACACACATCTACCTTCCTACAGACATTGCTGAAATCCAGAATGAGTGCAGAACCTTTGGTGGACTTTGGCCCTTCCTAACCCAGGGACTAATTGTCAATCTACAATTGGTGAGCTACAGAGTCTGAACCACAACCAGTTGACTCAAAACAAAGTCTGTAATGAACCTGGTTGAAAACTATCTCTAAATAGCAAATTGTTGACTTTTTTTGGAAAACAACCTAATTTTAAATGAGGTGCGTTATTAGAATTTCATTATGGTTCACATATTTCCCTTTCTACTACATTATTTTAGATTGTTTTTTTGGCAGTTTATTTGTATAAGTAGAACTGGTAACTTTATACTCGATTCACAAATAATCAAATTATCCAGCTAATGAAGAGAATTGTTTAAAAATAGCTTCAAACTCTGCTTACTGCTTCATAGCTTCTTTGTTGCTTATGATTAATGAGAAATATAAACAGGTCTTGCAACATTTTCTTGCCTGGAAATATGACAGATCATTGAGCTAATGGCAACAACAAAATCTGTTTTGAATTAGATTAAGGATAGTGTTTCTGCTTTAGGATAGAATGGGTTAACTTTAGCTCCTGCAGCCACAATCCTACTACCCAACCCCCAGCCCCCACCTCTATCCCAACCTTCCACTGTTTCTCCAGAATCCCTCTATCCAGACGTCAAATCAGCAAACCCTGTTGCCTGTCAGAGAGTACAATGTCGGACCATTAGTATGTTAATAAGGTCTGAGGGTGACAGGTGGCCTACTAGACAGCTCAATTAAGCTGCTCATTAAACACACGCTAACGAACAGGCATGGTAGTGCCTGAACAGCACCATTCTGTAATGACATGATGTCAGAGTGAACAAACGAGAAAAATAACAAAAACATTACAGCAGTGACAGACGCCACTAATAAGGACCCTTGCACTACATCAGACCTCAAATCAATGAGCAACAGGATCAAAAAAACTCAATCGAAACTCCCTGAGGGACCCAAACTGGGAGATTTTCATGTCAATTTTTGCAGAAATTATCATAGAATAACAAGCAGAATTATTAATACAAACTGCCATCAGTCGACATTCAGTTTAGTTTCCCTGCACCAGTATAACACGCTATGAGTGACTTAAATTAAACTTCCCCAAGGGCAGATTTTGATGCAGTTCATTATTTAATGGTGTCATTTCCAAATTGAATTAATTCTTTTTTTCCGAGACTGAAGGCTGGCTTTCCTTGTTCTGTGTGCCAGCCCCCTATAGTTTGGGATCATAATTGCATCTGACAGCTCCCCGCACAATTACAAACTAAATGGCGTGTTTGTGTCATGTCAGGGAAGATTCTGATTCTCAGTGTGGTTTAAGATTGGCAGCTGGCAGCAGCTGACAAGTCAGCTCTTACTTAGCTCCAATACAGTGCTTACAGTGTAATGTATGTTGGTAACTGACAGTTGAGGAGTCGTTATATGACTAAACAGATAGGTTGGCTGGTTATTAAAGGGTCATGACCATAATTCGTCTTATCTGCCAAAACTGACTAGTGTTTGCTGTAATAGTGTACAGACTTGAGCGCCATATTGGACCTATTTCAATGAAATATTTACCAAAACACATGGTGAAGACTAGAGGGGAAATAAAACAGCCAGCTATCGACCTGTAAGTACATCACGAAGAACCCCTTTGCTAACAATGTTATTAAGGTGACACATGAGTTGGTATATATTCCTTTCAACTCTACAAGCCAGGCTCACATGATGATTTTCTGTACACATTCGAGAGAGCCTAAGAGTTTGGCCAGTCGCACTCCAATTCTACACAAAACTGTCAATAATTCAAAACAATTTGGCAATCTTATTTAAGGAAGCCACATAGACAACTTGTATGGTGAATGGAAACGTCACATTGATGCAATAGAAGATGCTATTCTGACATTGGAGCTAAAGTGCAAATTTACAGTGGTGTAAAAGTGTTACGTGACCTGTAAGTGCTTTTACTAACATTCAGAGTATAAGCTGAAGTGTTCCATTCTGCAGTATACAAAACCTTGGTGAGCACAAAATGCAACCAGAAAATAAAACTAAGCAGCAACAAATTGATTTATGTAGCACCTTTAGCATAGAAAAACGCTCAAAGGCATTTCACAGAGGTATAATCAGAACATATTGGATGAGGAGCCAAAGCGGGAAATATTAAGATGGGAGACTAAAGCTTAGCCCAAAATGTAAATTTTAAGGAGGGACAAAGAAGTGGGTGGAGGGTGTGGGTGGGTTAGGGGAGGAGGTGGGAAGGTTTAGAGAGAGAATTGCAGAGCATGATATCAAAATGACTGAAGGCATAGCTGCCATTGGTAGGGTAAAAGGGAGAATCTAAATTCAGAGCATTAGAACATTTAGGGCATGTAGAACTGGAGGAGGTTACAAAGACAGGGAAGGGGCCAGGGCATGATTTTAATTTTGAAGATGGGAATTTTAAATTGGAGGCACTAGGACACCAGGAATCAAAATAAGTCAGCAAGAGTATGGGTATTGTATGAACAGGACTTGGTGTGGAACACATTAGAGGTAGCAGAGTTTTGTAAGATCTGTGGCTTATGGAAGATGTATGATGGGAGGTAAGCTAGTGGAGCATTGCAATTGAGATGAAGTGATGAAGGCATGGTTGAGGGTTTCAATAGCAAACCTAGGCCCAACCTGTGCAAACTATAGCCTGTGGGTCACATCTGGCCCACTGGAGCTTGTAATATGGCCTGTGGCTGCACCAGGAAAAGTACACAACTACCAGTTAAGTGAGTTACTGACACCAACGAACCATAAGATGATACATCTGAGCCATTGTTTTCATTCTCCACTACAAGCTCTCTTACGAACTCCATCCCTCTCCCTGCCAACAGTCTGAGATTAAGCCCATCTGTTCGCAACTTTGGTGTCACATTTGATCCTGAGGTGAGCTTCTGACTTCATTTTGTGCCATCATTCAGACTGCCTATTTCAACCTCCATAACATTGCTCAGCTTTGTCCCTGTCTCAGTTCATTTCTGCTGAATCCCTCATCCCTGCCTTTGTTACCTCAAGGCTTGACTATTCCAATGCACTCCTGGCTGGTGTCCCACATTCCACCGTCCATAAACTTGAGGCCACCCAAAACTCTGTAGCTCAGGCCTTAACTCACAGCAAGTCCAATTCCCCTATTGCTCTTGTGCTTGGTGACTTTCATTGGCTCCCAGTCAGGCAATGTCTTGATGTTAAAATACTCATCCACGTTTTCAAATCCCTCATCCTTTTCCCTCATCCTTTCCTATTTCTGTAATCTCCTCCAGCCTCACATCCCTCTGAGATATCTGCATTCTGGCCTCTTGAGCATCCCCCAATTTTAATTGCTCCACCAATGGTGGCTGTGCCTTCAGTTGTCTAGGCTCTAAGCTCTGGAATTCCCTCCCTGCACCTCTCCATCTCTCCCTTTTTTCCGCCTTAAAAACACTTCTTAAAACCTACCTCTTTGACCAAACTTTTGGTCATCTAGCCTAATAGCTCCTTATGTGGCTCAGGGTGGAATCTCCCAGATTTGCACTAAATGCGGTGAAAAACGATGTTTTACCCGCAGGCCGTAATGGTGGGTTTTCGCGCCATATCACCTGCTCCCTGCCTCATTAAGTATCCAGCCACAGGAAACATGACATCTTACTTGGGACCGGCCTCAGAATTGCCTGACACATGATTACCTCACTGTTCCCTCACTCCAGGTGCCATACCTAAACTGCAGCCTGGCGCACAATTCTCAATTCTTGCAGCCCAGGTCTGCTCCAATGAAGACAGGGCCCTGAAAGCCAAGAAGTGTTCAGTGGTCCGTCCCTGGAATGCCTTTTGGAGACCGCCGTGATGTCCTCCACCCCTGCTCTGACCACAGGAGGTCTAGCAATCTCATCACTCCAGCTTGGGAGGCAGTCGCAGTGGTGGTCAGTGCCAAAGCTGCGCAGAAGAGGTTGGCCATCTAGTGCGGAAACAGGGTGAATGATCTCATCCGTGCCGCCAGGGTAAGTCAACCATGTCATCGCTCTCAACTCACACACTCACAAGACGATCACACATTCAATGGAATCTCACTCACTGCCAGCTCAAGGGACATCACCACTCATTCTCTCACACATACATACCCTCATATCTCCATCTGGCCTCATCTCCTCTGGAGACTGCCTCCTCATCCCTCACCATCCTGAGGCCACTGATCAACATGTGCCCACACACATCCTGGGATACCGCCCTTCCCCAGTTATGCCTCGCCCTGCAGCCTCTTTCCTTGCCTAAGGCCACTTCTCCTCCTTCCCCAAGCAAACCCTTGCCTCGTAGCCATTGAAAAGCCACCCCCCCCCACCACACCCCCCCCCCCCCCGCCCACCCCTTACGGCTGGTCTGTTTGGTAGAGACCTGCCCGTGAGCCCCTAAATGTGATGTGGTGCTGCCTGCAAGGCCTGGCACTGATGACTGTGAGTGCTGCCCAAAGCAAAGTAGGCAAACAAACCTCGAAGTCACGAGTGAAGCGCAGCTCGCCAGGCGCACGTTGCTTATGTAAAGTTGTGAAACATGTTGGCGTACAATCACGCTGATGTACTCTCATGATCCAATGTGGGGGGGATGACTCCATCGAGCAGGGCTTATAATGAAATGCTAAAATATTGAAATTAGGTTCCAGATGTGTGGTGTTGGGAAACATGGCCTGCCATTGACGGGTGGAGCAGATGATCGCAAACTGTTTTCACAACGGCGTAAAACCGCTTTTAGCTTCCCTGCCACATTGTCTGCTCAACCCCGCCATGATGTCTGCTGTCAATGGGACCAGATGATTCCGTGATCAGTGTCATACTTTACTTTATAATGCTCCTGTGAAGTGCCTTGGGACAGTTTATGATGTTAAGGGCGCCATATAAATATAAGTTGTTGTTGTTGTTGATATCTATAATGGACCTGAAATCGTAAAGCAGACATTCAGCTTGAATAGACTAGAAATGAATTGCACTATAACCACTTTTGGCTGGAGGGTTTCCTGCTAATATGCTTCAAATCAATTGTAGACACCAGTGGGAGATGAGAAATCAAACCACATAGGAAACTTACTAAATCTAAAAATAAATGCAAATCCAATGGAGAAACTTTTCCCGGTAGGTAGGAGTTGGCCTGACCATAGATCGGAGCCAGGCTTTTCTTGGGGCATGTGTGCAGCCACCATGTTAGAGGAGGCAAGCGTACATGGAGGAGTGGGATGAGCAGCCCAAAGTAAATATGCATTCAAGATTACTTGTTAGATTACTGCAGTTTTGTTTTGCATCTTGGTTTAGCAAGCATGTACATAGTAATTCCAAAACTTCAACTTTCACATAGGTTTTAACACTCTTTATGAAATGTCAAGTCAACTCTTCGATTGTTTTATTTCCCCATTTTTCTCATACCCTCCCTGGCTGCGGTCAGGTGCCGTTGGTGGTGGCAGCCCAGCTTTGAACCTGTGGGACATTCAGGTCTGCATAAGTATGGTAATACACCTTTACCTACAAGATTGGTGGTGTACCTGGAATCTATTAAAACATCTTGCTTCTGTATATAAGCCCTGCCCACTTTTTACATTATAAATCCCTAGAGCCACATGTGTAATGGTACCAGGGATGTGGTATCATTCTGGAACTTCAGTCAAGTGGGGAGATGAGAAAGCTGAGGTTGTTCTTCTTAGAGCAGAGAAAGTTAAGGGTAGCTTTAATAGAGGTGTCCAAAATCATGATTAGATGAATAAGGAGAAACTGTTCCTAGTGGCAGAAGGGTCAGTATACAGAGGACACAGGTTGAAGGTAATTTTCAAAAGCACCAGAAGGTAGCAGATTGGTAGACCCATCAAAAACATGATCTACAATTCTACGGGTAGGCAAGGGATTGCAATATCGAAGCATAAACGCTGCTACCTGCAGCAAGTTGCAAAATATGCATGATTGAAGGTCTCCACAAGCAAACTTGGTTCAACGTTTTGAGATGGGCATCTTAGAGATTTGTTGTTTATGCACTTCCACAAATTAGAATTTAAAAACATCTGTTCCTACCAGAATTGCAGCTAATAGGTTTAGATTTTTAGAAGAAGAAGAATGATGAATGTTATATAAAGTGAAGAGTGTGTGGTTCTAAGTTAGGGTTTTGGGTTTTGAGAAAATTGAAAATGAGCAACTAACAGATGTGGAACAGATTGCAGATGCACTTGGCAGCACCTCTTCTAAAATGTAATGTGCGATTATTAAATCCCATTCTGGGAATCAGAGGTAGAGAAAGGATACAGGTCACTGTATTCCCCACAAAGTATGGGGACTGCCTCTGAGGTGCCTTTTGGTCTCTCCACATTTTCTTTCTCTTTTCTTGGTGGTTCTTGCAACACTGTATTGTAAATCACAGTAAAGCAGCTTTTATTGGTGAGACAAAAGCAAAACACTGAGGAAATTGGAAATCTGAAATAAAAACAGAAAATGCTTGAAGTACTCAGCAGGTCAGGCAGCATCTGTGGAGAGGGTAAAGGAGTGACATTGGACTTTAATGCTATTGTAAACATACAAACATAAGAACAAGGAGCAGGAGTAGGCATTCAGCCCATCGAGCCTGCTCTGCCATTTAATAAGATCGTACTGATCTGATAGTAACTTGAAATCTGCAACCCACCTACCCCGATAACCTATGAGCCCCTTGTTTATCAAGAATCTATCCACCTTTGCCTTAAAAGTATTCAAAGATTCTGCTTCCACCACCTTTTTAGGAAGAGAATTCCAAAGACTCACAACCCTCTGAGTGAAAAAATTTCACCTCATCTCTCTTTTAAATGGGCGACCCCTTATTTTTAAACAGTGACCCCTAGTTCTAGAATTTTTCCACAAGAGGAAACATCCTCTTCACACCCACCCTGTCAAGACCCCTCAGGATCTTATATGTTTCAATCAAATCATCTCTTACTCTTCTAAGCTCTAGCGGATACAAGCCTAGCCTGCCCAACCGTTCATCAGAAGACAACCACCCATTCCAGATAGTAGTCTTGGTAAACCTGCTCTGAACTGCTTCCAATGCATTTACATCCTTCCTTAAATAAGGAGACCAGTACTGTTCACAGTACTCGAAATGTGGTCTCACCAGTGCCCTGTACAACTGAAGCATAGCCTCCCTATTTTTGCATTCAACTCCCCTCGCAATAAATGATAACATTCTATGAGCTTTCTGAATTGCTTGCTGTAAAGTGGCATGACCAATTGCATTATTCACTTTAAGCCAAGAGAGTGTGATAAGGAGTTTTGTTATTGTATGTAATGCATCTTTATTATGATATAATTAGCACAATAATAAATGTTTATCGCTGAAAAGAGAAACATATTGCTGAAACTTTTTGCCTTGCACTCATCAGGACAAACGCAAAAATGACAAATTTCAAATGATCACAACAACTTGCGATGAAGCATTAAAGGTTCAATGTTTATTAGTACCACAATTTATCTTCATGATAATTGTTCATTTATTGAGCAGTTATAGTTGGCCCCCCCCATGCAATTTCCATAACCAGATATGGCCCTCTGGCTGAAAAGTGTGCCCACCCCTGGTTTAGGCTGAGGTGGTGTTGGATGATGCTGTGGAGATGGAAGTAAGGATAATACACATTGGGCACAGTCACAGAAGATGTTGTTTTTGTGAATTTAATTACAACATTTCAGTACTGTGGCAGAGAGGGAAACTTGATTGGTGATATTCAAAGAGAGTTTTGTGGGAATAATAACTTAAGAGGTGACATCATGTTCATATTCAAAGCAATGCAACACCATCCTGAATGGGATATCAAAGTGCTGCACAACATATGATCACAAAGTTGCTACCGAGCCGCTCAAATCCTGTGGTGAAGTTTGACCATTTAACTCTGAGGTAAGAATATTGTCAACTGAGCAGTGATGGCACTAGAAGTTCTGGAAGAAGGTACATGGGACTAAGTATAATAATGGGTACACAAATACCTAGGGTGTGGTGCCTACCATGATTAGTTTGCAGAGAGGCAAGCTCTGCTGTAGTTACACACATCTAACTGGTGGAATCAGTGTGCCTGCACTGCGGTCTGGATGATGGCAACACATTCATGCATTTAATGGTGAATTATGCTACATATACCATTTGACTTCTGCATTTGCTGACAAAACAACTGACTATGCTTCAAAGGTAATCCAAAATTGATTCTGAATTGCTTTGGATTGTCCTGAGGAAGTGAAATACTTATATAAATACAACTTTTTTCTTCTTGCAAATATGAACAAACAATTGGAAAATATGCCCCCATCTTGCCATCAGTGCCCCTCTTGCAGCATCCACCTTGTATTCCACTGATTAGCATAGTATTTAAATGGCAGGCTGAGGAAGCAAGATCCCCAGTTGAATCTGCCAACAATACCGTTTCTGAGAATAGAAGCATCAAATAACTTCCTGAAATGCCTGGGATACTGGATAACTCCCAAATCTTATTCCCATGGATCTTTAACTTCACAAAGAGAGATTCAGCCTAACAGCTCATTCAAAGAATAGGTTCTATAAAAGCACTCCCCTGGAGCCTCAGCCTACATTATTTGTTCAGCTCTTGGAATGAGCTTTGGACTCAATATCTTTTGGGTCAGAGGCAAGAGTTCCTACCAACTCAGTCAAGGTGACACCTAATGTCTAACTTCATAAAATACTGAAGCTTTCTGAAATCTTTCCCTTAGAAAAGTTACTGTTTTCTTATGTGTTGAATTTATTGAGGTGGCTTTTATTTGGTAGTTTTTGTGCATCACATTACACCATTAAGGCAGTGGAAGTTCAAAATGCATGCTCACTGCTTCCTTCTCAACATTTGCAGAATAGTTTACCTTCTGTCAGTCTTTGTTACAATTATTTGCTTTGTTCTGGTCCACTTATTCCTATAATCAGCCGTGTTTATGTTCTCCTGATATTTATTGAAATAAATTATTTCTTCTCATATTTCTGTTTCCATTGTATTTCTGATTCTGCTTACTCCTATCTTGCTCTTGTCTTCATAACTCCTCTCTGTTATCCTTAATTTCTCTCTGTCTTTCTTTCTCTGCACCTGTTCCCACTAAAGAGATCCCCAATGTGAACACTGGCTCCCACTAGCATACACTCAGAGCCGAAGGTTCTGCCAATCCCCAATAGACCATATCACAACATATGGCATGTGCCATCTGACTTGCACGAGAAAATAAACATGGAATGGCTGAAGATAAATAAAAAAATGAGGATGAACTTAATTACATGTTATGTATTTTTTGTTGCTTCAATCAGGTTTCCTTGTTAGGCCCTGATGCCCTACAACAGAGCAGGTAGTCCATTTGGCTGCTTTCCGGCTGCTGCCAATGGAGCTCTAGGATGGCTCCCTGAGGTTATGAGAGTTGAGCCCTGTAGAACCATCCCATCCAATCTTCTCTCCCCAGAGGCAGAAGACTAGCTGCTACCTGGCATCTTGCTGTGCAGTGCAGCTGAGACCAGTAGTTTAGTGAAGCAGGGGCTTAATACTATATTTCTTCGATCCAACAAGCTGCATTAATACCTAGCCATGCAATACCACTGTGATATCAACATTAAGTTTTTTCTTAATGTTCACATATATTAGAATAAATGTTGGATTCCAATGATTTATTAGGATACAAAACACAAATGAAAAAGCCAAAGTAATTCACCCTATGCATTTGTCTTTATGCTATTGATCATTTATTTACTATAATCAACTTCTGGCTTGAGGTGCATTTTCTATATACTTGATAAAAATATATGTGGTTTTGAAACATTTACAGCTGAAGATATTTATTACACAGGGTGGAAAATAAGACCTGAAATTTCCAACCCAAAGCAGCCAACATACGGCATCACTTTTTTCCAGTGTCCGATACAGTTAAAATTTTCATTTATGTTAAAAATGGCAACTGTTGATTTCTACTGTATTTTAATTGTTCCTTTGAAGAGGTGGAACTAAAAGAGTTATGTTTTCTTGTCTGTTGGGAATACACTGCCTGTAAATTTGGACAGACACAGTCTGTATGAAGACAGAAGATTTGCTTTGCTGTATGCTGAAGGTATTTAATAACTGATAATATGAAAAGTGCTCAACAGGATTCTTATGGCATATCACAACATCTCAGTAACACATCTGTACTGTATGTTGTAGAGTACAAGCAGAACAATGCCAGTACAATGAGTATGGCGATGCCAAGGTTTCAACATGTTCTTGGAAGGTAGCAATTCTGCTACATTATCAGCAACATTTACAATTAAAAAGTATATCTAATTCTACATTAATTTTCCATTTATTCCTATCTACAAGCATGCAATTAGTTTTTGGTGGATTTGCCATGAACAGATAGATCATTAAATTGTCAGCTATATAATTAAGTGGCACTGATTTAATTCCTCTGGTGAGGAACCTTCAGATTCTCTTGGGAGTTACGTCAATGTAATGTCACCTGCATATTAGTGTCGGTCAAGAGCTTATTGAAGATATGTCATACATTGATATAGTACCCATCAGTGATACTATGGTGAAACTGCAATTTTCATGCTAAAAATACACAGGTAAATATTTTACTTCAAGTGGGGTAACACTGGGTATGCTGCCAGGCTGTTATTTTGGATATAGTTGGGTTGAATAGACATTTTCTGTTTTCCTATTCACCTGTACCTGATCCTATTTTCTACAGAATATATAATGTACAATTTTAAATGCAATAGACTCATTGCCAGATTCATCACTCCAAGGTAGAGGGCAGGTGGGACTGACTGAATTAAGGACTCAATTCCCTAATTGCACATATGTAACACAATATAATTTTGGAAAAAAATGTAATAAATTTACATTAAAAAAATAAAGCATAGCATTCCTTTAAAACCCTGACTTTCTGTTGACTGATGGCAAATGAGACAGCCACTAAACTATCTCAAGAATCTCAACTGAGTGAAATAGCTGCAAGTAAGATACATTTATCCCCATTGTTTTGGAGGTGCTCTTGCAGGAGGACAATGGAGTGCTTCCCTCTTCGGGGTTGAAGATGATCCCATTCTAAAGCAAAGAATCAAGCCCCTTGGGATGACATCAGCAATGAGTCAATCCTGTGCTCTAGATCAGGTGGGTCTGCGAACAAATGAAGAAAAGTTCTGTTACATCAGAAGTGTCAAGGTAAATACATTCGCTGAGACTTAAATTCAATCTGGTCCTCCATTCAAGATGTGTCCCAAATGTAACTGTCATTCTGCAGACCTCCTGAAAGACTATTGTCAACAATTCCTCACTGTACTGACACCTTAATATTACATTCCTTCATTGTATAGAAGCTACATTTTGCATGTCATCAAAAGGGGCGTGAGGGAGCAAGATCTCCATTAACAGGACTCTTCAAAGGACAACCAGAAAAGACAATCTGTGATTAAAGCAAAATGCTAAAATTAATGTGGAATCAAATGCCCTGTTTTCATTGCTCATTCACAAATTAACATGTTCATCAATGTGATCTATTTACAGGCCAACGCTGCCCAAAACTATTGGGGAATGAACGAGTTACTGGAAGTTGCCCAGCCCTACTGACATAATTAACAACTTATGAGAAGATGACGCTTAAGGAGAGCTGTAGAGGGAATTGGAGAATCAAGTTTGGAGTTAAGGTGGCACCATAAAAGAATCTTCCATTTGTATGATACTTATCACCGCTTTTCCCAACAAGATCAATATATATATTAAACGCTTAGCTGCATGAAACATTCATGTTTTTTGCCATATCTATTTTGGAAGCCATTGTGTGCAGGCTGAATTATCAATCTTAATCCTTTTTTTCTGGTCCTTCCTAAGATAATGAGGCCAGACTGAGTGATACCACTGCCCTGACTTCTCACAGAACATTGTGACAAGCATCAAGCTGCCCCCACCACTAGTACAGAGTCCAATCCCCAAAGAAGCACAATAAATGAGTTGGAGGAAGGTGCATTGGGTGAAGTACAGAGTACAACAGAGGAGGAACTAGTAGAGATGGCATGAGAGGAAAATGAACTCATTGACCAAGCTGCATGTCAGCATAGTCTGCCAGCAACATTGATAAGGGATTGGCATCCTACTGCTCTTGCCTTCAGAAGGAAATTAATGCAGAAGACTTTCAGAACTACTTCAGCGTTCATCTCCACAAATCTGTGTTATCTGTAAGAGAATGAGCAGCAATGCACCTCTAACATCACTGCAGTTTTGTGGAAGAATTTACTCAAATGCAAAGTACAATGAAATGAGTGGCATCTTCACAGTTCTTTGTAAGTAAGCCATAATCAGTGACAGATCAAGTGCGGCCGAGTTCTCTCATGCTTGATGTGGCTCAGGATTTGTTGCCCATCCCTAATTGCCTTTGAAAAGATGGTGAAAGTGAGCCACCTTTAACGGCTGCAATCCATCTGGTGCAGGTATACTGACAGGATGACTGGGAAGGGAGTTCCAGGATTTTGATCCAGCGGCAGTGAAGGAATGGTGATTATGTTTACAGGTTAGGATGGGGTGTGACTTGGAAGGGAACTTGCAAGTGGTGGTTTTTTTTAAATTCATTCACAGGATGTGGGCTTCGCTGCCCATCCCTAGTTGCCCTTGAGAAGGTGGTGGTGAGCTGCCTTCTTGAACCGCTGCAGTCCATGTGATGCAGGTACATCCACAGTGCTGTTAGGAAGGGAGTTCCAGGATTTTGCCCCAGCGACAGTGAAGGAACGGCGATATATTTCCAAGTCAGAATGGTGAGTGACTTGGAGGGGAACTTCCAGGTGGTGGTGTTCCCATCTATCTGCTGCCCTTGTCCTTCTAGATGGTAGTGGTCATGTGTTTGGAACGTGCTGACGAAGGAGCCTTGGTGAATTCCTGCAGTGCATCTTGTAGACGGTACTCACTGCTGCTACTGTGCGTTGGTGTTGGAGGGAGTAAATGTTTGTGGATATGGTGCCAATTAGGGGGGCTGCTTTGTCCTGGACGGTATCAAGTTTCTTGAGTGTTGTGGGAGCTGCACTCATCCAGGCAATTGGGGAGTATTCCATCACACTCCTGATTTGTGCCTTGTAGATGGTGGACAGGATTTGGGTAGTCAGGAGGTGAGTTACTCTTTGCAGGATTCCTAGCCCCTAACCTGTTCTTGTAGCCACAGTATTTATATGGCTAGTCCAGTTCAGTTTCTGGTCAATGGTAACCCCCTGGATATTGATAGTGGGGGATTCAGTGATGGCAATGCCATTGAATGTCAAGGGCCGATGGTTAGATTCTCTCTTGTTGGAGATGGTCATTGCCTGGCACTTGTGTGGCGCAAATGTTACATGCCACTTGACAGCCCAAGCATGGATATAGTCCAGGTCTTGCTTCATTTGGACATGGACTGCTTTGGTATCTGAGGAGTCACGAATGGTGCTGAATGTTGTGCAATCATCAGCGAACATTTCCACTTCTGGCCTTATGATGGAAGGAAGGTCATTGATGAAGCAGCTGAAGATCGTTGGGCTGAGAACACTACCCTGAGGAACTCCTGCAGTGATGTCCTGAAGCTGAGATGACTGACCTCCAACAACCACAACTATCTTCCTTTGTGCTGGGTACGACTCCAACAGGTGGAGAGTTTTCCCCTGATTCCTATTAACTCTAGTTTTGATAGGGCTCCTTGATGCCATACTCTCTCAAATGCTGCCTTGATGTCAAGGGCAGTCACTCTCACCTCACCTCCAATTCGTCTGCTACCCTTCTCCTTCTAGCTGATAGAGGTTGCAGATTTGGAAGATGTTGTTGAAAGAGTATTGGTGAGTTGCTGCAGTGCATTGTGTATATGATAAACACTGCTTGCTACTCTGCATTGGTGACGGAGGGAGTGAATGTTGAAGTTGGCAGATGGGGTGCTGATCAAGTGGGCTGCTTTGCTTTGTATGGTCTCAAGCTTCTTGAGTGTTTTTGGACCCGCACTCATCCAAATAGTGGAGAGTATTTCACTACACTCTTGACTTGTGCCTTGTAGATGGTGGACAGGCTTTGGAAGGTCAGGAAGTGAGTTACTTACCTCAAAATTGACAGCCTCTGACCTGGTCTTGCAGTAACTATATATTTGCTGGTCCAGTTCAGTTTCTGGTCAATGGTAACCCCCAGGATATTGAGAGTGAGGGATTCACTGATGGTAATGCCATTATCAAAGGGAAATGGTTAGATTTTCTCTTGATGGGGATGGTCATATCCTGGCACTTGTCTGGCATGAATGTTATTTGCCACTTATCAGCCCAAATTGTGAAGTCAGGTTGCACAAACTTGGTTTGGATTCCTTTAAATTTAGAAGTTTGAGGGGTGATCTAATTGAAATCCTTAAAATGCTAAAGCTATTCGCTAGGATAGATACAGGGAAACTATTTCCTCTGATGGAGACCCCAGAACAAAGGAACATGGGGAAGAATTTTCCGGTCGGCGAGTGGGGGGTGGGGCCTGCGTGCTGATGCGCAAAGTGACGCGTGGCGACATTGGGCGGGCGTCCTGACATCACCTCACGTCATTTAGATTGTCAGTTCAGCAGGCGCGCAGCCAAACTGTCAAAGGCCTATTAAGGCCAATAAGGAAGTAATTAAAGTTGTTAAGAATGCTGCCCATCCAACCTTAAGAATGCACGAAAGAGTGCAGGCCCCAACTCAGGGAATCCCCCCCGCCTGCACAGGGAGCGCACAGCGCTTCCGGGTGTGACCATCCACGTAAAATGGCAGCGTGCACCCGATTGGGGGTGCCGATTGGGTTCGCGCTCGCTCCCACCCGCCCCCCCCCACACAAGGAGGTTATTTAGGTCACTAGGTCATCACTAGGCCATTTAGGAGTGAAACTAGGAAGCACATTTTCACTCAAAGGGTAGAGGAAATTTGGAACTCTCTTCCCTAAAAGGCTATGCATGCTGGATCAATTGAAATTTTCAAGATTGAGAAAAATAGCTTTTTATTAGGTAAAGGCTTCAAGGGATATGATACATAGGCAAATAAATGGAGTTGAGATACAGATCACTCATGAACTAATTGAATGATGGAACAGACTTGAAGGGTTGAATGGCCTACTGCTATTCCTATCTTCCAATTTTTCTATGTCACTGAAATCATGGGCACCCATTTTCAGGACTCTGCCACTGGTAGTGCTTGACAAGACAGTGGGCTTCAGCTACATTGGATACATGCTAGGAACTCTTCTCATGCAGATCACAAGGTATCCAGCTGGGAAATATACTTTGTGGTGGTTAAGGGTTTCTAGTCCAGCATTTCCAACATTATTTTAATGCTGCCAGTAACCAATATATTTTAGACAGATTAATGATAGCAAAATAACAGTGATTAGAAAATTTAGGCTTTCATGTTTTATAAATGGAAAATAAACTAGGTAAAATAATCCATCAATTTAAGAACATTTCTCATAACAAATTCTCATGGTATCCACTGATTTTTGCAAACTGAAAATGTTACTGGGAATAGAATGACACAGACTGCTGGCCCATTAACGCATTCAAAAACACATAGATAGGTTCCTAATTCAGCAGAGAGACATGGACATACACAGAGAGCTGGAGCAAAATGACCTGCATGAGTCCTGAATTTGATCCTTAACAATGATGTTAGCTGCTGGGTAGACCATTAAATTATCTCTCCTTATTCCCAATTTCTACTGCTCCAGGTATGCTTTTCTGTGAAAATCTATTATTTTCTTCTTTAGCAGTAATGACTATATCATGAGCAAATTAAAGATTAGTGAAAACTGAATTATAACAGAAATGTATCTCAATCACATTGCTTGTTGATGAAAATGTTTTGTCATTGTCTGCTTTTTGCTTACAGCATGCTCAGCCAAGGGTACTTTACGTCAGAAGAAGAGAGAGAGCTTTACTGAAAAAGATATTTTGAAATGTACTTTTCTCCATTTGCTAACATTAACAAATAGTTCAACCTGTGTATAAAACAGAGAATCAACTGTTATGAAAAAGGATTTTGTTACCATCCAAATTATAAAGGCATTTATATACTTATAAGATCTGATTGGTCATTTTAAATCTATTTTATTGTAGGCTTAGGGTCTTTAAGATGAGGGTAAAATCCACTGTTGCTAGTTATGGTTCATAACTGCTTTTTGAGGAAACCTTGGTCCAAAGACTTCCACGGTGGCTGCAAAGACATTCCGATCAAAAAAGCAAAATAGTGCAGATCCCGAATATATGAGACAAAACTAGAGGGTGCTTGGAGACACTCATCAGGTCAGACAACATCCGTGGAGAAAACACAAGTTCATGGTGTTTCAACTTTGGAATTTGAGAAGGCTTAAACCTGAAACATCAATTGACCTGTGTTTTTTGTGACATGCTGCTTGAAGTGTTGGGCATCTTCAGTGTTTTCTGTTATTGTTGCAATGATGCTAATTGGCCTTGATATATCAGTATTTATTATTACAAAGCCATTACTGTTTACCTCCAGAATCATATATTGGTGGTTATCTACAGAGTTATCTGTCAATGGAATCTGGCTGATTCTCAGTTTGTTGTCCTGGTTGACCAAAGACAGATTATGTGATATCAGCCCCAACTGAACCAACTGTGAGAAACACCTGCACTTCTTGTGTTATTCATCTTTTCAGTTTCCAATCTTCTGAGTAAGGAAAAGATTGATACCGTTGAATAGGTATCTAAGCAGAAAGACACTGACAGCTTCAAGACTAATTGACAGTCCCATAGCTGGAAATTACTGATTTTCAAGACTTAATGAGAAGTCTTTTCCCTGTTCTTTTGGGATCATCAAGTTAGAGATGAGTGTATGAAGACTCTATGGTGGTGAGACAAAAGCTCATATATTGGTTTATGTCATGGACACTGACCTACATTTTTGTTTTTCTAAGAAAGTCAGCAAAGTGGCACAGCTTTTATTATTTTTGCACTCCTGATGAACTGTAAATTAAATATTCTGTAATCCAATGAAATTCGTTTTGCTACTGCCCAACTGTTGCTTTTACCAAACCTTATTCCTAATTCATTGGCTATGACACAATGGACTGGATTTTCACGGAGTCATAGAGGCCCCCAGCCCTTTAAAAATGGTAGGTGCAACGCGGATCCAGAAGTTCTGACCCAGTTTTCAACCAGGATGGGAAAGGGGGCGGGCTGTGATTTCTACATAAGGGAAATCAGAACTCAGCTGGGCCATTTGAATTCAGTGCTGAACTCTTTTTTGCTGGGGCAGTGTGGGAGCATGCATGGGATTTATAAATCTTTACAGACCTCAAACATGCTTTTGAAGGACAGATAAGTTCTGCAGAACTGTCAAGCTATCAAGTTATTTAAATGGCCATCCCTTTAAAAAATTGAAAAAAACTGCCTGTTTCTGTGAGAAACAAAATCTATTCTATCAGTTTCAATAGCTGTTTGTTGATATGACTAAGAGTTTTCATTATAGCATTAATAATGCTTGGCTGTTTTCCACAACCTATCATCACACTGTGGGTTTGTAAGTTCACAGTTTGATTGATAGCTCAAAGAGGTTATTAAAGGATTAGTTGTCTTTGATGTGGGGTTATGAATACACATGCTTGTTTTTATAAAGTATTAAGTATTTGAGGAGATTTAATTGTATTGAATGCACTTTCATGAATGGGACTTTTTTATGTAGTGAATTCTGTAATTTTTATTTAGATAATCACTGGGCATTAATCGCCCATTTAAGGACCTCAATTGATGGCAGGGCGACCACAGGACTTCCCGCCATGGACTTAATTGGGGTGGAGGTGGGAAGGTGGCAGAGTCCCCACCCATCACCCTTCCATCTGATTAATTGCCTGCCAACTGCCAAACTTGCCAGGGGGAGGTCATAAGATTCTGCCCATCATGTCCAGTTTTAGCACTTTTTGTTAGAGAAAATGGCAAGCAGTGGAAAGGTTACAGAAATGATTCACTGGAATGATACCAGAGATGAATGGCTTTCATTATCAAGAAGGGTGAGAGAAATTGTTGCCTTTTTTTGTTAGAGTAAGGAAGGCTAAGAGGAGATCTGAGAGAGGTTTTCATAATTTGAAATGTTCTGATAAGATAACTATGGAAAAGCTATTCCTACGGGTAGCTGAACAAGTAAATGGATACCATACCATTTGAATCATCACCAAAAGAATTACGAGTGAGATTAGGAGCATTATTTTTAAATGTAGACCATTGTTAGAACATTGGATAAAACCCTCTCAGAAATAATGATGGCAGCAGAATCCAAAATGCTTTTAAAAGGGCTGAGGAAAAATATTTGAAAAGGAAAGTGGTATTTGATTCCAAGGCAAGAATACTGCCAAAGACCCAAACTGACATTTCAGCACAATAAAAGCAGGAACTTAAAAAAGAAACAAAAAAATCAGGCTATCTGCAATTGTGTATTAAAACAACAGCAAGAAGTCTAGTCATACAATGGGGACTGTACAATAGATACTCCAGCAATAGCCTCAGTCTGCAGGGGGTTTTTTGCACTAGAAAGCTGGACACCGCCTTGTTAATTTCTGTGCAAGGTTATGTTATCTTTCGTTTTATTGTCACAATTAAACGAAAATTCACATAAAAGAAATCTGCTCCTTTACAGGAAGGAGTGTGAGCCAGTGAATTCTCCTGTTGGTATGTGCTGCCTGTTACTGGGGAAAGGGTACAGAGCTGGAAATAAGTTTACAATAATAGCTGAAAGGCAAATTGCTCCTCTCTTAAGTGGAGGTTGTTTGCCTCCGATTGCCAGTTTGTTTTTTGATTTTCCATGGTCAAACCCAACATTTACCAAAGAAAGAAAACATAAAAAGACCAGTTTTAACAGAACAGTAATAATAAACCATCAGGTATGAAGCTCTTCACAAACAGCTATAGTTCACACACATTTGCAAAAATGTCATAAAATATAGACTACTTTCCTGAGCCCACTTTTCAGGAAAATCATTGCTTTATTGCAGTTATTGATTTGTTAAGAAATTATTAACCCTCTACTGATAAACCCGATCAGATTTTAAAACAGAATCAGAGCTTTAATTACTAATTCAGTTACCAATGATTAATTTAATCTTGTAACAGAGTTTACAGCATTTCTGAATATTATAATCAGTTTGTTATTTTGCTAAAGATAATAGATCAATAGCACACAATGCTAATATGAGCTGAGATAGCAATCAGAAATAGTACAAATGGCACCCTTTAAGAATATAATTCAATCATTGTTTAAACTGTTGTAAAATGTAAACCATGTATATCTTATAACTACAAGCAGAGTGTGTACTTCCAAACCTTTGCATTGACAGCCAAACAACTTTCTTCTATAGAGTACATATTGTCTAATCTTCATACTACAAGGTTGCTGAATATTACAAATAAATGCTTGTAAAGGAACTTCATATCAATAGAATAATTAGTTTACATGATGCTTCCAGAACTAAAGATTTGGAAGTTAAATTTATTACTTTGATGCTTTTAGAAATGAACAGATCTCCGATGATATTGCTTATGTGTTTGAGACTGTGCTGTAATTATTATGGTGTTGGACAAGGTGGGGTGCTGATTGTGAAAGTGAGGAAAAGGTCGAATCTCCACTAAGAGAATTTGGAAAGAAGTCCAATATATGGCAGATGGAATATAACATGGGAAAATGTGAAGTTGTTCATTTTGACAGCAAGAATAAAAACAAAAATTACTTAAATGGAGAACAGCTGCAGAATTCCAAGCTGCAGAAGGATCTCGGTTTTCTAGTGCATGAGTCACATAAGGTTAGTATGCAGGTACAGCAAATAATTAAAAAGGCTAATGGAATGCTATCCTTTACTGTAAGAAGAATTGAACATAAAAATAAGCATGTTATGCTTCAGTTACAGAGAGGCATTGGTGAGACGACATCTCAAATATTGTGTGCAGTTTTGGTCTCCTTATTTAAGGAAAGTTGTAATTGCATTGGAGGCAATTCAGAGGAGTTTTACTAGATTGAGACCTGGAATAAGCGGGTTGTCTTATGAGAAAAAGTTAGACAAATTGGTCATGTTTCCATTGGAGTTTAGAAGCGTGAGGGATGACCTGATTGAAGTACATAAGATCCTGAATGGTATTGACATGGTGGACATGGAAAGGATGTTTCCTCTTGTGGGTGAGTCCAGAACTAGGGGGGCACCGTTTTAAAATTAGGGGTTGAACTTTTAGGACAGAGACGAGGAGAAATTTTTTCTCCAAGGATTGTGTGACGTTGGAACTCTTTGCTTTAGAAGGCAGTGGAGGCGGAGTCATTGAATATTTTAAAGGTGGAGATAGATAGATTCTTGTTAGGCAAGGGAATCAAAGGTTATCTGGGGCAGATGGGAATGTGGAATTCGAAACACAAACAGATTAACCATGATCTTAATGAATGGCAGAGCAGACATGAGGGGCCAAATGGCCTACTTCTGCTCCTATTTCGTATGTTTGATTGTCCGGGAACTTCTCAAATACAGCAACATATGTTACGAATGATTGATTTCTAAATTAATTGATAGATATTAAAGAGTTCTAGAAATGAGTTGGGGCTGGTTTTTGCACATGCTCAGTCTGTGCTGGAAGTGCATCGCACACCTTATTGTTGAGGACACGAAGTAGGTAGTGAGCCCATTGCGAATCAAAGGCCTGTCCAATCGCTAAGGTCCCTTAAACTAAGTTGCGATTGAGCTATCATGCTCCGTGCTGGCTACTTACTAGTTTTTGCAGGCACATAGTAGCCACATCAGGAGTCCTGAAAGGGACTGTTGGAGGCTGAAAATAAAAAAAAGGCTTGCATATATATTGCCCCTTTCAGGGTGTCTCAAAGTGCTTTAGGGCCAATGAAGTACTTTTGAAGTCACTCTGTAGGTAACATGGCAGGTATCACAACTCACTGGTATCAAGCCACACTGCTCCCCAAGCCGTGACAAATGTGAAAAGTTTGATCAAACTAACTTATTGTTTAATTTAGGTTAACAGAATATGAGCTCCAAGTTTGTAAACTTAATAAGTAAATAACTGTTTATTGAACAAATTGTCTTCAACCAGTGGCAAAGGAAAGAAATATGAACTGCTAATTTCTGACTCTACAACCTAAATTCTACCCCTACTTAAATGTCTATACACACACATACAAGACACGTAAGACGCACAAAAACATGGATTTTAAGGGTGGGATAAAACAGTTCAATAGCACCAATTCTGGAGTACAAGATTCAATGGGTTGATTTTGATCAATATCCTCCAAAGGTCCTTTCAGTTCTTTGTTGATGACATGAGGTGGTCTTCCCGGCACTTTCAGTCTTTAGTTCACTGGTTGAGCACTTGCTTTTCAATGTTTCTAATGGTGATTTTCCCCGTTTCCACTTGTCAGGGGTTTTTCAGAGATTGAGCAGGTTATAGAGATATGAGGAAAAAAACAGCTTACTATTATTGTAGAATTACTGGAATCTTACACATAGGAGAAAGAGGTTTTAGGTCTTTTCTCTTTTCAGGCTAGGAGTTTTTTTCCCCCTGCTGCGCTGCTCTCACACAAACCCTGATCACCTGGTTAGGAGCCAATTCAAATTTTGTTGCCAGGCAGTTCCCTGTTAGACCAGAATCCTCCTCAGCACCATCCTGTCTTTCATGGCACTCTCTGTTTCAGGTCAGCAACATTGTGGGCAGCATTTTCCCCCTGTCAGGGGGGTTTATCTAGATGTGGGCCCAAGTGGGCAGGTTCCTGATCAGCGCCCCCAGTTGGGGGCATGCCACCATTTTACATGGGCGGGCCAATTAAGGCCTGCCCAGCATGACGTCAGCCCAGAAGCACTCTGTGTTCCCTGTGCAGGTGGGGGTGGGGGGAGGGAGGGGGGAGGGGTTGGGAATTCCCTGAGCTGGGGGTGCGCTCTCTCATGCATGTGCACGAAAGAACACATAGATCTCCCTAAGGCAAAGTGCTGCCTCAGGGAGATCAGTGTTACTTATAAAAAGACAATAAAGAAGGAGAAACACTGTCACATGAGCTGGGACATGTCAATTACTTTTACTAAAAATGTAACACAAATTCTAAATCCCTCATAAAACCTCATCCCAAGTGCGCTGCCGAACTGTTAATCTAACTACGTGTGGTGACGTTAGGACACATGCCCGACATCACCTTGCATCATTTTACATGTCGGCGAGCGGGTCACGGCCCTAATTGCCAACCGTAAAATGTTGCCCTGTATATATCTCTCACACTGTTCCAGTAGACATGTCTTTCAAACTGCAGCCATTGTAATTTTAATCCAAAGTCCAACAGAAATGAAACGATATGCTCTTTATGGCAGTCCTACAGAAATAAAAAGATATGTTCCTTACGCAGCCAATTTTTTGTAAAGCAAGTTTTGACAAACTACAATGCGATAATGATTAGATTGCCTGTCTCTTTGATGTTTACTGAAGCACAAATATTGGCCAGGGCACTGGGAATCACTCCTCTGCCCTTCTTTGACCTGAGAGGGCAGATGGGACCTTGATAATGTCTCATCTGAAAGACAGCACCTTCAACAATGTAGCAATCCATCAGTACTGGAGAGTCAGTCTTGATTCTTGTGTTCAAGCCCTGAAGTGGGAATCTCCAACCTTCTGATTCAGAGGCATGGATGCTACCAACTGAGCCAGGGCTGACATGGTTACCATCAAAAGGTATGTCATTATTTTTATATGCTTGCCTGAAATGTGGAGACAGGTGGAGCATTAAAGCTGTAGGCTGCTGCCAACACATGCTTAACCCCTCACTTCCCCTAGAGAAACTGGCCGGGTTTCCCTATTGTTGGAAAACTCAGCTGACCAAGGTTAATGTTGTAAAGTAGAATAACAGTGACACTCGTAGCGTTACTATAATATTTAAAATTCCATCCAGCCCCTTTGCCATGGATTAGCTGCCTGCCCATCTCCTGGCTTCCATCAAAGCCAGAAACCAACAGTTTGGGAAACAGATTTTTCAGACGATATGCATGTTATCCACACCCCGTGCTCCATGCTCCGCGCCCCGCACCCACCCACCCCCTCCACTCACCCCAAACCAGTTTGATTTTTTAGCTTAAAATTCCCTCCACAGAGGCTAATCACTTTGTATTGTCAGATCTTAAGCAAATTGATATAGGGAGTGACAAGGTGTTGGAGGTGTTGGCAGGCTTAAAAGTGGACAAATCTCCAGGTCCAGATGATTTGTGTCCCAGACTGCTGAGGGAGGCAAGGGAGGAGATGACAGGGGCTCTGACCCAAATTTTTAATTCCTCTCTGGCCACGGGGGAGGTGCCAGAGGACTGGAGAACAGCTAATGTGGTTCCGCTATTTAAGAAAGGTTGTAGAGATAAGCCAGGGAACTACAGGCCAGTGAGTCTCATGTCCGTGGTAGGGGAACTATTGGAGAATGTTCTGAAGAAGAGTACCTATCTCCACTTGGAGAGGCAAGGTTTTATCAGCGATCATCATAATGGCTTTGTCAGAGGGAGGTCATGCCTAACAAATTTGATTGAATTTTTTGAGGAGGTGACCAGGTGTGTAGATGAGGGTAGTGTAGTTGATGTAGTTTATATGGATTTCAGCAAAGCCTTTGACAAGGTCCCACATGGGAAACTTATAAAGAAGGCAAATGCATATGGGATACAGGGTAATTTGATAAGGTGGATTCAAAATTGGCTTAGTTGTAGGAGACAGAGGGTGATGACTGAAGGATGCTTTAGTGACTGGAAGCCAATGTCCAGTGGCGTACCACAGGGATCTGTGCTGGGTCCCCTATTATTTGTCATTTATATAAACGACATAAATGACTATGTGAGGGGTAGGATTAGTAAGTTTGCGGATGACACAAAGATTTGCTGGATGGTTAACAGTGAGGTTGAGTGTCTTGGGCTACAGGAAGATATAGACGGGATGGTCAAATGGCCAGATAAGTGGCAGATGGAATTTAACCCTGAAAAGTGTGAGGTGATACACTTTGGAAGGAGTAATTTGACAAGTATCCAATGAACGGCATGACACTAGGAAGTTCTGAGGAACAAAGGGACATTGCCGTGTGTATCCATAGATCTCAGAAGACAGAGGGGCATGTTAGTGGGGTGGTGAAAAAGGCATATGGGACACTTGCCTTTATCAATCGAGGCATAGATTACAAAAGTAGGGAGGTCATGTTGGAGTTGTATAGAACCTTAGTGAGGCCACAGCTGGACTACTGTGTGCAGTTCTGGTCACCACATTATAGGAAAGATGTGATTGCACTGGAGGGGATGCAGAGGAGATTCACCAGGATGTTGCCTGGGATGAAACATTTAAGTTATGAAGAGAGGTTGGATAGACTTGGGTTGTTTTCATTGGAGCAGAGAAGACTGAGGGGCGACCTGATCATGGCGTACAAGATTATGAGGGGCATGGACGGGGTGGATAGGGAGCAGCTGTTCCCCTTAGTTGAAGGCTCAGTTACAAGGAGGCATAAGTTCAAGGTGAGGGGCAGGAGGTTTAGGGGGGAATGTGAGTAAAAATGTTTCTACCCAGAGGGTGGTGACGGTCTGGAATGCACTGCCTGGGAGGGTGGTGGAGGCGGGTTGCCTCACATCCTTTAAAAAGTACCTGGATGAGCACTTGGCATGTCATAACATTCAAGGCTTTGGGCCAAGTGCTGGTAAATGGGATTAGGTAGGTAGGTTAGGTCTTTCTCACATGTCAGTGCAGACTCGATGGGCCGAAGAGCCTCTTCTGCACTGTGATCCTGTGATGTCGTCAGTGGGAGGACCGTCGAGCTCCTACAGCTGATGACACTTCATAAATGTGAACGCTTCAAGATGCTTCACCTGCAGTCTTTGTTGCTTATTGTGATAAAGTTGGCTGGAAACTATTTACATGTTTACTAAATTCTGGTGGAAGGGTGGAGAACCAATGGCAAAATGAGTGAAAACTTTGTTACACAGTGAATGGTTACAATCTGGACGGCACTACCTGAGAGTGTGATGGAGGCAGATTCGATCATGGGATCGGAGGGAATTAGGGGGATCGATCAGGAGGGAATTAGATAAGCACCTGAAGAAAAGAAATGCAGGGCTATGTGGAAAAGGTGGGGGAGGGGGACTAGCTGAGTTGCTGTTGCAGAGAACCAACACAGACACAACCGGCTGAATGGCCTCCTGTGCTGTAGCCATTCTATGAGTCTGAGGTCAGATGGAATAATGGCTGGCATTCCAGTCTTTCAGTTTGAACCCGGAGTTAAAAGAAAACCAGGTTGAAGAGATTAAAATGTCCTCAGGGGTCGTACATGAAATGAGTTGTTGTAGTCTCAATGAAATTCTTGGACCCCCCAGTGCTGAGGGCAACTGTGGCACCCGAATAAGATCAGCCAAAACTACACAAACCAGAAATCAATGGTGAGACTTCCTGCTCCATTGAGATTAGTATTCCATCAAGGGGGTTACTCACTATGCCATCAGGGAAGCTTCAGAAGCCGTACATAGTCAAAAATTACTTCCCATGACAACATTTCATTGTGTCAGGAGGTTCATTATACTGGGAGTTTCATTCTCCCAGACGCTGGCTGACTGAGTGTTTTGGATGAAGCAAAGAAAGCAACAAGTCGCAATCCTGCAAATACATCGCAGCTCTGGACGTAGTCACACAGAAGCTTACTTTTGAACTGTAGCTGAACTTGAATTCACTCCGTCCTCAACTTCTGCAGCTTGACGTCATCTTCTACACAAAAACAAAGATGATCTTGAATGTGTTTTTAAAAGTGTAATCAGCCAATGTATAGATGCAGATTTCCACCTTACAGCATACAGGCTTTTGAAGTGTAATCTTGCTTCACCCAACTACCATACTCTTTTAAACCTTGATGGCATCTGCACAACCAGTCATGGTTATTTACATCAGTTTTTAAACAATCTATAGCTGAATGCATGGTTTCAATTTATCTGTCAGGTGTGCCTCACTATTTTTATATCACTGAATTGTTACAGTGCAGAAGGTCATCTGGGCCATCATGTCAGCTCCGGCTCTCCAAACGAGCAACTCAGCTATTGCCATTCCCCCACCTTCTCCCCATAACCCTGTACATATTACCTTTTCAGGTAACAAGCTTTTGAATGCTTCAGTTGAGCCTGCCTTCACCACACTGTCAGGCAATCCACTCCAGACCCTAACCACTCACTGTATGAAAATGCTTCTCCTCACTTCACTTTTGCTACTTTTACTAATTACTTCAAATCTGTGTCTTCTTGTTCTCAATCCTTTCATGAGTGGGAAGAGTTTCTCCCCATCTGCTCTGTTCAGACCCCTCGTGACTTTGGATACCTCTATCAAATCTCCTCCCAGCTTTCTCTTCTCCAAGGAAAACAGTTCTAATTTCTCCAATCTACCTTCATAACTGAAGTTCCTATCTCTGGGACCATTCTTGTGAACCTTTTCTGCACCCTTTCTAATGCCTTTGTATCCTTCCTAAAGTGTGATACCCAGAACTGGACATAATACTCTAGCTGAGGCCGAAATAGTGACTGATTCAAGTTCAACATAAGCTCCTTGCTCTTCTACTCTATGCCCTTAATAATAAAACCAAGGATTCAGTATGTTTTATTAACTGTTCTCTCATGTAAACACTAAAATTTTCACAAGATATGAGCATTAATTTCATTATAAGACATAGGAGCAGAAATTAGGCCATTCGGCCCATCAAGTCTGCTCCAGCATTCAATCATGGCTGATAAGTTTCTCAACCCCATTCTCCCGCTTTCTCCCCGTAACCTTTGATCCCCTTACCAATCAAGAACCTATCTATCTCGGTCTTAAATACACTCAATGACCTGGCCTCCACAGCCTTCTGTGGCAATGAATTCCATAGATTCACCACTCTCTGGCTAAAGAAATTTCTCCTCATCTCTGTTCTAAAAGGTTTTCCCTTTACTCTGAGATGTGCCCTCAGTTCCTAATCTCTCCTACTAATGGAAACATCTTCCCCATGTCCACTCTATCCAGGCCATTCAGTATTCTGTAAGTTTCAATCAGATCCCCCTCATCCTTCTAAACTCCATCGAGTATAGACCCAGAGTCCTCAAATGTTCCTCATGTGTTAAGCCTTTTATTCCTGGGATCATTGTCGTGTACCTCCTCTGGACCCTCTCCTTCCTGAGATACGGGGCCCAAAATTGCTCACAATATTCTAAATGTGGTCTGACCAGAGCCTTATAAAGCCTCAGCAGCACATCCCTGCTTTTACATTCTAGTCCTCTCGAAATAAATGCCAACTTTGCATTTGCCTTCCTAACCACTGACTCAACCTGCAAGTAAACCTTAAGAAAATCCTGGACTAGGACTCCCAAGTCCCTTTGCACTCAGATTTCTGAATTCTCTCCCCATTTAGAAAATAGTCTATGCCTCTATTCTTCCTACCAAAGTGCATTACCTCACACTTCCCCATGTTGTATTCCATTATAATAGATTAATAGTCTATTTGAATTTAATATTAAGTTTTCACTATAGACAGAAGCTTTTCCATATGATCTTATTGGAAATAAGTTGAATATCAGAGGCAGGGACCAGGGCTGAACTTGTGTTCAACATAAATCCTGAAACTTGGACAGCATCATATTTTACAGACTTTTGAAATTGATTTAAATTTTTGTCATTGTATCTGCTGTAGTTTTGTTTCAATTGAATGTTAATTTTTTTGACTTGCATTTATATAGCACGAAACTTGAAGGTGTGGCTGACAGTGATCATCCAATCAACTGCAACAGGGCATAGATAGGCTAGCAGAATGGGCAGACAAGTGGCAGATGGAATTTAATAAAGAGAAGTGTGAGGTGATGCATTTTGAAAGGAGGAATACAGACAGACAATAGAGACTAAATGGCAAAGTTCTAAAGAATGTACAGGGACAGAGGACTCCATGTGCATACCTCTTTGAAGGTGACAGGATATACTGTAGGAGCAGATAGCAAAGCATATGGAATCTCAGGCTTTGTATATTAAGGTATTGAGTACAATAGCAGAGAAGTTGTGCTAAACCTGTATAAAGTTCTGGTTAGGTCACAACTAGAGAATTGCACCCAGTTCTAGTCACCACACTTTAGGAAGGATGTGAGGGTCTGTAAGAGGGTGCAGAGGAAATTTACCAAAATAGTTCCGGGTGAGGAATTTTAGCTACAAGCTTAGATTGGAGAAGCTGGGGTTGTTCCCCATGGAGAAAATGGAGATTTGATAGAGGTGTATTGGAGCATGACAGGTTTAGATAAGATAGACAATGAAAGGTTAATCTGATTAGTTTATGAGGAGGCGGTGCCATAGAGGTAATGTTACTAGACTAGTAATCCAGACACCAATGCTCTGGGGATATAAATTTAAATCCCACCACGGCAGCTGGTGGAATTTTAATTAAATTAATTAAATAGTCATTTGATAGTACAGAACTTGGGTATTGCTGAGAAAAGAGACACCTCAAAGCTCTTTATCTTGCATTCATCAGGACACTTCACAAGAATTCCAGTATAAGGGGAAAACAACAATTTATACTGTATGTGAAGAGAGTGCTGATTGATTGGCAAGTGGAGTCTGATTGGTAGAGGCATTGCCATGGCGACTGACAGCCAATCATTGTTTGAAATTTAAACCAAGCAGCTTGATCCTGATTAGTCAAGGCATTGCCCTGAGGAATGAGCCAGCGAATGGCTGTCACTTATTTTGTTTAGTGAAACAGGAGCAATGCTGTACATGTTCTTTATGTCTGTAAAGAACAGGACCCTGTAATATGTGTAGTTTCCAGTGCACGCAAATGTGCCACATTGTGATCCCAACTGACAATCTTAAATTGATTGTCAGCACAATTCTCAGCACACTGAGGATTATTTAACTAATGTTTTGCAATTGCGGAATCACATCTAATGTTGGACACTGAGTTTTGGGTTTTGCAAGCATGCACTGGTTGGGTACGGTCTCTACCTTGCCCATTGCGAACAGCGGCTGGGACATGCTGTTTGATACGATCCGCCAGTCTTTGGGACATGCGGCCTACATACCTAGCATCACACTGGCACTGAAATTCATATACCACATTACTCGTTTGTGTGATAGGCAGAACATCTTTTCAGCTTGACGGCAGCATCCTGTTCGTGGTAAATATATTTGTGTTGCTACTGAATAGTAGCAGTGTGAAACAGCTAGCTTCACCTGTTGCTCAAATTTTTGAGATACCATGTCCTTCCAGGGCAATCTGAGGTACATTAGGCACTTCTCAGGGTCGAAAATGATGGCCCGTTCATGAGTTTGCGTGATATACAGTGCAAAATGATCTGATCAGGGTAGCCATTATCCTGCAGGATTTAAACACAAAATGCTGCAAGATCATAGACCTGAAACGTTCACGCTGTTTCTCTCTCCATGTATGCTGCCTGACCTCCTGAGTGTTTCCAACATTTTCTGTTTGTAACCTTTTTATCCTGATTCCATGTTAAATTTCTCATCATGCTTGTAAGTTTTTCAGCTGTCTTAAAGGGAAACTGTCCTTTTTTTAAACAAAAATTCTGGGAAATCTAAGAAAAAATTGTTTTGAAACAAACAACATATGGGGAAATATTTTCGATTGGTGCCTCAGGCCACCTATGGTGTCACTGCCGTAACAAAAATGATCTGTGGCTCTTCTTCTCAGTGCAGAGCTTGGCCAGAACCTTTTCATGAAGGCTTGGCCCCTTTAACAATACATAAAATGAAAGCAGGAAGGGGAAAAGGAGATATTTGAAAACCTGCTGAAGAATTGCAGAACCTAAAGAGTTAATTGTACTGTTCTCCCTCCCGAAGCCTTCATCCATTAAAATATATTGAAAGACAACAATAAATACTGCACAGACATCAAATCTTACAAAATGTTTGGAAAGTAAGTTTATCATTATTACTATGAAAGTAGAGCTGTACAGACTGCTGTGTAGTGGGCCATTTTACTGTACTTTTCTGAAGTTTCCTTGAAGCATGTCTGCACCGCCCAAATACACAATCCAGGATTAAACAGCTCAACCTACCACTAAGTTCTTACGCCCTCCCACAATCATTATCTTAAATCCGCCATCATTTCAGATTCATTTTTCCCTTATTCATCTGTCCAACTAATTCCTGCTGCATTCACTAAGCTTACATCTTAATCTTTTCTGTTACATAGAGAATACAAAATGAAAAGCTGCATTTTCTGGGTACATGCACACATTTGAAACGGATGAACCATATGTGAAGTGACATACAATACTGAATGGCGACTGAATGGTGTCCGGTGCTAAAGACAGTGCAAGCCAGGAACAAAGGCCCAGTGAACAAGAGGGCTGCAGTGGGGTTGCTTCAATCTAACACTAGGGGATTGGCCAGTAAAACATGGGTATAATTTCACTGTTTTCACTCGCACAAGCTGTGGGAAAAGAATCACCATCTGATGTTTGATTGTGGCAGATATTTTCCACCAGCAGCCCTAGTATTGCAGCTGAAAAAGAGAGAATGGGGCTACATTTGCCTCTTTGAATGCCACGTCTGGCAGAGGCACAGCTGATCGACTCTGTGACTTCAGGAGGTTGGTGGCGGCCAAAGTGGGGGCTGGGGGGGGGGGGGGGGGGGGCGTTGGTGGGGAGGGGTTGAAGTGGAGGAGGGTAGGTTAGAATATTAGACGATGTGTGTCGTCGATTCATTTGACATACTGAGACGTGATATGATTATTTAATCAGTAAATCAACCATTGTTTTAAGAGTTCAGTAAAAGTTTTGAGGCTTCCTTGTTGGAAGAACAGTCAAATCAGATGAGGTCACTGCTTCTCAGCAAATAGTGATAATTTAATCAAATGTTAGAATACTTGTAATTAGCAGGGTTAGCTTCTCTTTGTTTGTTTGTGTCTCTCATCCAGGTTATGAGAAGCAACTATTTTTTTCTACTTTGTCTTGATGTGTGTGTAAAATCCAGCCCTGGGGTCAGGCATCTTAAAACAGGTACTCATTTATCACACTTAATTCATCTATTTTTCACCGACAGAGATCGGCTTTTCAGTCTGTTCTTATCACTAAATAATAATTCAAATTTTTCTCTCAGATTTAATTGTGAAAAGGCACACGATCCTTTTTTTTGCGTTAAGTCTTCAGTCCATTTGTAGCGGATTGATGTTTCCTGATCTTTCACTTTTTTTATCTGTACTCTGGACGTTGATGGACAAAACAATTCCACACCCCTCGCTCCGCACCACCCCCCCCCCACCCCCACCCCCCAACGCCGACCGCCACCCCGCTGCCACTTTACTCCTGAAAATGTTGCCTTGTATTTATGTACAGTTCCATGGGTGCCGACTTTCCTCTGTTCCTCAGCCAAGTGACCATTTTCACACTCGAGCTCAGGAAGTGAGTGTTATCAAGTTGTTTGGTCATGGGGGTGGTGGGGTGTGTGGGGGAGTCACATTGGAGCTCAAGTCTAACCTTGGCTAATAGCCACAGGAATGCACATGAAACCAAAATCACTGGGTATCAACCAAGAAGCCCAGATAGTTATTTCCCACCCGCTACCACCGCCCAGCACCCCCCCACCCCCCCTCCGAACCCCCTCATGACCCTCCCACTCCTGCTGAGTTTCAGAGATGTTGAAGGTAAGTGTCCATTGCTACCACCCTGGCAGTTAATTCAACACAGACAATGCACTGAACCGGAGACTTTCTGGTCTGTAGGACATTGCCTTTACAAAATAGGCCTAATGTAGAGTTTAATATCACTTTAATACCCTGGGACTGAGCTGGGTGATCTTTTATTTAACAACTTTAGATACATCTTTTCAGCACAAGCCTTCTTTCTTTTTCCCTGGATGACATTTATTCCATCATCCATTTTTTTTTCCTTTATGAAGAAACCTGGGATTTCTCTTCATTAAAGACCCCTTATTGAAATGTATAAGATTCTGAGGGGGCATGACAGGGTAGATGTTGAGAAGATGTTTCCACTAGTGGGGGAATCTTGAACTAGGGGACATAGTTACAGAATAAGGGGACACTCATTTAAAACTGAGATGCAAAGGAATTTCTTCTCTCAGAGGGTAGTGAATATCTGGAATTCTCTAGCCCAGAGAGTTGTGGAGGCTAGATCACTGAAAGTATTTAAAGAGGTAGATAGATTTTTGAATAACAGGGAGATGAGGGCTATGAGGAGTTGGCATGAAGAGGAGTTGAGGCCTGGGGCAGATCAGCCATGATCTTATTGAATGGTGGAGCAGGCTTGAGGGGCTGAATGGCCTACTGCTGCTCCTATTTCTTATGTTCTTATGAGTGCAAGTTGTTGTTGTATGAGATATGATATACTCAAGCTTCTTAAATCAAGTTTTTCTGAGTAAAATTGTCAATTCTCCAGAAGACATTTTAATTTGAGTGGGTTTACAGTTTATTTATTTAGCACAACAAAAGGTAGAATTCCCCAGGCGGATGCATGTGCATGAAGGGAGCCCAATCCCCAAAAAAAGTGACGTTGGGTCAGAATTCAAATGTCATCCTGCCCTCTCCTGGGTTTCACTGAGACAGGATTAAAGGGAGGCGGGGTGCCCCATTGGACCTGACTGGTAAACATTCAAGGTGCTAACAAAGCCAATTAGGAACTGTTTTAACACTCAACTCTGGATTTCCCAACTAGGGCACTTGTTTCCCAACCCGTCAGCAACTTGCCAGCATCATGGAGGTGACTGCACAGCAGGAAAAGCTTCTTCAGTGAAAGTGACCAGCCAGGAAGGCGTTGAACAGTTACACTAAAGAGCTCCAGCCATGGCCAGTTGAGAGGCTGCTGCACAAAACACTTATCCTTTCACGGTGTGCTGGCTATCACTGCTCGATGGATGATTTTCAACTTCTTGGAAGGTAGTTCACTCGCCTTCAGCTGCACTTGCCTGCTGTCAGCTTTCATGGGAGCAGCATATGCAACTCTACCTTGCACCTCTGATGAGGGACAAGCAACACCAACACCAAAAGCACCAGCGTCAGCAGGAGTAACACCAGCTGCTTTCTCCTCAGCCATGGGCCTCTCCACAGGGCAGAGGTGCTAACATGGAAATTCAGCTGGAAGGAGGCGATACGCACTACATGGGGTTTACAGGCAGAGGTTCAGCTCACTCAACATGTGTGAGCATCAGTGCCTCAGGAGGCTCAGGCTGATTGTTGGTGACATCTGCAGCCTCCTGGAACAAGACCCCCTTTCCAAGTAGATGAGATTTAAAAAAATATTCTTTCATGTGATGTGAGCATCGCTGGTGAGGCCAGTATTTAATGCCATCCTTAATTGCCCTTGAGAAGATGTTGATGAGTGCCTTCTTGAACTGCTGGAGTCCATGTTGTGTAGGTACACACACAATGCTATTGGGAAGGAAGTTGCAGGACTTTGACCTAGTGGCAGTGTAGGAACAGTGATATAGTTCCAGATCAGGATGGTTAGTGGCTTGTGGGGGGGACCGTGCAGGTGTTGGTGTTCCCATGCATCTGTTGCCCTTGTCCTTCTAGATGATAGAGGTTGTGGGTTTGGAAGGGGCTGTCAAAAAAGTCTTTGTGAGTCACTGCAATGCATCTTGTAGATGGCACACACTGCTGCCATGTGCTCGGTGGTGGAGGGAATGTTAGTTGAAGGTGGTGCATGGGGTGCCAATCAAGCAGGCTACTTTGCCCTAGATGGTCTCAAGCTTCTTGAGTGTTGTTGGAGCTGTACTCAACCAGGCAAGTGGAGAGTTTTCCATCACATTCCTGACTTGTGCCTTGTAGATGGTGGAACAGACTTTGGGAAGTCAGGAGATGAATTACTCGCTGCAGAATTTCCAAACACTGACGTGCTCTTGGAGCTACAGTATTTATATGACTGGTCCAGGTCAGTTTCTGTTCAATGGTATCGTCTAGGGTGTTGATAATGGGTGATAATTGTTGAGCCTCATCTTCCAGTGAGTTGTTTAATTGTCCACCACCATTCACGACTGGATACGGCAGGACTGCAGAGCTTTGGTCTGATCTGTTGATTGTGGGATTGCTCAGCTAGCAGTTCTGCTGAAGGGTCATGAGGACTCGAAATGTCAACTCTTTTCTTCTCCGCTGATGCTGCCAGACCTGCTGAGTTTTTCCAGGTTATTCTGTTTTTGTTCTGTCTATCGCATGCTGCTTCCGCTGTGTGGCATGCAAATATTCCTGTGTTGGAGCTTTACCAGGTTGACATCTCATTTTTAGGTATGCCTAATGCTGCTTCTGGCATGCCCTACTGCACTCTTCATTGATCCCCCAGCTTGCTGGTTATGGTAGAGTGGGGGATATGTCAGGCCATGAGGTCACAGATTGTGGCTGAGTAAAATTCTGCTGCTGCTGATGGCAAACAGTGCCTCATGGATGCCCAATTTTGAGCTTCTAGATCTGTTTGATATCTACCCATTTAGCACACATCATGATGGATGGTACCCATCAATGTTGAAGGCATGACTTTGTCTCCACAAGGACTTGTGGTGGTCATTCCTGCCAATACAGTCATGGACAGCTGCATCTGAGACAGTAGATTGGTGAGGACGAGGTCAAGTAGGTTTTTTTTATTTGTTAATGGGATGTGGGCATTGCTGGCTAGGCCAGAATTTATTGCCCATCCCTAATTTTCCTTGTTCAGAGGGCAGTTAAGAGTCAACAACATTGCTGTGGGTCTGGAGTCACATGTAGGCCAGGCCAGGTAAGGATGGCAGATTTCCTTCCCTAAAGGACATTAGTGAACCAGATGGGTTTTTACAACAATCAACAATGGTTTCACGGTCATCATCAGACTTTTAATTCCAGATTTTTATTGAATTCAAATGTCATCTTCTACCATGGTGGGATTCAAACCCAGATCCCCAGAGCACTACCCTGGGTCTCTGGAATACCAGTCCAGTGATAATACCACTATGCCACCGTCTCCGCTTCTTGTTAGTTCCCTCACTACCTTCTTGTTGGCTCCCTCACTACCTACCACAGATCCAGTCTAGCAGCTATGTCCTACAGGACTTGGCCAGCTTGGTCTGTAGTGGTGCTACTGAACCACTCTTGGTGATGGACATTGAAGTCCCCCAACCAGAGTACCTTCTGTGTCCTTTCCACCTTCAGTGCTTCCTCCGAGTGCTGTTCATATTGCATACTGATTCATCAGCTGAGGTGAGGCAGGGTCCAGGAGGATGTGGGTTGGTGGGAGGGAGGGAGCGGTGTGTGGATGGTAATCAGCAGGAGGTTTCTTTGCCTTGCCCATGTTTGACCTGATGTGGTGAGACTTCATGGGGCCAAGGTTGATATTGAGCTTTCCCAGGGCAACTCCCTCCTGACAGTATACCACTGTGCCGCCACCTCTTTCTGGGTAGAACATACCCAGGTATGGTGATGGTTGTGTCTCGGACATTGGCATTGCCAGTGGCCAACCAGGTGGCTGGGTCTTTACCTCTTGCTAGGTCTTCTGCTCTATTCTCCTGCAAGCAGAGAAAGCAGAAAGGAGTGTGTGTTTGGCATGTGTGGAGAGAAGGTTGACTGTCATCCTTGAGGGCAATAGGTGAGGGTGTGTGTGAATGCTGGCAGTTCAGATGGGGGTATGAGGTACTGGAGAAAGAGGAATGAGCGGAGCTGCAGGGGTTGTTGTTCTGAGGAGCGCTGTGCAGGAAAATGCTGGCCAATTCAGAGTGTGGGGCTTTACACCCAAAAGTGTTATGTCCTCCTGAGGTCTTGGATCCTCGGTGTACTCTCCTTGGGTTGAAGGGACCACATATCTGTTGCTGACTTTCTTGGCGATTTCTGTCCACACTTGTTTGGTTAGATGGCTTGTCTTCTTCCTCCCGTCATTGAGCTAGTTAACCTCACTGCGGCCCCTCAGATCTCATCGGTGGACTTCCAAATAAGAGTGAAAGACCAGGGGAGCAGCTTTGTCAGGTCTCCTCTCCATTCTGGGTTGCTGCTGTGTCTGAAATCCAAGTGCTGGATGGATCCTTCAATTAGAAATCCTTCCTTTGAAAGAATGGGTGTGTCATCTTGCCCATGTTTCCTGATTGGTCTAGGAATCTGGATTTGGAATGATAATGTTGTGGCTCTGGGAAAGAACCAAACAAGGCCTGCCAATTCGTAACTTGAGTGCCTGACCCGAAGGTGGTCTCGTTGTTATGGCAGGGACAAAGTTCACAAAATTCTACCCAAAATCTCGGGGTTATGCAGAGAATACCAGATAGGCGAAAACATGTTAAATAAAGAACAGGTAGATGAAAAGTACTTAAAGTCACTTAATATGAATTACTGGATAACATGGTTTCAAATTATACCAAAATTTCCTCTTGTGCCATTTTAGTTCAAGAGTTTACTTTAAATTAATGGCTAATTCCATTTTGTTGTTGGGGGGTGATTTTGAATTCTCAAACATGGATTATATAAAGGGATTAAAGGATGAGTGACACATCTCATCCCAGCAAGTGTTTGTTTAGTCCAGATTATCTGATTATATCACACTGCTGTTTGTGGGAATTTACTTTGTGTAAATTGGCTGCCACATTTCCTACATTACAACAGTGTTTACATTTCAAAAGCACTTCATTGGTTGTAAACTGTTTTGGGATATCCTGAGATCATGAGAGGCACCATATAATCCAAATTATTTCTTTCTTTCCATATTTATAGGGATTGCTGAAGCATACATGTGAAATACACAAATATCTAGTTCAGATCACAAGGTGGTACTATTGTTATTCTAAATACTAACATATAAGTATATATGAGTCAACTCTCATAAATGACACTCAAACCAGTTACAGGAGGGACTCACACCACTCACCTTAAAGAGGTAGCTACAGTAGACCTGAATTGTAGCATTAGGATTGGTGGTAATATCGATTTCTCTTCCGTTTCTTACTTACAACCCATACCCAGGTTCTGTCACTCATCATGAATATAGTAAGAATGAGGAACTCACTACCACATAGAGTGGCTAAGGTGATTATCTTGATGTATTCATGAGAACTTTCAAAATCCCAACTATCTAGATTTAGGCTCTCTGCTTACCACAACTTTTCTACGGCTACTGATTTGCTCAACTGCACCCTTACCTCCACCTCGATGCCCTGGTCATAAATAAAACCAATACTCCCTCTCTTCTCTCTGACTGCTCCCCCTGGTATGGCCCTCATCTCCATTTGCTTAGGTCCAAGGGATGCAGATTTGAAAGGATATGGCCATCCACTGCCATTTTATCTCATCTGCTAAAACTGCTCACTATTCCAGGATCATCCTGGAATGCACAGATAACCCCTGGGCTCTTTTCTCTACTGCAAACCATCTCCTTAATCCCTTCTCTCCTATCCCTTTCACCATCGCCTCCAACAATAAGTATGAGATGCTCATGGGCTTCTTTGTCACTGAGATCGAGACCATTTTATCAGCCACCTCTACTGCATCCCCCCCTTCCCCTAGCCCTTTGGGCCAAACCTCCTATAATGCTTCCCCCGCCCTAACCATGAACTTACATCTTTCTCCAGTTTCTCTCCTACCTTTCCTCATGCTCCCTTTGAGCTCATCTTGCCCAGGAGACCAGTCTCTTTTTCCTTGATCCTATTCCCATAAAACTGCTGAGCACCCAGCATCCCATCTGGCTCCTATGTTAGCTGATATTGTAAACACTGCTCTCTCTTCAGGTGTTGTCCCTCTCTCCTTTAAATCTGCTGGTATCACCTCTCTCCTCAAAAAAAAAACCCTTGACCCACTGCCCTTGCAGATTACCATCCCACCTCCAACCTCATTTCCTCTCCAAAGTCCTTGAATGTGTTGGTGCCTCACAATTCTGTTTCATCTTTCATGGAACACTATGTTTGAATCTGTCCAATCAGCTTTCCACTCTGTCACAGCTCTTGTCAAAATCACAAATGACCCCCCAGGGAACTGTGACAAAGTTAAACTTTCCCTCTTTGCCTTTCTTGATCTGTCTGTAGCCTTTGACATGGTTGACCACGCCATCCTCCTCCAACGCCTCTACACTTTCTTCCAGCTGGGTGGAACTGCATTCATCCTGTTTCATTCTTATCTATCCAATCATAGCCAGAGAATCACTCACAATGGCTTCTCTTCCTGTTCCTGCACCATTACCTCCTGTTACCCCCAAGGATGTATCCTTGGCCCCATCCTATTGCTCATCTTTACACTGTCACTGAGCGCCAATCACCCTAAAGCACAGCATTAGTTATCACATATATGCTGATGCCACCCAGCTCTACATCAGCACCACCTCTCTCGAATTCTCCACTGTTGCTAAATTATTAGTACTGGATTATCAGAAATGTCTTCCAATTAAATGTTGGGAAGACTGAATTGCTTTTGCTCCCTCCTCCAAGCTCCGTTCCCTAGCTACTGACTTCATCCCTCTCCATGGAAACAGTCTGAGATTAAGCCAGTCTGCTTGCAGCTTGTTATCACATTTAACCTCTAGGTGAACTCCCGACTTTGCTGCCATCACTAAGATCATTTATTTCCACCTCCATAACATTGCCTGACTTCACCCATGTCTCACCCCATCTGCTGCTGAACCCTCATTCAGATCTTTGTCACCTCTAGACTCGACTATTCAAATGCATTCCTGGTTGCTCTCCCCCATTCTACCCTCTGTAAACTTGAGGTCATCCAAAGCTGTGCTGGCCAAGTCTTAATTCCCCATTCCCCTATCACCTTGTGCTTGCTGACCTACACTAGTTCATCGTCAGGCAACATCTTTATTTTAAAGTTCTCATCCTTGTTTTCAAATCCCTCCATGGCCTCAACTCTCTCTATTTCTGTAATCTCCTCCACAACCCATCAATATATCTGCAATCATCTCATTCTAGAATCTTGTGCATCCCAAATTTTAATTGTTCCATCATTGGTGGCCATGCCTTCAGTTGCCGAGGCCCCAAGCTCTGGGATACCCTTCTTACACCTCTCTGCTTCCCTACCTCTCTGTCCTTCTTTAGGACACACCTTAAGCCTACCTCTTTGACCACGTTTTTGGTTATCTGACCTAATATCTCTTTATGTGACTCAGTGGCATACTTTGTTTTATAATGCTCCTGTGAAACACCTTGGGACATTTTATTGCGTTAAAAGCACTATATTATTACAAGTTAGTGTTGTTGTTGAAGCTGGATACATACATGAGGGGGAAAGGAAGAAAAGACATGTTGATAGGGTGAGTTGGATATAGTGTATTGAAGTAAAGCAGGAGGAGGTTAAAGTGGAGCATAACCACTGTTATGGATACATCTGTTGGGTTTAATGACTTGTTTCTGTGCTGTAAAATTTTATGTAATCCTTGCTTATAGAAGTCTGAGATTACCTATTTTGAAAGCTTTATAGTGTTATCATAATAAAAGAAAATCTGCATTTATACATGTTTCATGTCTTTAAAATGTACCAAATTGCTTCACAGTCAATAAATAACCTTTGAAGTGTATTTGCCATTGTTATGTAGGAAAATGTATCAGCCAATTAATGAACGTAAAGGTTCACAATGGGGTAGATAAGCAATTGATATGTGTCTGATAAAAGTATAAGGGCAGGATTTTTAGGTTGGCTTGCGAGCCTGATTGGTGGGCCCGGAAGCGGCTGGGGAACGGACCACTGCCCACGATCAGCCCCCGGCCGCAATTTCACACTGGCTGGCCAATTAATGGCCAACCAGTGTGAAACGTGTGCTGAAATGCTCAGCGCTGCCAAGGTGGGGACGGGAGGATGGCGAGCGCCGATGTCAGCACGGGCATGGGGGAGCACGGAATTAAAGCTTCCTGAGGGCAGCAAGTTGCCTCAGGGAGCTGAAGGATTTAAATGCAATAAAAATAGATCTTAAGATCCGGAAAAAATGCCCACGCATCAAAATCACTCACCTGAACATATACAAGATGAAAATCCTGTCCATACATTTTTACCTTTTTTAAATTTAATAACAGAAGCCTCACCCACCCATGGATAAGGTTTCCTGAAAAATGCAAAGGCCGCCTGGTCAATTCGCCAGCCCACCAATCGTAACATTGGACGGGCAACGAAAAATCTCCATTAATTACAAATTTAATGGCCTTAATAGGCATCTTTATTGTTGGCGGGGCGTGCTTCCGACTCTCGTGCACACCTGCTGATCAAAATATCACGTGAGTGCGCAATGACATCAGGATGCTTGCCCGACGTCATCACGCGCTATTTCATGCTCGAGCGGGTCAGGCACGCACCCGCCACCAAGTGAAAAAGTCTGGCCCTGAATGTTAGACAGGCCACTGGAAGAACTTCCATATTTAATTTACTCATTGCTACTACACAACAATATCCCGCTCACTGATGCTCAGTTTGGGTTCCGCCAGCGCCACTCAGCTCTTGACCTCCTTACAGCCTTGGTCCAAACATGGACAAAAAAGCTGAACTCAAGAGGTGAGGTGAGAGTGACTGCCCTTGACATCAAGGCAGCATTTGACCGAGTGTGGCGTCAAGGAACCATGGTAAAACTGGAGTCAATGAGAAAAACTCTCCACTGGCGAAGTCACACCTAGCACAAAGGAAGATGGTTGTGGTTGTTGGAGGTCAATCATCTCACTCCCAGGATATCACTGCAGGAATTCCTCAGGGCAGTGTCCTAGTGTTATGACATAGCAGTTGGTAAAAGCTGAGTTATTTAAATCCCAGGTGGAAACTTGAACAACTGTCATAACCTATGTTTTCAAAATGTATGTTTGAGATGCAGCTCTGAATTCAGGAATATGACCACCAAGTCTCAATAAATTTTTTATATAAAACTAAATTAAACATTTATTAATTTAACAACAAATGAAACATATACACATGCCTACAAATTACTACCATTATAACTTTTAAACTAATCCCCAAATTAATCACTCCCAGGTGAATCTTCACCAAGGCAACAGTAACCCATAGACTTTAAACACACACCAGGCGAAGCACATTTGACCTTATGAATTCAAAATGAGGCTTCTTGCAATTTAGTTCCTTTGCAGGCAAAGTTGTAGGCTTACAGACTGGTTAGGTCTTAAATGCCCCTGCCTTACACACACAAACTCCTTTCTGTTTATACCTAGCTTTCCCTTTGAATGTAAATTTTCCATTGTATTACCAGGCTTTTAACATTACATCTCATAAAAATAATATTTTTTCATTCCACCAATTTTATTAGTAAGCTGAGAAAAAATAAACACATTGCTTGGCATCTTCTGACTAGGTGCAAGATTTTACTCTAGCTCTTGAATGCTCTATTCAACAAATGCAAATTTACACTTTACTTCTATCCTCCTTATGCTTATCTAATTAACATCTCAAAACTACTATACATCAAAGCACCCAGACGAGCTGGCTTTAATCCAATAAAGACACACACAGACACACACATATACACATTCCACACTACAATTCCATTTAAAAAATAATTTCCAATAACATTACAGACATTAATATCTCTTAGTGACACTAGGCCCAACCATCCTCAGCTGCGATCTTCCCTCTATCATAAAGTCAGAAGTGGGGATGCTCACTGATGATTGCACAATGTTCAGCACCATTGACAAGTCCTCAGACACTGAAGCAGTCCATGTCCAAATGCAGCAAGACCTGGACAACATTCAGGTTGGGCTGATAGGTAGCAAGTTATATTCTCACCACAGAAGTGCCAGGTAATGACCGCCTCCATCAAGAAAGAACCTAACCATTTCCCTTTGACATCCAATGACATTAGCATTGCTGAATCTTCCACTATTGACATCCTGGGAGTTATCACTGACCAGAAACTGAACTGGCCTCACCATATAAATAAGTGACTATAAGAGCAGGTCAAAGACTGGGAATTCTGCAGCGAGTAACTCACCTCCTGACTCCCCAAAACATTTCCACTATCTACAAGGCACAAATCAGGACTGTAATGGGATACTCTCAACTTGCCTGCAGCTCTAACAACACTCAGGAAGTTCAACGCGATCCAGTGAAAAGCAGCCCGCTTGATTGACACCCCATGCACCACCTTAAACATTCATTCCATCCACCACTGACGCACAGTGTTTGCAGTGTGTATCACCTGCAAGATACATTGCAGCAACTCACAAAGGCTCCTTCGACAGCACCTTCCAAACCTGTGACCTCTGCCACCTAGAAGGACAAGGGCAGCAGCTGCATGGGAACACCACCACCTGAAAGTTTCCTTCCAAGCTGCTCACCACCCTGGCTGAGAAATATATCGCTGTACCTTCACTGTTGCTAGGTCAAAATCCTGGAACTCGCTTCCTCACAGCACTGTCAGTGTACCTACACCACATGGACTGCAGCAGTTCAAGAGGGCAGCGCACCATCAATTTTTCAAGGGCAATTAGGGATGGGCAATAAATGCTGGCCTACCCAGCGATGCCCACATTCTGTGATAAAATGAATAAAAAGTAAAATCTTCAAACAGTACCATGGAGTCTTTCACAAGCACTCAAAGAGATAGATGGTGCCATGGTTTAACAACTCACCATTCAATAATATGGCATTCCCTCAGTAGAACTTGAATCCATAACCTAAGATAAAAGCAAAACACTGCAGATGCTGGAAATCTGAAACAAAAACAAAAATTGTTGGAAAAACTCAGGAGGTCTGACAGCATCTGTGGAGAGAAAGACAGTGCTAACATTTTGAGTCTGTATGACTCTTCTTCAGAACTAAAGAGATGTAAAAATGTGATGAAAATTATACTGCTTAAGGGGGGTGGGACATGTGAATCTGGATAGAAGGCCAGTGATAGGTGGGGGCAAAGGAGGGATTGCAAAAGATGTCATGAACAAAAGGTTGAAAGGGTGTTAATGGTGGTGATACTGGCTAAAGGAGGTGCTAATGGTGACAATAAGAGCAGAAAACAGGATGAGCAGGATGGCCCTAGTAGGGATGGGGTGGGGGGAGGGGACAGTGTGGGAAAAAAGATTGAAATAGGCTAAAAGGTGGGGATAAAATAATGAATGGAAATACATTTGAAAAAATAATAATAATAAAAATAGGTGGGAAAAAATATATAAAAATTTAAAAATAAATATTTGAAGAAAAGGGGATCAAATAGGGGTGAGGATGGAGGAGAGGATTCATGATCTGAAGTTGTTGAACTCAATGTTAAGTCCAGAAGGCTGTAAAGTGCCTTGTCGGAAAACGAGGTGCTGTTCCTCTAGTTTGCGTTGAGCTTCACTGGAACATTGCAGCAGGTCAAGGACGGACATGTGGGCATGAGAGCAGGGTGGAGTGTTGAAATGGCAAGCGACAGAGGTCTGGGCCATGCTTGCAAACAGACCGAATGTGTTCCGCAAAGCGGTCACCCAGTCTGTGTTTGGTCTCTCCAATGTAGAGGAAACCGCATTGGGAGCAGCGAATGCAGTAGACTAAATTGAGGGAAGTGCAAGTGACGCGATGCTTCACTTGAAAGGATTGTTTGGGCCCTTGGACAGTGAGGAGGGGGGAAGTAAAGGGGCAGGTGTTGCACCTTCTGCGATTACATGGGAGGGAGTTGAGGAGTTGAAGGTAATGGAGGAGTGAACCAGGGTGTCTCAGAGGGAGCAGTCCCTACGGAATGCCGTCGGGGGAGGGTGAAGGGAAAATGTGTTTGGTGGTGACATCATGGAATCTATAACCATTTGACTCAGAGGCTAGAATGCTATTACTGACCCAAGCTGACACGAGGGTCAGAATATAATGGGGAGGTGGATGGTTCACTTGCCAGGAAACAAAGTCGGCGTGGAGCCGACCTGTTTCAAGCCAGCCCACCCTGCAGCCGTATCACACTGCGGGTGGGTTAAATAGAGCAAGTGTGGGATTCCTGTGCCTCACTGGGGATGAAGTCCTGCTCTCGGGATCTGCCAGCCAATCTGATTACTTGGCAGCTCCATCAGTCCCGGCAGCACCATGAGCGCATAAATGGGCACTGCTGGGACTTCAGCCAGGAAGAAGAAGGTCCATGGATCCCAGAGCCAGGTAAGTCCAGGGTCATAGGCAGGGAGAGTTTGGGCAAGTTAGGGAGTGAGATGGCGGTGGGTAGGGTTGGTGTGTTTAATGGAGCAGGTGGTTGGGAAGAAAGTGGGGGGTTCTACCTTGGGGAGAGCTGGAACCAATCTGCAAAGGGCATCCCCAGAGGATAGTACCCCACCTTCCTGCCCTTTCAATTTTTTTTTAAAAGTGGCCTGCCCACTCCCACCTGACTGCCCACACCAATGATTTTATGGCATGGGCAGTATATTACCAGGGTCAACTGGCTTGTTAACAAGCTCAATTGACCCTTGATTAGTTATTTAAATATGACTTCCGCACCCATCCACCCCCATGCATTATGGAGGTGAGCTCGGGGGTGGGTGAGAAGGTGGTGGGGTGGGCCTCCACCCTATGTTATGTGCCCCGGCACTGGAAACATGCCCAATGTAAAATGCAGCCCTAGGCCCAGGAGCTCCTGATACTGGGTGAAAGGGCGGAATCGTCCCAGATTTTCACTAATTGCGGTAGCGGGCGGGAAAAAGGATGTTTTACCCACCAGCCACAATGTGGCGGCTTTTCAGGCTGTATCGTCCCAATCCCGCATCATTAATCATGCATTCCCGGGAATGGCAGGCAGGCTCCCATTTGCCCACCACATCCTCACCTCGCCGCATCCTCATGCCGGGTGCCATATTTAAAGTGTAGCCTCGTGCACACCTCTCAGCGCTTCCAGCCCAGGGCTGCTGCAAAGAAGACATGGCCCCAAAAGAAAAAGGACTGCTGCATCCCAGTTTGGTGACACGTCCCTCGAGCACCTTTTGGACACCATTGAGGCCCGCCATGATGTGCTCTAGCCCCGTTCTGCCTGCAGGAGGGGCATCAACATCACCAATCAGGCTTGGGAGGTGGTGGCAGAGGTTGTCAGTGCCAACGGCGTGCAAAAGAAAACAGCCACCAAGTGCCGAAAGAGGACGAATGATCTCCTTTCTTCAACCAGGTTATGTCACGCTTCTTATCACTCTCATCTCATCACACATCCACAGGGCCTGCACTCACTGCCAGTTCAAGGGATATCACCATTCACTCTCACACACACACCTTCATTGTCCTCATCCCATCCATGGTACCACTCGTTACCCACATATACCAGGCATACTTATCATCTGGCCTGGCAGGCATCCTGCTTACACTCTTGCCATCTGTCTTCATGCAGGACAAGCTGGCACACAACAAGAGGGAGAGATCGCAGACTGGTGGAGGAATGCCTGAAATCAAGGTCCTCATGGACTTTGAAAGTAGAGTCATCCAGCTGGCTGGCAAAAATCTGTACTGTTCCTGTGCTGATGGTGAGTTCAGCGGTGCTCAACCAAGTGAGGATCTAGCAGTGCAACATCCATCAGACAACCAAAGTGATGTGTCCTGTTTCACAAGCCACTGCTATGCACTAATTATCTCTCCTTGCTTCTGCAAGCACATCTGGGAAGCCATCGTGTGGCTCCACGAGCCAGGTCCACGATTCCAGCCCCAAGGACACCATGGAAGAGGAATCTACAGACCCAAACATTGAAGGCCCATCACAGCATTCACCCACACCCTCCACCAGCGCAGAGACAGACTCCTCGGCGGGACCTAGTTCTAGACTAGCTTTGGGGTTAAAATCTGGTGAGCACATTGCACTGTCCGATCCACAGCAGGCAGTGTCAGGGACATTCCTAGTTTCTGGCACTCGGAGGACTGCTGGAGGCCAGAAATTTGCTGAGTCTGAGTCAGCTGACGAGCCTCTGGACTCGGCCATGTCACGGCTGCAAAGGCAAGCTCAGGAACATCAGGAAGGGATATCTGCTGCACTCCTCAGGTTGCAAGGCACAATGGAGGAGTCCGTCCATCTTCAGCCTGAGGTGCTGGCACTGGCATGCCAACTCACTGAAGTTAACACCAGGAGAATGACGGCCACCATGGAGACCTTGGTCCAGGACATTTGTCCTGCACTGTTGCGTGGGCTGAACTCCATCGCTGCTACCATAATTGGCCTTCAACAGCGTCAATGCTTGAGGGGTGCAGTGTAGCTCAATCTTACTTCGGCTTCCCCTTCTCCTCAAGGAGTCAGCCAGGGGCCCTTGGGCACCTATAGGGAAGAAGATAAGCAGGTGTCTCCCTCTGGGCCATCCATCCAGGTGACTCCAGGAGCATTTGGCCCATCCAAATTCCCTCTTCCTGTGACCCCAGCAGCTCCAGCTCCACATGCCAAGGTGGGAGCCATTGCCACAGTGTCACAGGAAAGTTAAGAAGATGTAGTTGCATAGCCTGGGCACGGGTGTTAATCGCTTGTACATAATGTTCACTATTGTAAATAAACTCCCAAGAATTTCTCCTTTCCTATGGCTCCTTGTTATAAGCAGTGTTATTGGCACTCAGATGTGAAACCTTTCTGCACAAGGTAACAGCAGGTGTCTCAGTCCTGGGCCTCTTCCCGGTCCAATGTGTAACCTTCAGACCAAAGTGATGGTCCAGCCTCACACTCACTGGACACATCAGTGATGCCTGCAACTAGATGGTGCTTGTCATTGCTGCCAGAATGTCATGAGCAGGCGTCACAGAGTTCCATCATTCTCTCTGTGTGCTCTCAGCATCTCTAAGGTGGGGCTGGCCCCCCCATCTCTTCAGCATCTGTGACTGGTGATGTTGTGCTCCTGAAGGGGTCAGGTGCTGAAGGCTGACAAAAGACCAGGTACATTTAAAGTTTCACAACTGTGACTCCGTGATATGACCCTGATCACAGAGTGCGAGTGAGCTGCCCTCAGCTAGACAGGAGTCAGGTATTCACAGAGTCGGTGTGAAGATGTATGAAGTGTCCTCACTACATGTTGTCATCATCCTCCTGGAATCTAGCAACTTGTAGGGCTTCCACTGTGTCTCCACGACAGAAGCATTATCACAGAAGGTATGTGCGCTGTTGTCAGCCAGAATAGAGTCAAGCGTTCAAAGATGAAACGTGAGGGTGTTTGGTGTCTCCTTACTGCATTACATCATCATCTTCCTCAAATCGAACAGCGATGAGGGACTCCCAAGCGTACCTACCTCGTCTGGCCTGTGTGATGGCCTCATTGCCTTCATCGTCATCTTCAAGGACATCATTGCCCTCATCCATGTCAACGTTCTCTTCATTGGAGCAGATGTGTTAAATCTTCCATCTCCTCCTCAGCCAGCTCCTCTCCCTGTTGTAGTTGCAGGTTGTAAAGGGCTCAGCAGGTGACGACAATTCATGGCATCCTCTGTGGACTATATTGCAGGGCCCTATCAGACTAGCCCAGGCACCGGAAACTCATTTTCAACATCCCGATGGTTTGTTCCACTGAGGCTAAGTCGCAGCATGAGTGCCATTGTACCTTCTCTCTTCAGCACTCTGAGGCTGCCACAAGGGTGTCATCAGCCACATTCTCTGCAGGTAGCCCTTGTTCCTGAGGAGCCAACTCTGCAGCCTCTGTGGGGCCTGGGAGATGTCAGGGATCTGAAACTTGCTAAGGATGTAGGGGTCATGGACCCTCCCTGGGAACTGTGCATAGATCTGTAGGATGCATTTGTGGTGGTTGCACACCAGCAGCACATTCAACGAGTGGACACCCTTGCGGTTCACGTAGTTGACCGCTTGCTACTATGGAGATCTGAGCGCCACATGAGTGCAGTCGATAGCACCCTACATCTGTAGCAAACCTGAGATCTGGGCAAATCCCAGCGCTCTTGCATCCTGGCTTTCCTGGTCCTGGGCAAAATGCACAAAGTTAGCACTGTTAGCTTGAACCAGGGGGAGACTGGTATAAACTGGGATGATGACATTGCAAGGGGCTGTGAGCACCTCCAGCAGTGACTGCTCCATGGCCAGCTTTAGCAAGGAGATTGTACAATGTGTGCAGTCGTCCAACTGTTCTGCAGTCCACTAAAACCCTCATTAGTTTGCTGTCTGTGCCCGAGGAGTGAAGAGCTCTGGAGCACTTGGTGGCACTTTCATGCCTCTGTGTTGCTTGAGTGGGCAGATAAGGTAGAGGCCCGACTCCAAGCATGTCACCATGCTGCGTCTGAACTGTCTCAGCTGCGAAGGAATGGTCATTTTATAGAAGGTTTCCCTATTGCATGACCCCTTCCCTTCCACCCATCACCCCCCACCCTATCCCCACCCCCTCGGCACCGCACTGTCAGCCAGCCAGGAAAAAGTAACTTGTCTGTGCCCTTGCCTGAATGCACTGCGTCTCAACCTTGAGATCCAACAGGCCACCCTCACAGGTGCTGCACAACATTATTGTGCACTCACCTCCGAATTCCCATTAAAGTGCAGCTTGCCGGTTGCACGCCTTATAAATGCTTTCGTGAAACACACCAGCATCATCTCAGATGATCCGGTGTCGGGGGATGATTCCGATGAGTTGGGCTTATACTGATATGCAGATATATTACAATGAAGTTCCCGATATGCAGTGGTGGGAAATGCACCCCACCACTGACAGGTGGAGCGGAGGTTGCAAACATGTTTCACAACAGCGTGAAACTGACTTTTGGCCTACCCACCATATTGTCTGCTCACTCTGTCAAGCACGCCTGCCGCCAACAGGAACGGTCGATTCCAGCCAAAGGATCAGTGAAGATAATCCACTGATAATCAGCTCAGCACTTTGGATAGCATACTATAACTTCTCTCACACATCAAGCAGCTAGACGTACATATCATACCTTTAATCTTTTTGGTTTCTGTACATTCTTTCAAGAGGTGATTTCCCTTTTGTGAAAGTTCGTAATCACTGATCTAATGGGGATTTGTTCAACCAGACTGAATGATACTGTCGAGATTTACTGCTCCAGTCATCCATTTCATTCACTGGCGTTTTTTCAGTGCACAATGCATCAGTTTGACCATTGTAGATGGTATCAGATTTTGGAAACATCGAAGACATGTTTCCTGAATATTAAAAGGACTGCCAGTGCAGCTGCGTGCTTCTTAAAGAATCCATTACTTTCTGTTTCAAAGGCTTGTTTGTCTGAACCACCTGAGTGATTTTTGCTTTTGTCCAGCTCTTAAAGAGGTTGTTCAGTGGCTAGCTACAAAAATGTGCCATGAGTGATTTTGCTTTTCTCTCCTTGTTCAGGTGCATACGGAGACAAGTTCAAACACTGAAATGCCCATAGTGGGATACTTACACTTCAGATAAACAAACCATTTATACTACTGCAACAAAAAATGATTTTGTATTGCCTGATCTGATTTGTGTAGCTGAGCTGGCATGACCAAAGTGACATTAATTATTTTGTTGTTGGAGCTGGAAGCAGTACTAACAGGTAGGTATAGTAATATGTGGGAGTGCAATATTGCTACCAATAATGGTGCCTTATGAATAGCATTGTGCAGTAGATCATATTCATCAGGCACTATATCAACTCATTTCAACAAGGAACATTTCAGTTAGCCTATAGAAGAGGCTTTTCATATCATTAATCTGGTTGTATTTGACCCCAGAAAAGAAAGGTCAGTACAATACCACAAGTTACTTTTTATCCCAAAGGCCGTGTTAAAATGTTGGTCAGAAAGTTCTTGGAACAGCCTTACGTGAAAACTCAGTTTAAGTCACTCCAGCAGTAGTACTTGGCCATGTACTTGACAGTGAAGAGAGTAGCTGTTGTCTCCAGAATGATACCAATGGTTTGGTTGAGTGGGCAGAAAAGCAGCAAATGGAATTCAATCCTAAAAAGTGTGAGGTCATGCATTTGGGGAGGGCAAACAAAGCAAGGGAATATTTAACAAACGGGAAGATATTGAGAGAGGTTAAGGAAGTGAGAGACCTTGGAGTGCAAGTCCACAGGTCCCTGAAGGTGGCAGGACAGGTGGACAAGTTGGTAAAGAAAGCAAATGGAATGCTTTCCTTTACTGGATGAGGTATTGAATACAAAAGCAGGGATGTAATATTGGCATTGTATAAAATGTTGATTAGGCCACAGCTGGAATTTTGTGTACAGTCTGGTCATCACATTACAGGAAGGACATAATTGTTCTGGAGAGAGTATAGAGAAGATTTACAAGAATGCTGCCAGGGCTTGAAATTTGCAGCTATGAGGCAAGTTTGGATAGGCTAGGGTTGTTTTCTTTAGAACAGAAGAGGTTGAGGGGTGACCTAATTGAGGTGTACAAAATTATGAGAGGCCTAGATAGGGTAAACAGTAAAAACTTGTTTCCCTTTTCTGATTGGTAGAAGGATTAGAAGGAACATGAGGAAAAACTTTTTCATGCAGAGGGTGGTGGGCTTCTGGAACTCACTGCCTAAATTGGTGATTGAGGCTGAAATGCTCAACTCATTTAAAAGGTACTTGGATCTGTACCTGAAGCATTATAATCTGCAAGGCTACGAACCAGGTGCTGGAAACTGGGATTAAAATGAGCAGCTAGTTTCTTTTTCATCTTTTTCTGGCTGTCACAGACATAATGGGCTGAATGGCCTCTTTCTGCACCGTAGCTTTTCTATGGTTCTATGGTTCTAACTGTACCTTCAGTTGCCTAAGCTCTGAAATTCCTTCCTCAAACCTCTCTGCCTCTCTACCTCTCTTTAAGACACTCCTTAAAACCTACCTCTTTAACCAAATTATTGGCCATCTAACCTAATGTCTCATTATGTGGCATAATGGCTACATTACTAGGTTAGTAATCCAGTGCCCTAGAATAATGGTCTGAGGACATAATTTCAAATTCTATCATGGCAGCTGAAAAATTTAAATTCAATTATTTAACTAAATTTGGAATAAAAAGTTAGGCCAGGATTTTCCCCTCGGCAATTTGGGGTCGGGGCCCGGTCGCCGAGGGGAAGATGATGCAGGATGACGTTGGGAGGAACTCCCGACGTCATCCCGGTCCATTTAAATCTTTAGGAAGGCGGGCGGACAGTGAAATCAGCTGTCCACCCGCCGACCAGTCAATGGCCAATTGAGGCCATTGACAGGGTAATTAAAGGAATTAAAGACCTGCCCGTCCAACCTTAAGGCTGGTGGGCAGGCCCGGAGCCCCAGTGGGCTCCAGATTATTCATGAAACTTCATCCACTGGCGGGATGAAGTTTCATGTCCGCTTTGTGAAAAATTAATAAAGTTTATGTGTTCTTTATTAACACGTCCCATCTCGTGTGACATTGTCACATGAGCGGGACATGTTAATAATTTTTTAATGTTTCTATTTTTAAAGTTTTTTCCACTGTAAGTATTCCCACTGAGACAGGACTTTGCCTCAGGGGGAAGTGTGCTCTTTCGCACACGTGCGCTCCCCGTCGGGAATGCCGCTGGGCGGGCCTTAATTGGCCTGCCCATTTAAGATGGCGGCGGGCCCCATTTCAGTGGTGGGGGTCAGCTGGCTGCCCGCTGCCAAGCTGGTGGGACCCGCCCGCCATCCGAGGGCAAGATTCTGCCCTTAGTATCAGCCATGTTACCATGAAACTACTGGGTTGTCATAAAAACTCACCTGGTTAACCAATGTAATTTAGGGAAGGTAATCTGCTGTCCATACCCAGTCTGGCCTCCATGTGTCATGATAATATGATAATTTTCTATGGGCTGCTTCCAGAGACGCACACACATCAGCTACTGCAGGAGGACCATCGACTCGGTGAAAGATGCTCTTTGGTTTGCCTGAAATCTGCTGGTCTTCTGTTGCGAAGAGCTGTTGACAACTGAGTGTTCGAGACTGGCACATTCCAAGGCCTGGGACTAGGTGCTGAGGGACGCACTAAAGCTTTGGGCAGCCACAACAAAGTCTCAATAGGGAAAGGACACTGGCTACCGAGGGGCTGGAAACTGCGCAAAATCCTAAGGCTGTATGCACCAATGTGTGACAGAAAATGTACATTGTAAATATAACCTTTAATGGCAAATGTAGTGAGGCACCTCGTGTAATGCTTTTTTAAAATATTTGTTCATGGGATGTGGGAGTCGCTGGCTGGTCAGCATTTGTTACCCATTCCTAATTGCCCTTGAGAACTGAACTGAGTGGCTTGCTAGGTCATTTCAGAGGGCATTTAAGAGCCAAACACATTGCTGTGGGTCTGGGGTCACATGTAGGCCAGGCCAGGTAAGGATGGTAGATTTCCCCTTCCCTAAAGGACAGATGGGTTTTTACGACCATCGACAATGGTTTCATGGTCATCATTAGACTTTTAATTCCAGATTTTTTTACTGAATTCAAATTTCACCATCTGCTGTGATTCAAACCCAGGACCTGAATTTCACACACTTGGCGTGTGCGCCAAGTCAGCGGGAGCGGAAGCGGATGTGGAATCCTCTCCTGGCTGTGGTTCTGTTGCAAACGCGATTTCCCGCTGGATGGCCAATTGAGGTCCGCCCGGCGTGAAATGTGTGTTCTCGACGGTTGGGAAGGGCCTGGTGGGGGCAGGACCCTGTCGGGCGATGGGTCCAACTGGCAGAGGCAGCTCCCTGAAGACTGTCAGGGGTGAATCTTTGGAGTCTGCCCAAGAAACCATTTCATTTGAACAGTGACCTCTCCAGTGGCTGGAGACATCAGGCGGGAAGGCAGTTTGGGTGGGCACTTGGCCCCCCATTTCTCGGACAAGTGCCTCACGGTCCTTCTGAAGGTGGTCAGTGTCAGGGGGGACACTCTAGAATCCAGATATGGCAGGGAGGCCACCGCACCTGACCAAAAGGCATGGGAGGGGGTGGCTGCCGAGGTCAGCGGCCACAATGTTGTGTGATGCACATGGGTGCAGTGACGCAAAAGGCTTAATGATCTGCTGCGTTCGGCAAGGTTGAGTACCCAGTTGGCATGGATCAGTGTGGAGAAATGTTAAGGTCTGGCCATTCCCCCTGTGGAGTTCAGGGGCTCAGGGGTGTTAGAGTCTGAGTGCCAACTGTCACTGATACCAGTGCCGGCCAAGGGGGTGAGCCTTGGCTGCTTGGCCTGAGTGCCTTGTGGGTCGAGGGCCATGACTTGGATGTGTCCTACAAGGTGTTCTAGAGGTGGGGGGGGTCGGGGGGGCGGGGTGGGGGGGGGGGGGGGGGGGGGGGGGTGACACGGGTGGAGGGGTGGGGGGCTTGCCAGGCTGCAATGGAGTTGTCGATAGAGAGTGGACAAATCAATGCTCCTCTGTCATTTCAGGAGAAGAAAAGTCATAACACCAAGGTATGAATTAAGACAGGTGGAGGCCCCCCAAACCTCCTCATTCTGATGAGGTATGAAATGGAGCTGGAATGCTGCCACCCACCTTGGTCAGCTGGTCACGGAGAGGCAGGCGTCTCTTATGAAGGTAAGAAGGCAGTGCATAGAGGTGCGAGTGTTGGATTGTGCAAACATGTCGTCTTATCATTAATGGGAGCCTCAAACCTGGAAGCCCCATTGCTCATTGAAAGACGATGACACCATGATGCAGATCCCCATTATCTCACCAGGGTGCCTGGCATGCACAGTGACAGTGTGCTGACTTAAACTAATGACATTTCGTTGTTGTCCCCTATAATTGCCAGTTCACCCACAGGACCCTGAAGAGCAACCTTTGAGGTCAGAGGACCACTGGGTTTTAGATGCACCTGTGTCACACTGCCTCCCTGCACCAAGCACCAGCGCAGATACCAGCACCTCGGTGGGCATTAGATCGTCAGCTAGAATGTCGGTGCATAGGTGTGAGGGCACTTCACACTCGCTTGAGAAGCAGGCAGAGGCAGAGAGTGCCCAGGGCACCAGCAGCTGGAGGACTGCTGGAGACCAGGACAATGCTGAGTCGAAGGCAACTGATGAGCCTCTGGAGCTGTCCATTAGGCAGCTGATACTGGATGTCCAGCAGGATTTGCGGGAGGATCTGGCGGAGATCCATGAAAGTATGCGTGCCATGGTCTCTGTTGTGGAGGAGTCCATGCGTAGCATGAGCACTGCGTTGACCCTCACGGGGACTCTCGCCTGATGTCATCTTGTGCTATTTCACATCCATTCAGGTCGGGTATATGCCCACCCGCAAGATGCAAAATCCTGGCCTAGGTCCCCAGAGCATTCCCCTGGGTTTCTGGTTTACTAGTCCATAGACAATACCACTATGCCACCGTTTGACCTGCAGTGCATTTTATGTAATGTCAAATGTGAACAGTTGTGTAATGTACTTTTACAAATTTTATGAGTCATATATATTTTTTGAAAAAAAATGTGGCTCACCACCATTTCAAGGAAGTAGAATGAACAACAGATGCTGATCTTCCAGGATCACCCGTATAAATAAACTAATAGAGCATGTACTATGATAAATAACTGGAAGTACTCAACAGTTCAGGCAGCATCCATGACATGACACAGAGTTAACCTTTCTGCTTGATGACCCTTCATCAGAACTGAGGAAGGATAGAAATGTGAAAGGTTTTGAGCAAGTAAAGGGGTGAGAATGGAGGAAGAACAAAAGGGAAGTTTCATGATAGTTTGGAGGCAAGCGATATTAAATGGCAAAAGATTTCTTGATACAAAACCAAAAGGGAATGGTAATGGGTAAAGTAAAGAAACAAAAGATGTCCCCAGACAAGGTGTAAATGGCTGGATAGCAGCCACCAAATGCAAAGTGAAGGAATAAGAAAAGTAACTTGAAACAAAATGAAGACAAAGGTTGTGATCTAAAATTGTTGAACTCAATGTTGACTCCAGAAGGGTGTAGAGTACCGAGTTAAAAGATGGGGTGCTTTTCCTCATGCTTGCTTTGGTGCATGTGCTACTGAGTAAACATTTAACTTGTGTAGTTTAGGACTTTCCTTCCAGTTTGCTTTACTTTTATGGTAAGATACAATGTATTCTGGGTAATGCCAAAAATTAGTGCAGTGGCACCAGTCACACACATTTCATCATGCATCAGCCAAAGTGGTAGATCCCTTTTCAAATAGAACATGAACAGTTGTCAGGATCCTCCTGCTTGTCCACTATAACTTTGGTGGAAGAGCTGGACAATCTCAGGATTTTTAGTGACCTTCATGATTTACAGTGATTGAATGAGAGAACCCCCCTGCCCCATAGAAATTCGCCACCTCTGGAAGAAGCAAACAATTCCAAACAATTATTTCTACAGTTTAAAGTGTAGACAAGTTTCCCCAATCATAAATGACTTTTTCATTTCTAAACATAAATGGATTACATTATTTTCTAACAATGTCATGGTGAGTTCTGCATGATGTGTTGCCTCACTGGTGCCAGGGTAAAGGTCATCACGGAGAGGGTGCAGGATATTCTGCAGGGGGAAGAGAGTGAGCCAGAAGTTGTGGTACACATCGATACCAGCGATATAGGGCTGGATTTTACACACTCGCTGATGGCTTTGAAGGCAGGGGGCTCATTAAATCCAGTGGGCGGCCTGCCCACTGCCCTCATGACAGCCCCTGCCACCACCACAATTATAACAGTGGCGGGGGTGGCGTTGGCCTGCCAGTGGCCAACTAAAGCCCTTGTGGGCAGTTAATGCCCCCATAAGTGCCTCAATCTGCCGCTGCTGGGATTTAACCAGTGGCAGAAATCCATGCCAAGTGCCAAACCTGGTCAGTTTCCCTGCACAGGCTGGTGGTGGGTGAGGCCCCTGGGCCCATCACTGGGCCCCACCCCACCCAAGATTTACATCTCTCCGGGTTGCCCTACCCCATGCATCTCAGCCCCTCCCATCTTCCTTGCACTATCAACCTAACTACCAGGGCCTGCCAGCTTAGCACCCAATGAGACCCCCTGTACACCTACCCAAATCTTGATCCAAAGCCATCCAGCTCTGCTCCGATGCTCTGGACAGCTGCCAGACTCTGATTAGCTGACGGCTCTCTGAGTCTGGGACTTCCTGATCCAAAGGACGAAAGTCCTGTCTCAAGCCTATTAACAGCTATGTTAAATGGCTGTGGGGCAGCCAGTGTTATCCTTGAGGGGCTCCTCCTTGACTTTTTGGGGAGGAGGGTGGAGAATCCAGCACCTCAGCCCATAGAGGTAAGAGATGTTGAGGTCCTGCAGTCAGAATTTCAGGAGCTAGGGAGGAAGTTAAAAAGTAGGACTTCAAAGGCAGTCACCTCTGGATTACTCCAGTGCTACCTGCTCCCCAGAGTAGAACTTCGAAGATAGGGAGGGTCAATGTGTGGATTAAGGCTTTGTACAGGAAGGAGAGATTCAGATTCCTGGTGCATTCGGACCTGTTATGGAGCAGAAGCACCTATTCAAAAGGGAGGGGTTGCACCTCAACAGTTCACAGGGAAGTTCACTTTAAGATCCTGAGGGGTCTTGACGGAGTGAATGCTGACAGGATGTTTCATCTTGTGGGAGAATCTAGAACTATGGGTCGCAATTTAAGAATAAGAGGTCACTGATTTAAGACAGTGATGGGGGGAATTTTTTTTCTCTCAGAGGGTTGTGAGTCTTTGGAATTCTCTTCCTCAAAAGGCAGTGGAAGCAGAGACTTTGAATATTTTTAAGGCAGAGCTAGATAGATTCTTGATTAACAATGGGGTGAAAGGTTATCGGGGGTAGGTTACAATCAAATCAGCCGTGATCTTATTGAATGGCGGAGCAGCCTTGAAGGGCCGAGTGGCCTACTCCTACTTTAGTTTGTATGTTCGTATATATATATATATATATGAGGGATTAAATTAAATTGGCATGGGCTGGGCACCAGCATATAGAAGTAGAAAAGAGAAATGAGTTGCATAAAGTTAGCTTAAGAACAGAAAATAGCAAGTCAAGGTAAATGGTTGTTTTTCAGACTGGAGGATGGGTAGACTCTGATGTTCCCCAGGGGTCAGTGCTAGGACTGTTATTTTTTTGATATATATAAATGACTTGGATACTTGGATATTGGAATACAGAGTAAAAATTCAAAATATTCCAATGATATCAGACTTGAAGATGTGGCAGACAGTGAGGGTAATACAAATTGACTGCAACAGGACATAGACAGGCTAGCAGAATGGGCAAACAAGTGGCAGATGGAATTTCATAAAGAAAAGTGTGATGAAGGTGATGCATTTTGGCAAGAGGATTAGGGAAAGGCAATATAGACTTAATGGCACAGTTCTAAAGAGTTTTCAGGGACAGAGGGACGCATGGGTAATCTTTGAATGTGGCAGGTTATATTAAAGAGTAGTTAGGAAAGCATATAGGATCTTGGGCTTCATAAATAGAAGCATTGAATACAAAAGCAGGCAAGTAATGCTGAACTTTTATAAAGCAGAAGAAGCAGAAGCAGAAAAAGAGCTCTGGATAGACCAGAACTTGTATACAGCTCTGTCATCTTTAGGAAATGATGTGAAGGCCCTTGAGAGAGTGAAGAAGAGGTTTACCAGAATGGTTCCAGGGGCATTTTAGTGACAGGGTTAGGTTGGAAAAGCTGGAGTTGCTGTCCTTGGAGCAAAGGAGATTGAGGGGTGATTTGATAGAGGTATACAAGATTATGGGCAGAATTTTGCCCTTCATGGGCAGGCGGGCTCCACCAGCTCGGCGGCAGGCGGGCAGCTGATCGCCACTGCTGAAATGGGCCCTGCCGCCATTTTGAGTGGGCAGGCCAATTAAGGCCCACCTAGTGGGTCACCCGATGGGAAGTGAGGGATTCCCCAACTGTCAAACTCTTTGTCACATGCGCGAAAGAGCGCACAACACCCTGACACTAAGTGCTGTCTCAGGGAGAGCGCTGAAAGTGTTATAAACTTAAAAACTAGAAAAATGTCACACGAGATGGGACATCTTAATAAATATCACGTAAAGTTTATTAAAGTTTTTTAAAACAGACATGAAATCTCATCCCACCAGTGGATGAAGTTTCATGTATTATCAGAAGCCCGCTGGGGCTCCTGGCCTGCCCACCAGCCTTAAGGTTGGATGGGCAGGGCTTTTAATTGGCTTAATTATCCTGTCAATGGCCTCAATTGGCCATTGACAGGTCGGCGGGCAGACAACTGATTTTGTTGTCTGACCGCCTTCCTGAATATTTAAATGGGGCGGGATGATGTCAGGGGTTCTTCCCGACATCATCCCGCGTCGGTGAGCAGGCCCCGCCCCCAGCTTGCTGGCAGAAAAATTCTGGCCTATGACAGGGCTTGGATAAGTAGACAAGGGAAAACTGCTCCCATTAGCTGATGGCACAAGGATGACAGGGCAAAGATTTAAAGTTTTGGGCAAGAGATGCAGGTGGGAATGTGAGGAAGAACTTTTTTAAGCAGCGAGTGGTCATGAGCTGGAATGCACTGCCCATGGGGGTGGTGGACGCAGAGACCATTTATGATTTCAAAAGGAAATTGGATGAGCACGTGAAGGAAATTAAACTTACTAACTTAAACTGGGGATAGCGCGGGGGTGTGGGGCTGACTGGGTTGCCCCAAGGAGAGCCAGCATAGACTCAATGGGCAGAATGGCTTCCTTCTGCATTGTAATGATGCTATGACTCAATGTTATTTCATTTTTGTGCTAATGAGTATCCTTACCAATGTACTTTCTATGTCTAATGACTGACACAATTTTACTGATCCATTCTTAGGACAGCAAATGGTTTTCAATCAGGTGGGATGATGCAGTGCGATGAAATGGTGGAGCTGGTTATTGAAACCATAATGTTCTAATGCCATGACAAAACAGCAGACAAAAATACAAGTGGCCAAAGCAGGAGATTGTACCTACACCAACAGAAGTTTAATACAATAATGAAAATGACTTCATAGTGACATTTTATGGAAAAGGGAACTTAGATAAGCACAGGATTAATTCCTAGGGATAATTGAGTTTTTTCCACCAAATTAGCCTGGATTTTTACCTGTTTTTTCCCCTTTCCCAGGGTATCACATGGTTTGGGTGGGATGGACCGTCTTTGTACTTTGATACACCAGGTGTTCGGGACAGGATGAGTGACCAATGAGTCTTTGCCTGATTGTTTGTATGTTTGTAGCTCATTATTTTAAATAAAGAATCTTATTGAATAAAGTTGCATTGATTATGACATTTTAATATATATTTACAGGATGTGGGCTGGGCCAGCATTTATTGTCCATCCCTAATTGCCCTTGAGAAGGTGGTGGTGAGTTGCCTTCTTGAACCCTGCAGTCGCTGTGGTGTAGGTACACCCACAGTCCTGTTAGGGAGGGAGTTCCAGGATTTTGACCCAGCAACAGTGAAGGAACGGCAATATAGTTCCGACTCAGAATGGTGTGTGGGTTGGAGGGGAACTTCCAGGTGGTGGTGTTCCCTTGCACCTTATCCTTCTAGATGGTAGAGGTCATGTGTTTGGATGGTGCTGTCAAAGGAGCCTTGATGAGTTCCTGCAGTGCATCTTGTAGATGACACACACTGCTGCTACTGTGTATCAGTGGTGGAGGGAGTGAATGCTGAATGTTGAACATTGTGCAATCATCAGTGAAAATCCCCATTTCTGACCTTATGATGGAGGGAAGGTCATTGATGAAGCAGCTGAAGATGGCTGGGTTAGGTTGACTTCAAAATCCTTCTCCTTGTCTTCTATCCCTCCATGGACTTGCTTTAACCTTCCTTAGTGATCTCCCGTTTTATGTCTCCACATACAATCTGCTCTTTTAAAAATCAAGCTTTCCTTTTTACTGTGCTTCTTCTGCACCTCTAATAATGGCTATTCTATCAGACTATATTCTCTCTGGAACTCCCAGCCAAGTTCTTCTGCCACACCAGCTCACTCCCTACAATCGCTTTAATAGCCTTCTCTTTAACTGTGCCTTTGATCCACTACCCTAACCATCCTCAGTCTCCCTTTTTCCATCTTTCTGTTTGTGACCACTGTTTTTCCTTCCTTGATTTAAAGAACTGTGCACGTGGAGAATGAAGGGGTTAAGTTGTTTTTATGAGTATGGCTGGGTCACAGAGATAGTGTCATATTTGTAATGACTGGAAGCAGCCGTCTTTCGGGCACTGTGGACAAGTTGGAAATGCTCACCACTCACACTTAAATATCTTACCAGCGAACATGAAAGACAAGCTACTTGACAAAAACTAACTATGAGAGGTGGACCATTCACTTGAGTGCAAGTGACATTTCCTGCCCCTAATTAAATGCCATGAGTTTTGCAACATGTCCCAGATCAATGGGCATTTACCAGCATTGCTGCTTTCTCACATCTGCTGTGAGACTTGAATGACTTGCACAATGTGCTCTGTTCACTCAAACGAACGAAACACATGTGTTACCCCATTTCCATATTTAGAACTTGGAAACTTTGCTAATTGTATGATCAGGATTGCAGTGAGCCAACAAAACTGTGATGAAAGGAGAGGAGAGGGAAGAGGCATTGAAATAGGAATTGAAGGGAACAGCCACAGCGACAGAAGGTGCTTGAGGTTATGGCTGCCCAAATTCCAATTAAACATTTAAGGAAAAGAATGTCAAAGAAATCTAAAATATTTGGGGAGTAATTGCTCTAGCAGCCTATGGTAAGATAACTATTGCTCTGTCTTCATCCTCAGGTATATGTATATTTTTTAATTAGTGCTCTGTAATTATTGAAAAATTAATGCAAAACTAAAAGTTAAACAGTGATGAAAATGTCCTTTCAAAAAGCACTTTTCTATAACAAGATTCCATGAACTGAAATGGATGTGAAGTTGGCAAAGGAGTCACAACACCAGGAGTTGGAAGGCCTGAAACACTTTCAGTTCAGAGGTCATTTGAGTACCACTGGATGGTAAATAGACACCCTACTGCCACTCACTGTGTGTTGAAGGTTGGGAAATGACCAGGTTTCCACGTTGAGCCGGCCAGCATATCCGGAATGGGGAGTGGGAGATGATCCTGGGCTGCAGAGGTTGGAATTATTTGTGGGCTGCAGTGTAGCCTCTGTTATATGTTTTGCTGTGGGCCTGGGAGTAGCAAAAATCAATGAAAACTTTTCCGGCCTGTTCTGTGAACGGTCTCCAGAAATCAGTCCCCACAAGGACTACCAGTTAGACCACAAAATGCCTGATGTAACTAGACAGAGTATCCATGACACAAGCTCTGCCCATTTGCACCTGAAATTGAAAATGGGGTAGGCCAATTGGCTTTTGAGCCAGCTCTGCCATTCAGTTAAGACCATTTCCACTGTCTTGCACTATTCCTATATCCCTTAATTCCCTTAGCAACCAAAAATCAATCGCCCTCCCTCTTGAATATACTCAACAACTGAGCATCCTCAGCTCACTGGAGTAGAGAATTCCAAAGTTTCACAACTGTTTGAGTCCTAAATTCTAAGACTGTGATCCATGTTCTAGATTCCCCAGCCAAGGGAAACATTTTCTCAGCAGCTACCTGTCAAGACTCTTAAGAATTTTATATGGGTCAGTCAGATCACCTCTCATTGTTCTGAATCGCAGGGACTACAGGCCTAGTCTGGGCAGTCTTCAGGCACGGTGGGTAGCGTCTGGGCTGGAAGCTCTGGTTCATGGTTAGCTGTGGATGAAAAAGCAGTTCAGAAGCATACAAGCCTGTTGTGTCTGCTGAGTCCTCCCCAGTAAGGGATTAACTATAGAGGATAGGATTCGTCCCTGTGCAGAAGACAAGATCAGCCTCCCACAACAAGCCAGTGAAGGTGCATCCAATGTACATTGACAACATGCAGACAATGACTGTACGTGATCTATAATGTAGGAGCCTGCCTAGTCAATCACTAATTCTCTCTTCCAGGTACCAGTGAAAAAAGGTGAAGGATGTCCACCTCCAGATGACTGTGGCCCAGTCCCCAGACCACCTCAGATGAAGAAGCAGATGCCCTATTAAATGAAGACCTGTCACTGCGTTCACCTGGACCCTCCGCCAGCACAGGTATACACACCTCAGTGGGACCTAGTTCTATAGTAGGCTCAGGTTCACAATCTGGTGATCACCTCACAGACATGTGTCCACAGCAGGCGGAGACAATGAGAGTTGGGGCCTCTGACACTCATAGGACTGCTCGAGACCGGGCATCTGCTGAGTCCGAGTCTGATGTCGAGCCTCTGGAATGGGCCCTAGGACAAATGTTGGAGATACATTGAGAGGCAGGGGAACAACAGGCAGAGTTGTCAGTGTGGGTTTGGAGTGAGTAGAGGTTTCACTTACCCTGGCGGAGTGCGGCACTGTAGGGTGGCCCTTCTCTGGGTTCCATGGGCGCTAACCTTCCCAGTGACTTCCTCCCAGGTTGGGGTGGTTAGGTGGGAAGGCCTCCTGCTCAAATCCCTCCGAAAGAGGACCTCCTGCATTTCTTGGATGGACAGGAAGCAAATCCCCAGGGAGGCTTCGCTGAAATGTAGTGCCGACAGTTTGGATCTCAGTGCTACGGATTCCCTGTGCGACACAACACCTGGGCTGCAGTGAATGAATGTCTGTCCAGGTGTTTTTCAAATATGGCGCCAAGACCTTCGACCCCACGAGGTAACGGCAGGGTGGAGGAATCCCTGCCCCTCTCAGCCACAAGATTCGCTGAGGTCCTTGCTTATGCATAATTAATGAGCTGAAAAGTGGGAGATTGCGCATATTCAGCTGACCAGCCACCCAATGGGAGTCATGCCGACTTCTCTACCCGCCACCGCACTCAGGGACAGAATTGTCCCAGATCTGCACTAAGTGCAATAGTGTGCATGAAAAAAGATGCCTTACATGTCGGCCATAGTGGCAGGTATTTGTGCCATATTCCTCCCTTCCTGATGTGTCCCACCTCATTAGTAATGCATTCACGGGAAACACTCTGGATCGCTGGTGGGCTGCCTCTGATTCACCCACCTCGCCATCACCTCAGGCCTTCAGTAACCTGGGTGCCTTATTTAAAGGGTGCCCATGCACAGAGCTAGCAATCTCTAAGGCATCGCGGGCTGTTGGAAAGTCATGGCTGCCAGAGGGAGGAAATATGCTGCCCCCAAATTTAGTGAGGCCTCCCTCGAGCACCTACTGGATGCAGTGGATACCCGCCATGAAGTCCTTTACCCCCATTCTGGGCGATGACCAGTAAGCAAGGTGACAAATCCAGCATGGGAGGCAGTGGCAGTGGTGGTCAGTGCCAACACCCAACAAACGAGAACAGCCACCCAGTGCCGAAAGAGGATGAATGACCTCCTCCTTTCTGCCAGGGTAAGTCACTCTTCTCATTACTCTCCACTCACGCACTCAAACCCATCACACATTCACAGGGATCTCACTCACTGCTGGTTCAAGTGACATCACCAGTCACTCTCACACACACACCTTCATCTGGCCTGCGGATCATGTCCTCATGCTGTCCATGGCACCACTCACCACCCACACATTCTAGGCATCCTCATCATCTGGCCTGGCAGGCATCCTGCTTACACTCTCTCCATCTGTGCTCATGCAGGGCAAGCTGTCATATAACAAAAGGGAGATGTCGCAGGCTGGTGGAAGAATGCCCAACATCAAGGTCCTCACAGACTTTGAAAATAGAGTCATCAGCTGGCCGATCACAATCTGGACTGTTCCTGTGCTGACAGTGAGGTAGGCAGTGCTCAATCAAGTGAGGATCCAGCAGTGCAACATCCATCAGACAACCATGCTTTGAGTGAGCTCCCCTGTTCCTCAGTCCCCTGCCATGCACTAATTATCTCTCTTTGCTTCCGCAGGCACATCTAGGAAGTAGCCAAGGGGGCCCACAAGCCAAGTCCTCTACTCGAGCCCCAAAGTAACCTCGGAAGAAGAATCTGATGACACCCTCATTGAAGACCCATCACAGCGCTCACCCACACCCTCCACCAAAGCAGAGACATACACCTCGGTGGAATATAGTTCTAGAGTAGCCTCAGAGTGACAATCTAGTGAGCACATTGCACTGTCTGATCCACAGCAGGCGGATGCAGGGATTTCCCTAGTTTCTGTCACTTGGAGGACTGCTGGAGGTCAGAAATCTGTTGAGTCTGAGTCAGATGAGGAGCCCCTAGACTTAGACATACCTCAGTTTTCTGGAGCTGCAAAAGCAAACTCAGGAACCTCAGAAGGGGATATCCGCTGCAGCCCTCAAATTGCAAGGCACAATGGAGGAGCTGGTCTGACTTCAGCCTGAGGTGATTGCATCGGCATGTCAACGCACCGAGATCAACACTGGTAAGATGGCAGCCATGGTGAAGATTGGTCCAAGACATTAGTCCTGCACTACAACAGAAGCTGCAATACATCACTGAGGCACTTGCTGGCATCCATAAGTGACAACATGAGGGGGGGTGTGGGGCATCTCGAGCTCATTCCAGCCGCCCCTTCCTCTCAAGGAGTCAGCCAGGAGCCCTCGGGCACCCATAGGGAGGAGGATCAGCAGGTGCACACCATGGGGCCATCCACCCAGGTGACTCCGGGATTGTCCAGCCCATCTGAATCCCCTCGTCCTGTGACCCCAGCAGCTCCAGCTCCACAGGCCAAGGAGGGTGCCACTGCCACACAGCAGGCTGGGGCCCTCTGGAGTACACCCATCAAGGTCATCACAGACAGGGCGTAGCAGTCAGCAGGCTGCCTCCACCTCTGCTGTGGATGTCAGGGGAGTATCAAGACGTGGTGGCAGGGTTAAGAAGTTTAGGAAGATATTGTTGCACATGTGGGCACGGGTGTTAATCACTTGTAGTTAATGTTGACCATTGTAAATACGTTCCCAAGAATGTCTCCTTGTCTATGACTCCTTGTTATGTTAAGCAGTGTTCGTGTCAATCAGATGTAAAACCTTGGTTCCATCTCATGATAAAGGCAGGTGTCTCAGACAATGGCCTCTTCCCTGTGCAGTGTGTAACCTTCAGATCAAAGTGAAGGCCCAGCTTCACACTCACTGGACACGTTAGTGATGCCTGCACCTCAATAGTGCTTGTCATTGCTGCCAGAATGTTGTGGGCAGGCGTCACAGAGTTCCATCATTTTCTCTGTGTGCTTTAAAGTGGGGCTGGCACCCATCTCTTTAGCATCTGTGACTGCTGATGCTGTGCTCCTGAAGGGGACAGATGCTGAAGGCTGACAAAGGATCTGGTGCATTTAATGTTTCACAGCTGTGTCTCCATTATATGATCCTGATCACAGAGCACAAGTGAGCTGTCCTCAGCCAGACAGGAGTCAGGCATTCACAGAGGCAGATGTGAGGATCTATAGAGTGTCCTCACTGCATGTCATCATCATCCTCCTGGAATCTAGAAACTATTAGGGCCTCTGCTGCGTCTCCATGACATGAACCTGATCACTGAGGGTATGTGTGCTGCCATCAGCCACACAGGAGTCAAACCTTCACGGATGCAAGGTGAGGATGTCAGGACTGTCCTCACCACATCTCCTCATCATTCTCCACGAATCTTGCAGCTATAAGAGCCTCCTGAACACACCTGCCTCATCTGGCCAGTGTGATGGCTTCATTGCCGGTATCCTCACCTTCATGGACCTCATTATCATCCCCTTCGATGTTCCCTTCATTGGAGGAGACTTGCAGCTCCTCCATGTCCTCTTCAGCCAGCTCCTCCCCACTTTGCAGCGCCAGGTTGTGCAGAATGCAGCAAGCTAAGATGAGGCGCAACACCCTCAATCAACTGTATTGCAGTGCTTCACTGGACCTGTCGAGGCAACGGAACCTCATTTTCAAAATGCCTATTGTTTGCTCCAGCAAAGTCCGGGTTGCGCCATGAGCCTCGTTATATCGTCGCTCTGCTGCAGTCTGAGGCCACCACACAGGCACCATCAGCCACATCCTGTGTAAGCAGCGCTTGTCCCCGAGGATCCAAACCTGTAGCCTCTGTGGATTCTGGAAGATGTCAGTGATCTGAGACATGCTAAGAATGTAGCAGTTGTGGACGCTCGCTGGGAATCATGCAAGACTTGCAGGTTTGTCGTGGTCGCACACCAGCTGCACATTCAGCAAATGGAATCCCTTGTGGTTGATGTAGTTGACTGCTTGTTGCCACAGAGATCTAAGCACCACATGAGTGCAGTCGATGGCACCCTGCACCTGTGGAGAACCAGAGATCTGCGCAAATCTCAGCGGTCTTGCTTTCTGGCCTTCCTGATCCCAGTCAAATTGAACAAAGTTCTGTGCCTTTGTGATGATGACCTCCTGGACACACTTTTGGGTGGAGGATTGTGAGATCTTGCATAGGTCACCTTTAGAGCCCTGTAAGGAGCAACTGGCTTAAAAATTGAGCGTCGTGGTCACTTTCACGGTCACTGGCAGTGTATGTCCCCCATGTCCCATATCACCAAATCCTGCTGCAAGTGGCATATGTGATCAACCAGTTCCCTAGACATGCACAGTCTTCAGTTCTCAGTCATCTGCAGGAATGACAGGCGCTGCCAATAGACCCTGGGTCTAGCAAAGCACCTACGAGTGACGGCTCGCTGTGGATCTCCAGCTGCGTGCGCAGCAGACCTGCTGCCCCTTCATCTTGAGGGAGGTGCTCCTCCCTTTGCCTTGCCAAGTGCCTCCAGTGCTTTCTTCTTCTTCTTCTCTGTTCTCTGTAAGCCAGGAGGCATACTGCTAAATCACCAGGCTCCATAACCCTGATGTTCTCCTCCTTCAGGATTAAAGAGAGAGACCCATGGGTTAGCATATGTGCCCTAAGAACCTCTCTTGGTTAAGTCTGAATGCCCTTCGCGCATGCAGGAGAGTGCTGGCCACCATTTGGATGGTCAGTGTGTAGTGTGCTCATTGGCTGTCTGAAACCCCACCCACCTCCACCCCACTCCACTTGACCAATTGGCAGCAGCTTCAGCCACTGGACTGCATGCTGTGCTCTCAGCTGAGGCGCAGGCATTCTCCTAACCCGCACTGCAAGGCTGCACTGTTAGCTTGAACCATGGGGGAGGTTGGTCCAAACCTTAATAAAGACATTGCAAAGGGCTGTGAGCACCTCCACCAGTATCCTCGCCATGGCCACCTTTCACAAGGAGATTCTACAAATTGCCCAGTTGGCTAATTGTCTGCTGCCCCATAATCGCACATTTATTTGCAGTCTGTGCCCAAGGAGTGAAAAGTTCTGGGGCATTTGGTGGCACTTTTATGCTTTTGTGCTACTTGAGTGGGCAAAAAAGCTTCAGAGGCCCGACTCCAAGCATATCAATGAAGCAGCTGCTGAATGGTCTCAGCTGTAGAAGAACACTTACTTTCAACAAGCTTTTCTAAGCGTGTTGCTGCTTCCCTCACTGTGGTAACTATAGCTTTATGTAATGTGTAGTATACTTTTAAGAAGGATGTTATAAAGGAAGATCAGATAATCTTATGTAACCAATGGAGGAATAGCACTGGCTACCTCTGTAGTCAGTAGCCTGTAGTGAGTAGTTAGAAGTATGGAGATAGGGTTTGAGTTGAAAGCACACACGTGTAGCTGCTGAGTACCTTTGTAAATAAACAGAATGTGTTCCACCTAAGAAGTGTTCCATCTAGAAGAGCTGATCAACTCTATCTATTGTACCAACTTGGCTATCCCACAACAAGTGTGCAACCAGGATCCATACATCGCAACAAGTTAGTGACTAGGAGCCAACAAACTGGTGACGAGGAAAAAGCAAGGAAAAGGCAAGAAAAAAGTGAAGATAAAGTCAAGATACGATAAACTGGCTTTGAGAATAAAACAAGTTAACAGAAGAAATCAAGAGAAGCGAAATTGGGCTGTACCTCTTATGGTAATTATAAGTAGAATTTCTGTCCTAATCGTTGAAGCAATCCCCTCACAGAATGCTGCAACTTGAAAGAATTGATCCTTTCGATCCAGCCCTGGACGATTAGTCTCATTATATTGAATGTCTCATGTTCTTTTTCCAAGCGAACATTATGGGGGAAGAGAAGAGGCAAGCGATCCTCTCATCGACATGTGGGAATAAAATCTATGGCTTGATTTGAAGCTTGATGGCACCTGGTGCTCCAGATTCGAAAAGTTTTGTTGAATTGGTGGACCTCGTGAAGGGTCATTGCCCTCAGTAATGATGCAACGATTCGAATTTAATTCAAGAAATAGAGCCCCGGGGGAGGGAGTTGCTTATTATGTGACAAGTTTGAAACAGTTAACAGAACATTGCAAGTTTGGTTTGTCTTTAAATTACAAGCTCAGAGATCGTTTAGTGTGTAGTATGACTGAGGACACAATTCAGAAGAGATTACTTTCTGAAACAAATTTGGATTTTAAGAAGGCACTAGAGATAGCACTGGCCTTGGAAAACACAGTAAGGGATTCAAAAGCCATTCAGGGAGTGCAAAATGGCACCATCCTCCAGATTGGGTGGGAAGTCCCAGCCAAAAAAGGGCACAAAAATGCAAGATTCTGCCGAGAGGTGGGAAACAGCTACCACTAGCAGAAAATTAAAAAAGAAATGACTTAGCAGCGAAAACAATGAATAATTGCAACAGAGATGGAAACAAACCACCCTATAATGATTGGCAGTTTATAAAAATCGAATGTTTTCATTGTCATCGAAACAGACACATAATGAAACAGTGCAAGGAAAGAATCTGGCAGCCTTTCAAACAAGAGAAAAAAAACCCAGTGAGATCTACAATGTAGAAGAGCCTGAAGCAACAAATTCAGATATTTATTCGTTATTTAATTTGAAGGTTGGAAAGACAGAACCAATACATGTAACAGTGAAGGTAAAAGGCAGACTTATTAGAATGGAAGTTGGCACGGGAGATTCCACTAACATAATTGATGAACACACCTTCAAATATCTGAATTATGGTGAACAAAAATTAAAGTTGGAAGAAACTGATGCCAAATTAAAAACTTACATGAGTGAAGGCAACCAAGTCAAAGGCATAAACAGAGTTACTGTCCATTAGGGAAGCCAGTTGGTAAAACTACCCTTGATGGTGGTAGCAGGCGAGGGGTCAAGCCTCCTTGGATGAAACTGGCTCAAGGAGATTAAGTTTGAATGGGGCTGAAATTTTCTAGCTGAGAGCAAGTGGGTTACCAGAGCTACTACAAAAATACACCTCAGTCTTCAAGGACGAACTCGGGAAGATCCAGGGGTTGCAAGCAAAAATTCATGTGGATCCAGATGCAACCACCCTCCCTGATTCATGAAGGCAAGATCAATACCTTATGCACTGCAGGAAAAAGTCAACACCAAACTGGACAGATTAAAGAAACTGGGCGTTATACAGCCTGTGCACATCTCAGAATAGGCAGCACCAATAGTCCCCATCCTTAAACCCGACCAAAGCATTCGAATTTATGGAGACTACGACTGACAGTTAATTAAGTGGCTAAGCTGGACAGACACCTCATACCAAAAATCAAAGACCTGTACTCTAAGCTGGCAGGTGGAACTACCTCACGAAGCTTGATATGAGTTATGCTTATCAACAATTAGTGTTAGAGAAGGCCTCCTGGAAATTTGTCACAATTGATACACACAAAGGGTTGTACCAATACACCCATTTGCCTTTTGGTGTCTCCTCAGCCTGCGCCATATTCCAGAGAACAATGGAAAGTTGACTACAGGGATTGCCCCACGTTGTAGTTTATTTAGATGATGTTCTGGTGACAGGACTCACTGTAAGGGAGCATTTGGCGAACTTAGAAGTCTTAAAATGTTTCTTGCAGACTGGAGTGTGTTTTAAAAAAGAAAAGTGCGTGTTCCAAGCAAGGGAGGTAGCCTATTTGTGTCACTGAGTAGATTCACAGGGCCTTCACCCAGTTGAGGAAAAAGTGAGAGACATAAGAGAGGCACCTGCACCAAAGAACACCTCAGAGCTCAAATCATTCTTAGGGATGATCAATTATTATGGGCAGTTCTTATACAATTCATCTATAGAAATGGCAGCCCTGAATTATCTACAAGAAGAACCAGCCTTGGTCTTGGCAGACACCATAGAAAGGAGCTTTCATAAAGGTGAAACAATAGTACATTATAACCAGGGGAAAGAATTGGTGTTGACATGTGACACATCTCCCTATGGAGTGGGAGCAGTGCTCTCCCAATGAAGGGACGATGGCACAGAACGGCCAATAAAATATGTATCAACAACGCTCACCACAGCGGAAAAGGGATACTCACAGGTTGCAAAAGAATATCTGTCAATCATCTTTGGTGTCAAGAAACCTCAGCAGTACATACACGGCCGTCATTTTTAAAAAATTCATTCATGGGATGTGGGCCAACATTTATTGCCCTAGTTGCCCTTAAGAAGGTGGTGATGAGCTGCCTTCTTGAACCGCTGCAGTCCATGTGGTGTAGGTACACCCACTGTGCTGTTAGGGAGGGAGTTCCAGGACTTTGACCCAGAGACTGTGAAGGAACAGCGATATATTTCCAAGAGAAGAATTTTCCCGTCGGCGAGCGGGGGCGGGCTGGGCCTGCTCGCCAACACGTAAGTGATTCACAGTGATGTCGGGCGGGTGTCCCAACATCACCGGGCATCATTTAGATTGTCAGTTCGGCAGATGCTCAACCACGTCAGCTGCGCGCCCGCCGAACTGTCAAAGGCCTATTAAGGCCTGTTAAAAACTAATTAAAACAATTAAATGAGCTGCCCGTCCAACCTTAAGGTGCCCTTGTCCAATGTTAAGGTTGGGGGGCAGGCGAAGAGCTCAGGCGGCCTTCGCATTTTTATGAAACCTCATCCATGGGCGCGATGAGGTTTCATGAAGGGGTTGTTAATTAAATAAAATTTTTTGAAAAAATTAATGGACATGTCCCAGCTCATGTGACAGTTTCACATGAGGGGACATGTCCTTAAAATTTTTTTTGACCTTTATTACATTTTTCAAGACTTACACTAATCTCCCTGAGGCACCTCCGTTGGAGGTTTCTGCACTCATTCGTGCGCACGTGCGAAAGAGCCCAGGCCACGACTCAGGGAATCCCCCCCCGCCCACACAGGGAGCTCACTGCACTTCCAGGCGTGTGTCATGCTGGACAGGCCTTAATTGGCCTACCCATGTAAAACAGCGGCTCGTACCCGATTGGGGGTGCTGATCGGATTCACGCTCGCTCCTGCCGGCCCCCGCACAACCCTCCCCCCCAGAGGGGGGAATATTCAGCCCCAAGCAAGGGTGGTGAGTGACTTGGAGGGGAACTTCTAGGTGCTGGTGCTCCCATCTGTCTGGTGCCTTTGTGCTTCTAGATGGTGGTGGTCGTAGGGCTGGAAGGTGCTGTCAAAGGAGCCTTAGTGAATTCCTGCAGTGCATCTTGTAGATGGTACACACTGCTGTTACTGTGGGTCGGTGTGGAGGGCGTGAATGTTTGTGGATGTGGTGCCAATTAAGCAGACTGCTTTGTCCAGGATGGTGACAAGCTTCTTGAGTGTTGTGGGACCTGCACTCACCCAGGCAAGTGTGGAGTATCTCACCACACGCCTGACTTGTGCCTTGTAGATGGTGGACAAGTTTTGGGGAATAGGAGGTGGGTTATTTGTTGCACTATTCCGAACCTCTGACCTATTTATACGGCTAGTCTAGTTCAATTTCTGATAAATGATAACCCCCAGGATATTGATAGTGGGGGATTCAGTGATGGTAATGCCATTGAACATCAAGGGGTGATGGTTGGATTTTCTCTTGTTGGAGATAGTCATTGCCTGATACTTGTGTGGTGCGACTGCTACTTGCCACTTGTCAGCCCAAGCCTGGATATTGTCCAGGTCTTGCTGCATTTGGACATGGACTGCTTCAGTATCTGAGGAGCCACGAATGGTGCTGAACATTGTGCAATCATCAGCGAACATCCCCCATCTGACCTCAGGATATACCTGGGCAATTTTCCACATAGCCTCAGATGCCACCAGTGTTGTAGCTGTACCGGAACAGCTTGGCGAGGGGCGTGGCAAGTTCTGGAGCGCAAGTCTTCAGTACTATTGCAGGAATATTTTCAGGGTCCATAGCCTGTGCAGTATCCAGTGCCTTCAGTCATTTCTCGATATCACATGGAGTGAATCGAATTGGCTGAAGACTGGCATCTGTGATGCTGGGGACCTCCGGAGGAGGCCGAGATGGATCATCCACTCGGCGCTTCTGGCTGATGATTATAGCAAATGCTTCTGCCTTATCTTTTGCACTGATGCGCTGGGCTCCTGCATCATTGAGGGTGGGAATATTTATGGAGGCTCCCCCCCACAGTGAGTTGTTTAATTGTCCACCACAATTCACGACTGAACGTGGCAGGACTGCAGAGCTTAGATCTGATCTGTTGGTTGTGGGATCGCTTAGCCCTGTCTATCACTTGCTGCTTATGATATTTGGCATGCAAGTAGTCCTGTTTAATAGCTTCACCAGGTTGACACCTCATTTCTAGGTGTGCCCGGTCCTGCTCCTGGCATGCTCTCCTGCATTCTTCATTGAATCAGGGTTGATCCCCTGACTTGATGGTAATGGTAGAGTGGGGGATATGCTGGGCCATGAGGTTACAGATTGTGTTCGAGTACAATTCTGCTGCTGCTGATGGCCCACAGTGCCTCATGGATCCCCAGTCTTGAATTGCAACATGTGTTCAAAATCTATCCCATTTAGCACAGTGGTAGTGCCACACAACACGACGGAGGATATCCTCAATGTGAGGCCGGGACTTCATCTCTCCTACCAATACTGTCATGGACAGATGCATCTACGAGGATGAGGCCAAGTATGTTTTTCCCTCACCACCTGCCACAGACCCAGCCTAGCAGTTACGTCCTTTAGGACTCGGCCAGCAGTGGTGCTACCGAGACACTTTTGGTGGTGGATATTAAAGTCCTCCACCCAGAGTACATTTTGCACCCTTGCCACCCTCAGTGCTTCCTCCAAATGATATTCATTTAGCTTCCTCCAAGCGATATTCAACATAGAGGAGCACTGATTCATCAGCTGATCAAGGGCGGATATGTGGTAGTCAGGAGGAGGTTTCCTTGCCCATGTTTGATCTGATATCATGAGATTTCATGGGATCTGGAGTAAATGTTGAGGACTCCCAGGCCAACTCTCTCCTGTGTACCACATCTGCTGGGTCTGTGATGCTGGTGTCCTGCCGATGGGATAGGACATACCCAAAGATGGTGATGGTGGTGTCTGGGACATTATCTGTAAGATATGATTCCGTGAGGATAACTATGTCAGGCTGTGGCTTGACTAGTCTGTGAGACAGCTCTCACAGCTACCAGATGTTAGTAAGGAAGACTTTGCAGGGTCGACATTGCCATTATCATTTCCAGTGCTTAGGTTGATGCCAGGTGGTCCATTCAGTTTCATTCCTTTTTTGTGACTTTGTAGCAGTTTGTTACAACTGAGTGGTTTGCTAGGCCATTGCTGTGGTTGGTTGACTCACATGTCAGAGCAGGTAAAGATGGCAGATTTCCTTCCTTAAAGGACTCCAGTGAACCAGATTGGTTTTTACAATAATCGACAATGGTTTCATGGTCATCATTAGACTTTTATTCAAATTCCACCATCTGCTGTGGCAGGATTAAAACCCAGGTCCCCAGAGTATTACCTTGGGTCTCTGGATCACTAGTCCAGCGAGAATACCACTACACCATCGCCTCTCCACTATCATTTCAGACGACAAGCCATTGCTAGGATTGTTCAGTGAGTACCAGGCTATACCACCCATGGCCTCAGCAAAAATACAAGAATGGGCGTTGATCTGGCAGCATATGAGTAGACTTTCATCCATAGTCCTGGAAATCAAATTGCAAATGCTGATGCACTTGAGTTGTTTGCCCTTACAAGAGAATGATGAGGATGTTCCAGTTCCTCAAGAACTCATTGTATTGTTAAATTTCTGACAATCATCACCGGTGTGTGCTAGACAGATCAGAGACTGGACAAGTCGAGACCCAGTCTTATCTAAAGTACAAGAACAAGTGCTTCATGGTTGGTCATAAGTGCCTGTGTCTGACAAAATGAAACCATGCTTTAGCAGAAGATGTGAAATAACCAGCCAGGATGGTATCTTATTGTGGGGAGCACGAGTGTTTGTTCTTGCAAAAAGAAGAAAGCCACTGTTAATTGAACTACAAGGTGCATGTCCAGGAATATCCCGAATGAAGACCATAGCACACAGCTATCTATGGTGACCTGGGATGGATGGAGAAATAGAGAGATTAATGAAAAAATGCGTGCAGTGTCAACAATTTGAAAAAGTTACCTTCAACAGTTCCGTTACACCCTTGGAGTGGACAGAAAGACCATGGGTGCGGTTACATATTGATTATGTGGGACCTTTATTGGGAACAATATTTCTGCCTATTGTTGATGCCCACTCAAAATGGATGGACATATATGAGGTGAAGTCACCAATGTCTTCTGCTACAATTGAGAAGCTATGTCAAAGTTTTGGCATTAATGGACTACCAGAATTGATTGTATCAGTTAAAGGCACAACAGTTACGAGTGCTGAGTTTCAATGGTTTATCAGCCTCAACAGTATCACCCATGTAAAAACTTCACCTTACCACCTTTCCTCAAATGGACTGGTTGAAAGAACTGTTCAAACATTCAAGTCAGGCATGATAAAGTTAACTGGAGATTCCTAGCAGCCAAGCTAACATGCTTTCTTTTTCATTATAGGAACACCCCTCACACAACAACAGGTGTCACATGCAGAATTATTGATGAAACACTGTCTCAGGTGAAATTGTGCTTAATAATGCCGAATTTAGCGGGGGAAGGTGGAAAGGAGTCAGGGAAGTCAGGAAACTAGACACTACTGGCATAGTTGTGACTGGAGGTTTACTGTGGGAGAGACGGTATATGTGAAGAACTTTGGAAGAGGGCCAAAGTGGTTATCAGGTGAAGTAGATGTAGTGAGTGGACCTCTATTTTACCACATGAAGGTGGAATGCTGAGTCATACGGAGACACGTGGATCATCTAAGGAAGAGAGAAATGAATCACCAGTGCTCATGACTGGGTCAATGTTTCCTGTTGAGAGAACTCAACCTTGTATAGATGTGTCTGTTGTACCTGCAAAAGTTGAGGAAACAGATTTGTAGTTGCCTGTCAAAGAAACTGATGGTCAGACAACTCTAGAGAAGAAGGTTCCTGACAAAACACCTGAAGTTGTAGAGCTGAGATGTTCTCTACACATAAAGAAATCCCCAGAAAGACTTGAATTGTCAATTACTTACCTTTATAAATAATTTGCTATTTTGAGAAAATTGTACTTGTAAATGTAAAATGTGTTTCCAAGTAAAGGGGTAGGGATGTGGAGATTATGGTTTTATGTAATGTGTAGTATTCCTTTAAGAAGGATACTATAAAGGAAGATCACATGATCTTATGTAACCAATCGAGGAGTAGCGTGGGCTAACTCTGTAGTCAGTAGTCTGTAGTGAGTAGTCAGAAGTATGGAGATAGGGTTTGGGTTGAAAGCACAAAGTGTAGTTGCTGAGTACCTTTGTAAATAAACAGAATGTGTTCCACCTAAGAAGTATCTGCTGATCAGCTCTGTCTATTGTACCAACTCGGCCATCCCACAACAAGCAAGCAACCAGGATCCATAAGTCCCAACAAATTGGTGACTAGGATCCAACACTTACCAAATCCCCACCTCCCACCACCACCCCAACCACTAACCACCACCACCACTACCCCACCTTCCCCACACCCCGGCATGTGTTTGTATACTTCTTTCAGTCTGTGTTGCCTTGCCCCCCACAAGCCCCGCCCCCCCCCGCCCCCAACCCTCCCCTACTCCGGCCTGACCTGCATTGGAGCCCTTGCCCTGGCACTGCACTGAAAGCCAAGAAAAAGCGACTTGCCTGCATCTCCCACCGAATGCGCAGCACCTCTTTCTTGATGTCCTATAGGTGATGCTTGCGAGGTTGTGTGCACTCACATCCGCGTTCGCCTCAAAGTTCAGGTCGCCAGGTGCACGCCTTTTGAAGGTAGTCATGAAGCATGTCGATCTGAAGTCTTGCCTGCATGGACGGTAAATTTGACATGGGGCATGATTCCGGTGAACAGGGCTTATATTGAGATGCTAAAATATTAAAAGTAGGTTCCCAATGTGCGACGGTGGGACACAGGGCCTGCTGCTGATGGGTGGATGATCGCAAACCGGTTTCACGGTGGCATGAAACCAATTTTTGGGCTTCTTGCCATATTGTCTGCTCATGCCCACAATTGGGACTGGACAGTTCTGCTCTTAGTCTCCAGAATAGAAAAATCTGCCCAATATCTTTCTAATGTTTATAAAGCACTTGAATGCATACCTTTTGCACATTTTGAAGTATGTTGTTTTGTTTATAAGAATTGAATTCTCCATGTCTTTTACATTCAAGGATAAAAATTATTGGATTATTTCTGACCCTTTCCTCAAATACATGGCTTGATAGTTATTGCTGATCTACCAGCATATAGGAAAACACAAGCTTTGATTATTATCAATCAATAAGAATTTTTATTGCAACAATATCTGCTGCAAAAATTCAGATTGATTGCAATATTATGTGAAGATCGGGGTCAGAGTTTGTCACTCGGGTGATATCTATTTAAGCTGGTTATACTTTGAAATCAAAATGACTGAGATTTACTCCAGAAATGTGAGATTTTACAGCTTTACTTTTATGCCAAAACAGGTATCATTCACATGGCATTTAATGGCATTAAACTTGCCATCAGTTAATTTATCAATGCATATTTACAATTGCTTCTGAAGCAAATTCTGATTTAGTTGTAGTTTCTCAAAAACTTTAAAAGGATGATTTGTATTACATCATTTTAAGATTATATCAATCCAGATGCTGACATAAGAGCTTTGGATTTGTAGAATCGCTACTTTGGATTGCAGTATAGGCACGGAATGTAAAATATCACAATAACTTTGACGGGAGATCAGCAAAGGCCCAGGGAAACAATATACACATTTGTTTATGCCACTGTGGAAATTCTACTTCTTAGTCTTTCTTTGCATGTTTGTCTTCTTAAAATGTGTTCTTTTCTTAATGCTAAGTAATAAATTCCATTAGAAACCACTGTGTTTGACTTAAATGATACAGGCAACATCAAATACTGCCCTTCCATTGAATTCAGTTTAGTACTCTTTTAAAGATGAAAAGGAATAGTATTTGCACTTGTGTTTTTTTTTCCTCTTTTGCACAATGGCCTGAACATTAACAGAACAGGTTATGGAGGTGGGGGGACGAGTTTCAGAAGGGAAATATGAAAGTCCACGTGCTGTGGAGTTTAATTCCACAGTGTCTTTTGTCTTTGGTAGGTTCCTCGTCTGGATGCCAATCTGATTGTCAGGCCGGGCTTCCAGTTGGGCAGGGAAGACTCTGGAGCAGGCTGCAAGAGCAAGTCGCAGGAGCAGGTAGGTCTGACCGATAACCTGGGCAAGGGATGCCATCTACGACCCCAGGGGTATGTCCTGACACAGTGGTACAATCCCCAAACACAGTGGGGGGAAACAGTGTTTGATAGTGGTGGTCTCCTTTATGTCGGTATTTGGTCTGATTGTTTGTGTTGTTGGGTGGATGGAGAACGTGGTGTGGAGACTTGCGGAAGCAGGAAAAAACACCTCTCTTGGCCCAAAGGAGTGCTGTGGAGGCAGTTACCTTTACCCGGAAGCTGCTCTCTCTTCACCTAAGCTGCTAAGTGTCCTAAGACCTGGAAAACCCAGCTGCCCAGTGTAAAACTGTTAAAGCAGGTTGACTCAGAGGTTGCCATTCCCATTGAGATTCTTACATTGACTCCTATCCTAGCTGTTGTCCTGCCCCCTGAGTTAGAGAAGGATTGGGGTCGGAGTTCATGTTTTTAAACCTTTAACATCAGTCCTCAACCCAATCCATTCTAATTTCATTATTTCATTATTCAATACTACAGAAATTAAAAGCCGATGGTGTAGAGGGTAATGTATTAGCATGGATAGAAGATTGGCTGGCTGGCAGAAAGCAGAGAGTACACATAAATGGGTCTTTTTCTGATTGGCAGGATGTGACAAGTGGAGTCTCACAGGGGTCTGTACTGGGGCCTCAACTTCTTATGATTTACATCAATAACTTAGGTGAGGGGAGTGAAGACATAGTAGCTAAATTTGCAGATGACACAAAGATGGGTAGGAAAGTATGTTGTCAAGAGATCATGAAGAGGTTGTAGGTGGATATAGATAGGTTGAGTGAGTGCGCAAACATCTGGCAAATGGAGCTTAATGTGGGAAAATGTGAAGTTGTTCACTTTGGCAGGAAGAACAAAAAAGAACAAAAATGGAGAAAGGCTGCATAATTCTGAGGTGCACTGGGATTAGGTGTTCTAGTACATGAATCACAAAAAGTTAGTATGCAGGTACAGCAAGTAATTAAGAAAACTAATGGAATGCTATCCTTTATTACGAGAGGGATTGAACATAAAAATATGAATGTTATGCTTCAGTTACACAGGGCATTGGTGAGACCACACCTTGAATATGTGTGCAGTTTTGGTCTCCTTATTTAAGGAAGGATGAAAATGCGTTGGAGGCGGTTCAGAGGAGGTTTCCTAGATTGATACCGGGAATGAGTGGGTTGTCTTATGAGGAAAGGTTGGACAGACTGGGCTTGTTTCTACTGGAGTTTAGAAGAGTGAGGGGTGACCTGACTGAAGTGTACAAGATCCTGAACGGCCTTGACAAGGTGGATGTCAAAAGGATGTTTCCTCTTGTGGTTGTGTCCAGAACTAGGGGGCACTGTTTTAAAATCAGGGGTCGCCCTTTTAGGATAGAGATGAGGAGAAATTTTTTCTCTCAGAGTGTTGTGCGACTTTGGAATTCTCTGCCTCAGAAGGCAGTGGAAGTGGGGTCAAAGAATATTTTTAAGGCAGAGGTAGTTGGGTTCTTGTTTGGCAAGGGAATCAAAGGTTATTGGGGCTAGATGGGAATGTGGAAATCGAAACACAAGAAGATCAGCAGGCTCGAGGACCGAATGGTCTACCCTTGTTCATGGTTTCTTATGTTCTTATGTTCATTGTTAAATTTAATCCCAATGTGTCGCTCAGAATGAAACTCTAATTTGAAACCATGTAGTAAAAGAGCCATTGAATAAATAGATACGAACATATGAATGAGGAGCAGGAGTAGGCCATACAGCACTTCAAGCCTGCTCCACCATTTAGTAAGATCATGGCTGATCTGATAGTAATCTGAAATCTGCATCCCACCTACCCACGATAACATATCACCCCCTTACTTACCAAGAATCTATCCACTGCTACCTTAAAAATATTCAAAGACTCTGCTTCGACTGTCTTTTCAGGAGGAGAGTTCCAAAGGCTCAAGACCCTTTGAGTGAAAAGATTTCACCTCATCTCTGTTTTAAATGGGCAACTCCTTATTTTTAAACAGTGGCCCCAAGTTTTAGATTCTTGCACAAGAGGAAACATCCTCTCCACATCCACCCTGTCAAGACTCCTCAGGATATTTTAAAAATTCATTCGTGGGATGTGGGCTTCGTTGGCTGGGCCAGCATTTATTGCCCATCCTTAGTTGCCCTTGAGAAGGTGGCAGTGAGCTACCTTGTTGAATTGCTGCAGTCCATGTGGTGTGGGTATACCCACAGTGCTGTTAGGAAGGAAGTTTGCAGGATTTTGACCCAGTGACAGTGAAGGAACGGTGACATATTTCCAAGTCAAAATGGCGAGTGACTTGGTTAGAAACTTCCAGGTGGTGGTGCTCCCATCTATCTGCTGCCCTTCTCCTTCTAGATGGTAGTGGTCGTGGGTTTGGAAGGTGCTGTCGAAGGAGCCTTGGTGAATTCTTGGATCTTATATGTTTCAATTAAATCACCTCTTACTCTTCTAAACTCCAGCGGATACAAAGATAAAGGCAAAATACTGCGGATGCTGGAAACCTGGAACAAAAACAAAAACAGCTCTGAAGAAGAGTCATATGGACTCAAAATGTTAACTCTGTCTTTCTCTTCACAGATACTGTCAGACCTGCTGAGTTTTTCCAGTGGATACAAGACTAGTCTGTCCAACCTTTCCTCATAAGACAACCCACACATTCTAGGCATTAGCCTGGTAGATCTGCTTTTTAAAAATTTATTCTTGAGATGTAGGTTATTGTCTATCCTTACCTGCCTGTGTGCATTAAGAGTAAATTCTGTTGTGTGGAAGTGGAGTCATGTTAGATCAGATCATGTTGGGCTAGCAGAGTCTCTTCCCCAAAGGACATTAGCGAACCTGTTAGAATTTTAAAAATAATCCTGTAGCTCTCACGGTCACTTTTTTACTCTTGGTGCTAGCCTACAAATGACCCAAACATATTGCATTCAGATTTATAAATTGCCATGGCGGAATTTAAATTCTTAGAGTTGCAAAGACTCAGGGCAGATGCAATAAACAGTGGATGAGCAAAGAACTGCAGCAGAAGTACCCCACATGGTTTCAACTTGTGGTGATCCATTTTGGCTTTAGGGTGGCTAAACAGCAAGTGAAGTGCTCCAGCTACCTGCCCATCCAGGCAGTAAAGGGAATGGCCATGATTTTGAGGCCTTGATGTCATTTACTTCAATCAGTAAATTGTGGCATGCCAAACTGACAACCCAATCCAGATTGCTGTTGTGGCTGGCAGCAAGGTAAATGCAGGGAGGAATTGTTATTGTGGGGGTTGTGGGGGTAGGCATCTTCTAGAAGTGACCCACATTATTTTTATGGGGCCCAACTGAGTAACATTATACTTCTTGATCTCAGAAAAAAATAATTTCAAACTTAGCTTTGCTGGGCTTCTCCAGATCTATTGCCTGTGAAACTCATTGAATACTGCATGGAGTGCATTATAACTAGTTGTCTCCTGAAGTGATAATCAGGCTCCTATGCATACTGTGGGACCACTTGTTACATATCTAAAAAAAGGCCAATAGAGGCATGTGCTTCGATGGGTCAGGGTTAAGACTCTTCCAAGACACCGGTAGCTGCAATGGAGCAGGAACATAACCACATTGCCAATTTAACTGCCTTTATACCCAGTTTGCACCTGTGGCCTGTGTCAGAAGTGTTCGCATTTATGAAGGTAATGTTGTTCTAGTGTAGAAGTAAGCTAGCACATTTTGGCAGTGATGCTGTTGTGAAAATGTTGACATTGGTGTCCTGGCACTAAGGGAAATTGTAGAGTGGGGGATTCAGTAGGGCAAAAGTTCCAGCTTCCAATTGCTAGTCAGTGACCCTTACTAGAGAATATACGCATGTAGCTGTTCAATATGTGCATCATGAGGCCTAGCCATAATGTTCTCCATGTGAGTCATTTTTATTGGCCTCACACTTGAAGACTATATACTTGGGTGAGGTTCCAGAAGTCTGACATTCCCTCTGTGATCAATAGTCATCAATTTTAGAAAAGGAAGAAAGAAATAGGACGAAATGTGGAAAAGCCTTAAAACGAAAATGAACCCTACTCATATGATAATTCCTTACTAACAAAGCAGATCTCCGTAGCAAGCAATTTATTAAAGTGACCTAAGCATTGGCAAACAAATTGTTGATAAGAAAACTCCTTTAAAAAAAGAGAAGAAAATTCAAATTATGCTATTTTGGTTTTCAGCTAAAGAAACAAAAACAAAATCTCACTCTGTCTAGCTGAATTTGCATTATTGATAAATACCTAGGGCCAGATGAGATATTTTGCTGCATTTGCAGGGCCTGTTATTGTTGCTAAGGTTCCTAACAATGTTTTATTTATTGGTTATAGACAACCACACTATTAAAACATCTTCTGCATGCATAGGGTAAAGCATCTTGAAATACAAGGAAGTAAATGTTGTTATATTAATGTTAAAAGTATATCAGGTTATTGCTATAGTGTGAATGTGGGTTCTATTTTAAATATGCTTTCTAGAGAAGTAAATACAATTTTGCTGAAGCTGGTTATTTAATTAACAGAAATTGTCTGCAAAGAACTCCAGTCTCTTCAGAATTACCATCACAGAACTTCATTTAATCTTTCAGAGGTTTTTTTTGTCGGCTCTAAATGAGCACTAATATCTCATCATAAGTGAATGGGTCTGTGTTGATCATGTCTACAAAGGGGAGAATATTGAAAACACTTTGTTCTGCGTTCGAGGAGTGTGCACAACAGCAGGGTTTAACAGCAGGGTGCCCTACCTGCCACTGTGCAGCATGAGCCAAGCCTTGCATCTGCCAGCCTTGCACCACACACGACCAAAACAATGGCTTCTCAGTTGTTCTTCTTTTATTCAGCCATCGTTAGAAAGAGAGAGAAAAAAAACCTGATTAATTAAGACCTGTCAGATGTTGCCAGTCATAATGGTTCCAAAGTTGGTGTTCCAACTGTCACCATAGTGTACAGTGAGAGGACAAGAGCTTTCAATCAGTTAAAGGCTAGAAAGCAGCAATTCACGATAGACAACTGTTTATTTATCCCCATCTTCTTATAATAATAGCATTGTCTGGTGGTGTTAATTGCATTCTGTTTTCTGACAAACTTTGTACTGCTTGCAGTTGTCCTGAAGGACTCTAGGCATCCTCTTCAGTTAGAAGCAGAATAAGAAATGGAAGGCCATTTACTTATAATAAAATAAAGGAAGCGGCGGGATTTAAAATGCCAGACGTTTATTTTTGAATTTTAATTTGCTTCGCTGAAAGATTATAAAGCCGAGGTAATGAAGTGACAGCTAATAGGAGTTTTCTCGGTTATCACCTATGACCTGTTTAGCAATGTCTTGGAATTATTTTACCATTCATTTCAGAAATATAAACAGGCAACAAGTAAAAAGCATTCATTATATCAGATTGTCATTGCAGCTGCTTTGACATACGTAACTTCTTTTTCTTCTTCCCTCCTATCAGTTTTTTTTCTCTGTTCTGACGCTGGAAGCAGTATCATTTTCTGAGTAAAAGCACTGTTTGTTAGATGCAGCTGCCTGTCAAAGGTACATTGTTACCATTTAATTAATTTACATGTTTTTTTTAACAGAATAGCACATCGCTGAAGGAAACAAAATGCTTTTCTGCTTTTGGCATAGATGGGCCTACTTTCTTTCTGCCATTTACAACCCCAGAAGTTTTTTGATTTTTCATTTTTCCCCCTTCCCTAACTCCCTTTCACAACCAGCTCTGCTTTTGATGGCACATAGTATCACTGCCATTACCAGCAGAATCCCAAGCCAGCCAAAACCAGCAGCTGCTCCTATCATGCCTGCACTCAGCTAGGCTTATTCCCTTGACAACAGGCCCTTGTTTCAAGCGACTCTTCTTCAGTAAATCCTACCACTTTCATACATACTAACCCTGAAGGGAGGGGTGATGGGGGATGGAGTGGGGGTGGGGGGGGGGTGGGGGTCGGGGAAGAGAGGTTGAACTATAAATTACGCCTTCCATCTCTTATTGTTTTAAGGGAATACATTCTGCTGTGTTACGCGAACTCACCCTCTGCCCTGCCCATCCTTGGTGTTCAAAATGGAACACCTAGGTGGTCAAATGAAAACCCCTGACCTCTATATCCTGTTCTTTTCTCTGTGCTTTTCTGCAAGTGTTCTTGATAAAGGAAGAGAGTAAGAGATAATGAACAAAACACATGGCCTTCAAACAATAGAACAACTGGCCTTGGCCTGGAAGAAATTTATCCTGGTTTCTTGGAGAATTTTCTCCCATCAATCTTGCCTTTTTTTAAAAAAAAATCCATGTTGGTTGAAGCAATAGACACACCCCCTCCCTCCCCTGAGCAAATGCTTTATTTTTTTGCACACAAAAAGGATCGGAGGGGAATGCTGGCTGAGGTAGAATCTGGGTGGTATTGAATCCCAGCACAATGCCACCACTGTTTAGCTGGCACTAGCTTGTGTTTTACAACAGGGGAGGGGAAACGATGAATAGCCTGATGATGTGAAACAATCCTCACAATCCACGCTAACAAAAACATTCTCTGTTCTATAGTGATTTTAACAAAGAGCCAGAAAGAAAGAAGAGAATAGGACAAAACAAAACAAGGCGAATCTAAAACCTTCCTTATCCTGGATACATTTATCTAACATTCCTAGAATAAGGACGATTATGATCCCCAACCAAAAAAAAAAGGAGTAGGTTTCTCTCTCAGCCTTGAACACAGGGTCTGGTGGATTCTTTGTCTGAAGGGATAAACCACAATAGCCACAAGTGGTAACTTCTTCTGGATTGCACTTAAAAGTCTGCTGTGGCAGTTAAAAATGGTTGGTACGTGAGTATAAGAGGCATAACAATACCCATCCACTTCACGTCCTGTAAGAGGGCATTATAGTTAGGGAAAATATTTGTGTTCTGAAGATGACACTCTCCATTTTCTTAATAGCTCTCATCTCGTAAGTGATAATCACACTAACTGCACTCCTGTCAATTGTATTTTGGGTTACAATTAATGGAAATTGGGTGAAAGCCATAGCCCAGTTCCTTTAGAAGAGACAATCACATTGTGTTCACCTACTTTAGAAAATAAGGTGAATATGAGGGCACTCATTATTGCAAATTATTTTTAAAACCAACAAAAAAGGCCTATAATAAATTAGGAGTCAGTCTTTATTTCAACAGGGTTTGGGAATGGCTGGCAGGCGCTGACTTGAAGAAGTTCACACGTAAAATACTAAATCCCTAATTATTTTATTGCTTGAAGAAGATGCCAGAAAATCCCGCAGTAGATCACTGATTCAAAGAACTGAAATACTTAGGATCTCATCAATGCCTTCTGATGACAAGTTGCACTTGTCAATGCAGCATTTGTAAATTGATTTTTCTGGGGTTTCCTCCCAGCAGTTGAATGCAGGTACTTCTGCAAAGCACAGTGTTGGGAAAGATACCAAGCAATATTACCTTTTGCAGAGTCAGAAAGCTATGGATAGATTGTAAGTACTTGCTTTGAGTGCAGATTCACTCGGGTCTTCATAAAGGGACTGACGCAAAAGTAGAATACTGCAGATGCTGGAAATCTGAAATAAGAACAGAAAGTGCTAGAAATACTCAGCAGCAACTGTGGAGCGGTAAACAGAGTTAATATGTTTCAGGTTGATTGTCCCTAGTTCAGAAAGTGAGCTTGATATGTTTCTGTGAGTGAAGACATCTCAAGTTATATATGGTTGCTGGTTAACTGAGATTAGTAATATCAACCATCATCATGTCATGGCACTGGAGAGGAATTTCAAGGAAAATTGATGTCAGGTTCCCTTGTCCAAAAAAAATTAATGAACCAGTTGGCAGTTTACAACAAACCAACAACTCCACAGTCATTTTTACTGATATCACATTTTTTGCTTAGACTTTTAAAGAAGTGAATTTAAATTCATAAATTGCCATGTTGGGATTTAAACTGATGCCTCTGGATTACTGGCCCAGTAGCCATAAACCATTATGCGACCATAACCATTTATAGGAGTAGTTATTAGTGAAAATCCCATGTGAAATGAGTGTAAATTGCTGCACTGCATGAAACCGGATTCAGCTTTTAAATGACAGTTCAGCCAGTACACTGTAATAGCCTAGGAGCCAACCAGGTAAGTCAGGAGCAGTGCTTGGCTCAATAACTTGACTCTAAGACAACTTAATGTTTCATCAGTATTTGTTCTCATACTTTTCAAAAATGTATAGTAGGACCCCTAGGACTAAGCAGCCATACGAGGTCGCAGGGCTTAGTACATAGAGACGGAAGAATAGTACTGAATGTTCGTGATTTTGAACTTCCAAGTACTGCTCAAGAAAATTAAATTAAGAAGGTGCAGCCTCCTGCTTGTCTTTGTACCATCTCTAAGGAAGTGGCATTGAAAGAAAAAAAAGAAATATACAGGCCGAGTATCTGTTATCTGAAACCCTTGGGGCCGATTGCATTTCAGATTTCTGATAATTTTGGCTTTCAGATACCACATATAGGACTAGGCCTACTTACATTACAATAACCTAAGCCTAGGTTAGCTACAGTCTAAAATCAAGAAAGTGGCTAGAAAAGTAAGATGTATCACTTAATAGTAAATACAGGGTATCTGTAATAAATTCCCACCCATGGCACCATCTGCAATTCTGTTTGTAGAAGAGGGTTCAGAGTGTCTATGATCTCTGCGGGAGGCATTCCTGAATAGTTCTTCCAGCTTCATCTGCCTCAGCAACATTGGTTTTTGTTTCATAAGTTTGTCTTTTATTTTATAGATTAACATTACTTCTTGCTCACTTGTAAATGCATATTGTTCAAATGTATCTATTAACCTGTCACACATCTTAATAATATTGTCTGCGTGCACTTTCTCTGCCGTATTCATGATGTCATCCTTGTCATCACTGTTTTTATCAAGTTGATCTTCATGTAACAACATTTCTGTTATCTCCCCAGCAGTCAAAGAATGCATGATGGAAGCACTGTTATCAATGTTAAATATTTCCTCGATATCCTTGGTCTCCAGCATTTTCACAAATTCCATTGATATACCTTTTCCATACTCAAGGAGCTAGTCTGCCAGATCTTTTTGCTTGTTCACACGAAAATCTTCAAAGTCATTGTCTTCTATGAACATTGTTGTGGGCCAAGGGTTGGTCAAGGTGTCTTTATCAACAAGGCACCAGGCATTAGCAGATGCGTAGATGGCATCCTCAACTGTAAACTCCTTATGGAAGCCTTCCACTCTCCAAGCCTCTGTTCACAGCACCAAGTGTACTATTCAAGAAGGAGTCTTTATATTTATATTTCCTGGTCCGAAGAATGCCTTGTTCCACTGGCTGAATTAATGACGTTACTCACAAGGAGTTCAGCAGGCGTTGTGCTGAACAATTGTCCAGGAGCAATATGATTTTAGTTTTCTTCAAGTCCAGTTACCTGACAACGCGCACATGCCTCTGGTACAAAACAGTTGTGACAAACCAATCAGAAAACATGTCCCTGGTTAGTCAGACTCTCTTATTGGCATAATAGTGAACAGGTAATGTCCAAATATCCTTGAAGCACCTGGGGCATTTGCTCTTCCATTTTACAGCCAACTTATGTTTGTGTGTCAGCCACATTGGCACAACCAAGCACAGTCAACCTATCCTTAGCATCCTTAACACCCATTGGTGCACTCTCCTGAGCCATTGCTAACGTTTTCCTAGGGACATACCACCAGAACACACTAGTTTCATCAACACTGTAAATTTGTTCAGTCAAAAGGTTTTCATCTGAAATTAGCTTAGCAAACTCACCAATAATTTTTCAGCTGCACCATGTCTGCAGATGCTTTATCACCACAAATTTTCAAAAATTTGATATCATGACACTTCTTGAATTTCTGCAGCCAACCTGTTATGTATTCACAAGCACCTTCAAGCCTCAGTTCTTTGTGGTAGATCTTGGCTTACTGCATGATCAGTGGGCCAGTCAGGGGAAACCTTTCACTCCTGAGCTGATGAATCTACTCGATCATAACGTGATCATGTTCATCATTTTTTGACCTTTGCAAAGTTTTCCTTTAATTCATTAACTTTTGTGGCTTCAACAATTTGCCTTTCTGTTTCTTTAAACTTTATATGCTGGTGATAGCCATACATACTCCTCACTCAATTGCCTCAAAGACACACATGGTCAAGTTTCTGCAACAACTCTGCTTTCTTAGCAATTGATAACAAATTATGTTTCCTTTACTCATACCATAGGGTATCTGATGGTCTTTTTAACACTTTCACCACAAGAACGCAAGGTAAATAGTGCAGACAAACAACTAGAATTCCCTCACCAAAGGTAGGGTGCAGTTGGCAAAGTTCTTGTTGGCTCGGTTCATGTCAGCTGGGGTCAAGGACTTCTGTGCTAAAGGTCACGTGCAGTTGGTGAGGCTCATGTTGGCACGGGTCGCATCGGCTGGGGTCAGGGACTTCCTGCGCTAAAGATCGATGAGGTTCAAAAGAAGTGCGGTTTTTGGATTTGTTCGGTTTTTAGATTTACAGATAAAGGACACTCTACTTGTATTATATTTATATAACGCTTTTAAAATCTAAGGACATCCCAAAATTCTTTATAGCCACTTAAGGTCACTGTTGTAACATGCAGCCAAGATGCACGTAACAAGATCCCACAAATGACAATATGTGACCAGATAATTTGTCTTTAACTGTTGATTAAGGAATAAATATTGACCAACATTAAATGACAACTCTATCACCCCAAGAATTAGTGACCAACGCTGCAAGAAGTTCAACTCACAAGCGGGGCAGGGAAGGTAACTCTCCCTTTCGTTCTTTGCCCATCTTGGGCACCCACACATTGAAAACAATATTTGTACATCTACCTCATTACAATGTGCCCTGGTTATGGGAGGCTCTAACTGAAGAGATATTGTACAATAACTATTAAACTCCCATAACAATCACTTGTGTGCAAAATCCTAAAACCTCTTCCTCTACTTTAACAAACTGATAAATCCACATCCCTTGCTTCAGCTCTCTCATGCCACCTGGCAGACATAATGCAGCTGCTAATCATCCCCAAATGTAGTCAATCTTCATGCAGGAAAAATGAGTGTACAATAGGCACCAGAGGCAAACCATTTAAATGGAAAGCACCACCTTTAAAGCCCTCATCCTCTACGAGGTGAAGGCCACATTGCTCATGGTGAGGCATTCTGCTCTTGGAATGGGAGATGGTGAGATTGAAGACATAGCGTTGGTTTCAGGTTAGTGACTGAAAGCCTTCACTGAAACATTGGCATCCTTGTGAAGTACCGCACACAGGTAACTTTCAGCTGCTTCTCTGTCCCAGCACTGCAGCTTGGATTGTTCTCACGGTGAACAAGGCTATAATTGGAATAATTGCCTATAAGGTTATAGTATAGAGATGGTGAGCATTTGTTATTTTTTTTGAGGAATTACTAAAGTATAATAGCTTCTGTAAACATCTGTGTATGATACTACTGTTATTTATTTGCTTATTCAACTATTGTTCAATAAACCTGTTTGATAGTTAATGTCTGAAATGAGGCCTAATGTTGTGATGCAATATTGCATGTGGGGCATAAGATCATTCCCATAGCCAGAGAAAATTTGAGCAAGTGTATTTGGTTCCTGGGCATATCACCAAAATGTATCTAGATAGCAGAGATCGTGAAAGCGTTCTTGAGACTGCAAAGAACCAAGAATTGACCTATGCCAATAATTTTAAGGTATAGAAGGTAAGTTATCTAGGCTAAGAAGTTTGAAAAGATCTAAAAATAAATGAACCTGCTTCCATCTTCACTATATTCATGAAAAACTGTAACATACAGTAATAGAATTTCCCCTATTTGTAAGGGGATGAAATGATTGTTCGTCATCTGACTCCACCCCTTACGAACCCAGCTAAAATGGATACTCTTTGGTGTTCTTATGTGGTGCATGCAAGAACCTGGACATTACCCTGTACAAATGAACTGCTCTGAAAAATTGGACATGTCTTTCCAGTCAACCATAAGAACATAAGAACATAAGAAATAGGAACAGGAGTAGACCATTTGGCCCCTTGAGCCTGCTCCACCATTCAATAAGGTCATGGTTGATCCCCTTGGGTAGAATTTTCCCCCTGCTGGGGGGCTCTGCGGGGGCAGGCATGAGCGGGCACGGATCTGATCGGCATCCCCGATCGAGTCCGCACCATCATCTTATGTGAGCGGGCCAATTAAGGTCTGCCCAGCGTGATGTGCACCTGGAAGCGCTGTGCGCTCTCTGTGCGGGCAGGTGGGGGGGCCGTTCCCTGAGTTGGGAGTGTGCTCTTTCACGCATGCGCGCAAAACAGTGCAGAAATCTCTGTGAGGCACCTCTGCGCCTCAGGGGGAATTAGCTTTAAGTTTTAACAGTTTAATAAAGTGTTGAAAACATTTTTATGACATGTCCCCTCATATGAAACTGTCACATGAGCTGCAACATGTACATTAATTTCAAGAAAAATTTTTGAGAAAATTTAAAATCATTCGGGAAACCTCATCCCGCCCAAGGATGAGGTTCCATGAAAAATGCGAAGGCCACCTGGGCTCTTCGCCTGCCTGCCAACCTTAAGGTTGGACAAGGGCAGCTCAGTTAATTATTTTAATTGTTAGTTAAATGGCCATATTAGGCCTTTGACCGTTTGGCGGGCACGCAGTCGATTCGGCTGCGGACCGCCGAACTGAAAATCTAAATGACGCACACCCAACGTCACCCCACGTCATTTTACGCCTCAGCAAGTGGGCCCTGCACCCGCTCGCCGAGCCAAAGGTTCTTCCCTTTGTGTTTCGATTTCCGCATTCCCATCTAACCCCGTTAACCTTTGATTCCCCTGCCTAACAAGAATCTATCTACCTCTGCCTTAAAAATATTCAATGGCCCCGCCTCCATGGCCCTTCTAAGGGCAGAGAAGCCCAAAGTCACACAACCCTCTGAGAGAAAAAAATTTCTCATCTCTGTCCTAAAAGGGCAACCCCTAATTTTAAAACAGTGCCCCCTCGTTCTCGATTCACCCACAAGAGGAAACATCCTTTCGACACCCACTTTGTCAAGGCCGTTCAGAGTCTTGTATACTTCAATCAAATTATCCCTCATTCTTCTACACACCAGCAGAAGCAAGCCCAGTCTGTCCAACCTTTCCTCACAAAACAACCCACTCATTCCAGGTTTCAATCTAGAAAACCTCCTTTGAACTGCCTCCAATACATCCTTCACATTTTCCCACATTAAACTCCATTTGCCAGATCTTTGCCCACTCACTCAACCTATCTATATCCATATGCAACCTCCTCATGTCCTCTTCACAACATACTTTCCTACCTGTCTTTATGTCATCTGCAAATTTAGCTACCATGTCTTCACTCCCCTCAGCTAAGTCATTGATGTAAATCGTAAAAAGTTGGAGCCCCAATACAGACCCCTGTGGGACGCTACTCGTCACATCCCAAAATCAGAAAAAGACCCATTTATACATACTTTCTGCCTTCTGCCAGCCAGCCAATCATCTATCCATGCTAATATATTACCCACTACACCATGCATTTTTATTTTCTGTAATAATCTTTGATGTGGCACCTTATCAAATGCCTTCTGGAAATCCAAGTATAGTACATCTACAGGCTCCCCTTTATCCACTGCGCATGTTACTCCTTCAAAAAACTCCAATAAATTGGTTAAATGCAATTTTCCTTTCATAAAACCATGCTGATTCTTCCCAATTGCCTTGAGCTCTTCTAAATGCCCAGATATAACCTCCTTAATGATCAATTCTAATAACCCCCCCATGACAGACATCAAGCTAACTGGCATTTAGTTTCCTGTTTTTTGCCTCCCTCCCTTCTTGAATCGAAAGGTTATATTTGCTACTTTCCAATCTGATGGAACTTTTCCAGAAACTAGCGAATTTTGGAAAATTAATATTAGTGCATCGACTACCTCATTAGCCGCCTCTTTTAAGACCCTAGGATGTAGTCCATTGGGACCCAGAGACTTGCCAGCCTGCAGCTCCATCAATTCACTCAGTACCGTTTCTCTAGTGATTTCAATTGCACCAAGTTCCTTTCTCCCGTTCACCTCCTGATTTGCAGCTATTACTGGAATGTTTTTGTATCCTCTATAGTGAACAGAGAAGCAAAATATTTGTTCAGTTCTTCCGTCATTTCCTTATTATCTACGATTAACTCCTCACTGTCACTCTCCAGTGGACCAATATTCACTTTACTTACTCTTTTCCATTTCAAATACCTGTAGAAAGTCTTGCTATCTGTTTTTACATTTCTAGCTAGTTTCCTCTCAAACTCTAATTTCTTTCTCCTGGTTAACCTTTTAGTCATTTTCTGTTGTTCTTTATATTCTGTCCAATCATCTGTCCTGCGACTCATCTTTGCAGAGTTGTATGCTTTTTCCTTAAGTTTGATGCTTTCCTTAATATCTCTCGTTAACCATAGATGGTGGGTCCTCCCCTTAGAATTTTTCTTTATGGTAGGAATTTACTTATTCTGAATACTCTGAAATATCCTCTTAAGTGTCTGCCATTGCTTCTCTATTGATCTATCCTCTAGCCTAGTTTCCCAGTTCACTTCAGCTAGCTCAGTTTTCATCCCCACATAGTTGTCCTTATTTAAGTTTAAGATATTAGTCTTATACCCATTCTTCTCCCTTTCAAACTGGATGTAAAATTCAATCATATTGTGGTCGCTAATACCTATGGGTGCCTTTACTCTGAGGTCATTAAGTAATCCTGTCACGTTATGCAATACCAAATCTAATATAACCTGCTCTCTGGTTGGTTCCAGAACATGCTGCTCTAAGAAACTATCTTGAAAGCATTTGAAGAACTCCCCATGCAGGATACTACTGCCAATCTGATTTTTCCAGTTTATGTGTGGATTAAAATCACCCATGATTATTGTCATCCCTTTAGCACAAGCACACAGTATTTTCTCTTGAATACTTTGTCCTACACTGTGGCTACTGTTAGGGGGCCTGTAAACCACTCCCACTAATGACTCTTTTCCCCTATTATTCTTCATCTCCATCCAAACCGATTCTACATCCTGATCTCCTGAAGCAAAGTCATCTCTAACAATTGCACCAATGCCCTCTTTGATTAACAGTGCTACCCCTCCACCTTTGCCTTGCTTCCTATTCTTCTTGAATGTTATATACCTTTCAATATTAAGGACCCAACCTTTGTTGTCCTCCAGCCACATCTCCGTAATTGCGATCAGATGGGACTGCACTCGTCTGGTTTCATTTTTGTCTTTACAGTTGTAGCCAGAGAATCACCTGCAATGGCCTGTCTTCCCACTCCCACTCGAATACCATTACCTCTGGTATCCCCCAAGGATCTATCCTTGGCCCCCTCCTATTTTTCATTTACATGCTGTTGCTCAGTGACACCATCCATATATGCTGATGACACCCAGCTCTACTGGCTCTCTCGATGCCTTCACTGTTTCTAAATTGTCACATTGCTTGTCCAAAATCAGGACTGGATAAGCAGAAATTCCCTCCAACTAAATATTGGAAGACTGAAGCCATTATCTGATTCCCACCACAATCTCAGTCCTCCAGCAAGGCTATTGGCCCAGACAACATCCCAGCTGCAGTACTGAAGACTTGTGCTGCAGAAGTAGCTGTGCCCTTAGCCAAGTTGTTTCAGTATGGTAACAACACTGGCAATAACTCGACATTGTGGAAAATTGCCTAGGTTCTCTCCACAGAAAACTGCACAAATCACATGTGGCCAATTACCGCCCCATTGGTCTGCTCTCAATTATCAGCAAAGTGATGCACTGCTGGAATTCACCAAATCCCCTCAGACAGCACTTTCCAAACCCATGACTACTACCATCTAGAAGGACAAGGGCGGTAGACACAAGGGAAATCAACCACCTGGAGGTTCCCCTCCAAGCCACTCACATACTGACTTGGAAATATATCACCGATTCATCACTATCGCTGGGGCAAAATCCTGGAACTCCCTCCCGAACAGCACTGTGGGTATACCTACACCACAAGGATTGCAGAAGTTCAAAAAGGCAGCTCTTCACCTTCTCAAGGGCAATTAGGGATGGGCAATAAATGCTGGCCTAGACAGTGACACTCCCATCCCATGAATGAATTTAAAAAAACCTCATTTACAGTTCTATCAAGCAGCACTTGCTCACAAATGACCTACTTCTTGATGCTCTGTTTGGTTTCTTTCAGGGCCACTCAGCTCCTGACCTCATTGCAACCTTGGTCCAAACATTGCTAAAAGAGCTGAACTGAAGAGGTGAGGTAAGAGTGACTGTCCTTGACATCAAGGCAACGTTTGACTGGCATCAAGGAGCCTTAAAAAAATTAAAGTCAATGAGAATCAAGGGGAAATCTTTCCACTGGCTGCAGCCATATCTGGCACAAAGGGAGATGGTTCTGGTTATCAGAGGCCAATCATTTCAGTCTGAGGACAGCATTGCAGGAGTTCCTTAAGGTAGTGTCCCAGGCCTAACCACCTTCAACTGCTTCATCAATGATCTCACCTGTCATAAGGTCGGAAGTGGGGATGTTTTCTGATGACTGCATGGTATTCATTTCCATTTTCTCGACTCCTCAAATACTGAAGCAGCCTATGACAGCATGCAGCAAGATCAGGGCAACATACAAGCTTGGACTGACAAGTGGCAAATAACGTTTACGCTGCACAAGTGCCAGGTAATGACCATTGCCAAAAAGAGACAATCTAACCAACTCCCCTTAACCTTTAATTACATTAACATCACTGAATCCCCCAGCATCAATATCCTGAGGGTCACAACTGACCAGAAATTGAAATGGACCAGCCACATAAATATTGTAGCTACAAGAACAGGTCAGAGGATGAAGATTCTGCAGCAAATAACTCCACTCCTGCTTCTCCAATGCCTGACCACTATCTACAAGGCACAAGTCAGGATGGAATACTCCCCACTTGCCTGTATGAATGTAGCTCCAAGAATACTCAAGAAGCTCAACACCATCTGAGCAAAGCAGCTGCTTGATTGGCACCCCATCCATCACCTTAAACATTCACTCCCTCTGCCACCAATGCACAGTAGCAGCAGTGTGTACCATCTACAAGATGCACTGCAGCAACTCACCAAGGGTCCTTTGACAGCATCTTCCAAACCCACAACCTCTACTACCTAGAAGGACAAGGGCAGCATAGGAACACCACCACCTGCAAGTTCCTCTCCAAACCACAAAGCATCCTGACCTGGAATTAGATTACCGTTCCTTCACTGTCACTGGTCAAAATCCTACAATTTCCTTCCTGATAGCATTCAGGGTGTATCTATGCCAGATGGACTATAGATTTAAAAATAAAAACAAAAAAACTGCGGATGCTGGAAATCCAAAACAAAAACAGAATTACCTGGAAAAACTCAGCAGGTCTGGCAGCATCGGCGGAGAAGAAAAGAGTTGACGTTTCGAGTCCTCATGACCCTTCGACAGAACTTGAGTTCGAGTCAACTCTTTCTTGGACTCGAACTCAAGTTCTGTCGAAAGGTCATGAGGACTCGAAACGTCAACTCTTTTCTTCTCCGCCGATGCTGCCAGACCTGCTGAGTTTTTCCAGGTAATTCTGTTTTTGTTATAGATTTAAAAATATGGCTCACCATCACCTTCTCAACAGGCATTAGGGTTGGGCAATGAATGCTGGCCTTGCTATAAAAACCCATATTCCATGAATGAACAAAAAAAAAAAATACAAGTTGTTGTTATTGAAAACCACTTCACTGGACCGGCCTGGTGGTTATTCAATTTCTCAGTGCCTATTCAAGATCACATCTATGCTCTGTATCCTTTTGCTTATACTGTCATTCCTTTTCTTCTTGCTTATCATTCTGCTTTTTCATTCCTCCTATTTCTTCAAGTTTACACATTTCAGATTTATGAACATACTAGGTTTCCTCCATAGCTTAATTTTAATTCTAATAGCTGCTATTTGCTTTTGGTAAGTTACTTCAATTTAACCTTTAAATGGCATGTTAGTCTCATGGTGATTTTATAGTTGTAAACGATCAAGCCTTCATCCAGCATTTTTAACTTACACTCATAGCTGAGAGGAAGTTTTTGTATGAAGATCATTTTTAAAATATTCTTTCACAGGGTGTGGGTGTCACTGGCTAGGCCAGCACTTATTGCCCATCCCTAATTGCCCTTGAGAAGGTGGTGGCAAGGCACCTTCTTGAACTGTTGCAGTTCATGTGGTGTAGGTACACCCACAGTGCTGAATACATCACAAGTTAAAAAATGAATGAGTACAATGAGTGGAGGAACATGCCTCGAGCCTAATAATAGCCTCTTAATTACAATGCAACACACCGACATATAGGATGCCACGCTCATTCTTCTTCTGACCTGTCTGAATGACAGCAACTATCATGCTGCCACATCATTACATTCAGGCTAATACTAATAGTCCATTTTATTTACAAGTAATACACAGGAGCCATAAGATGTAGAAATTTACTGAATATCCAAATACTTAGACTTGTGATAAAAGCAAAGCTTATATTAGGTAGAAAATAAGAAACATATCTGTGTTTCAGATTATAAAGCTTGGAAAGAAAGGAGGAACTTGCATTTATACAATACATTTCACAACTTCAGGACACCCCAAAAGATTTTACAACCAATGAAATACTTTTGAAGCGTAAATTTGACAGCAAATTTGTGCACAGCAAATTTTCAGCCATTTTGATTGTGGGATTAGCTCGGATATTGGGAGTATGTCCTTGCTTTGCGTCATACAGTGTCATGAGGTGTTTTATGTCCACATGAGAAGGTGGGTTTTAACATTTCATCATAAAACACAGCACCTTTAACAAGTGAAGTGTCAACTTAGATCACATGGTCAATTCACTGAAGCAATACTTGAACCTACAACCTTCTGACTGGGTGGTGAGTGTCCTAGCACTGAGCTAAGGCTGACACTTAACTGCTTCAGACAAAAACGGACTTCTCTTGCCCAACTTCAAGTTGGCAGCTTTGAGGTAAACGGACAATGGGAGCAGCTCAGGTTATTTGATCTGCAATTTGTTTCAGCACAATATGCTCTACGGGGAGCCCCTACTGTAAGCCAACAAAAAGAGGTCTGCATTGATAGTAATGGGATCAGCTTCTGTAGTTTTACTGAGTGAAGAGGTATCTTGAGGAGAAACACATTGACCACAGTTAGTCAATTAGGCAAACCCAATCAGACAGCCCATAATCCCTAAATAGATCATGAAAAGTTAAGGTGTAAAACAATAAGATTTAAGAATAGTCCCATGCCATATTTCCCCCACACAATGGATAAACTCTAATGACTGTTAAATTTTGAACCCAATAAGATAAAGACACTAAGTTAATCATTAATACATTATTTTTCTTTGCTCTATCATTTATTGTAATTTTGCATTTTATTTTCAAAAACAACTGATTGTAATGTATATCTTAATTTGGCCCTTTACTGTGACAAAGGTTGATCTTAAATAAACCTTTGATGATGATGATGATAACATGGGGCAGAATCTTTAGCTTGGTGGGCGGGTGCGAGCCCTACCTGACCAAGTGTGAAATGATAAGTGTTGACATCGGCCGAGCGTGCCGATGTCAACAAGTAGTCGCACGATAATTCGATCAGTGGGCGTGCGCCAGAGCCAGCAGTGTGCCCGCTGACATTTAAAAGGCCTATTAAGGCCATTAACTAATCAATTGTCCTGAATTTTTCACTGCCTGTTCAACCTAATGGTTGATGGGCAGGCGACAAGGCCAAGCGGGCTTTGCATTTTTTTGGAAACCTCATCCAAGGGCAGGATGAAATTTCCAAAAACAAATACAAATGAAATAAAAACTTTAATTCTTAATTAAAAACATGTCCCTGTTCATGTGACAGAGTCACAGGAGGGGACATGTTTTATTATTTTTTTCTGTTGTTTAATAATGTTTTCAATATATTCTTCACCTCCCTGAGGCATCTCAGTGCCTCGGGAGATTTGTCAGCGCTCTTTCACACATGCGCATGTGCGAAGTGCACACTAGGCCTGCTCACCCTCCTCCCCCCACCCACACAGGCAGTGCTCAGCGCTGCCACTCACATATCACGGGCCAATTAAGGCCCGCCCACATTAAATCACGGTGCGCTGTCAATCGCGGGCGGCGGTAAGCTTCCCACCCGTCCCCCCGCCAATTCTGCATGCCAAGCAAAAAATTCTGTCCATAGACCTTCTTCCCACAGTTATACAGTTAGGAACTGTAAGTCTCTTAATCTCATTAAACATATTCAAGTATTCAGGGATCTTAGTGCTCCAATTCTTAGTTAGCCACATTATGGCCCCCACTCAAGTTATAGGCCTATTGATACCCCATTTATTGTTATCCCATTAGAGGTTTGCCACTGTAAAACCCGTCACCACCATTTCGTTTTTACAGTTGGGGATTTAGGGAATACAAATTGAGGGATACCTCAATCAAGTGTAGGATTCCAGTATCTCACATCTCACTGATCCAGTTAAATCCCACTGATCCGTTAATTACACCATGTCTGCCTATGTTATATATTGGGCCCTGCCATGTTCGTGGTTACTTATGACGCATTTACACTGCAAGCACAGGATTTATATGAAACGAAACACTCCTTGGAAGAGATGGTCTCACACTGTTTTGGTTTGTTGCTGCATGGGGCATATATAAAACTCCAGTGCCAGTTCAAATTTGCTTTGCGAAGCTCATGGCGGGGGTGGGGTTTCAGAATCTGAATGGCCATCACTTAATTTTTTAAAAGTGTAGATATTCTCTCTTTGCTGTTCTCTGAACATTTTCTCTGGATACTAAAAAGGTAGAGGTGGCTAAAATGGGATTTTAAACTGCAATGTTGGTTTAGTCTGTGTATAGTGCAAGATGCCATCATGATAAAGGGATTAAAGTCAGCACTAGTAATGGCTGCACTGAGGATCATTGAGAGACTGATTGACAATTATATTGTCTGCTAGGGCTCACTAAATAAGTTGCATGTCATTTTGGCAAATAATATTTCATTTAATGATCTCCTCTAACAGAGACCAGCTGAACAGAGATAAACTAGCCATTGCTGAAAATTTCAAGCACTACCTTAACTGTTTACTTGTTGTTGGAGGCTTGAAGATGACTTTTGATACATATCGGATACACAAAGCATCTAGGATACTTTGTCAAGACTTCATCATGGAAAGTCAACTTTGGCTATTTAGCCTCTCAAACCTCTTCCACCATTCAATGAGATCATGGCTGATTTGTGACCTAATTCCACACATCCACCTTTTCTCCATATCATTGGCTAACAAGTATTCATCAATCTCAGATTTAAAATTAACAATTGATCTAGCATCATTTGCTGTTTGCAGAAGAGAACACCAACACTCTTTCAACATTTATTCTGGAAATTCTGTGAGGATTTCACCTAAAAGAATGAGGTCTGTGCTACTTTCCCTCAGTGGACACATTATAGAACTCACGAGGAAAATGGGAGTGCTTGATCACCGACAACTTGCCAAGGGTTCTCCTTGGTCTGGATGAAGAGTGGGGAGAGGAGGTGAAGTCAGGCAAAGCATGACCAACAGCAGAGGGGAAAAGGAGGGAGGGATGGATGGATGGGGGTTACAGGATGTCCCTTTGCCTCTGGACCTCCTCCACCTGAACATCCAATGCCACATTCAAGAACATGTGTACCTTCTCCCATGGTCCTTGAACCATCCTGAAACCTGCTGCTGTGATGTCAGTCAGCCCACTCCATGCCTTCAGTGGAAGTGAGTTCTACTTGAACGCTAAACCTGCAGGTATCTGGTTTAGCACTTCCAGGCAAATTAAATGACAATAATCAGCAATTGGGACCAGCATTATATTGGAAAACCAGATTTTCAAACAGATGTGCCTTGTCAGCACAGCATCTATTTTGTGCCTGTTTTCACCAAACTAAACCCCCCAATTTTTAACTTTTAGGAGATTACTGTGATCAATCATTTTCTCAAGTGTGTACAGAGCTTTTTCTCAAGTGTGACAGCTCCAACCAGACGGGTCAAGCAATGTTGAGACTATGATTGAACTATTCCTACAGATCTCAGTTTTTTTTTGGAAAAATATACTTTATTCATAAAACATCTGAAAGAACACTACAAAACATTTCTAAATGGCCATCACAAAAAGTGCAATCAGATTCACGTTTTACACATGGATCACGAGGTGCTTCAATACAATCAAAGAACATTACAGTCATTTCCATATGGTTGTCACAGACACAGACAGTGCCATGGGATTGGAGTTTTCGACATACATCATGTTGCACTCTGAGGTGCTTCAATACAATTATAATACATTTAGTATTCACTACTTACATATATTGTGAGTTGTACAGCCCAAGGGTTCTATATAATTCCCAGTCCCTCGGTGCACTTTGGCAGAAGGGCCTTAGACAGCGACCTTTCCCCATTGCGCCTTTGTGGTGGCTGCCCCAAGCTTTAGTGCATCCCTCAGCACATAGTCCTGGAGCGTGGAATGTGCCAATCTGTAATATTCGTTCGGGGACAACTATTTACACTGGAAGACCAACAAGTTTCAGGCAGAACAAAGAGTTGATGATCCTCCAGCTGCAGTTGATGTTTGACTCAATGTGTGTCCCTGGGAACAGCCCATAGAGCACAGAGTCCTGTGTCACAGTTGTACCTTGACAAAAACCACTGCATCTCTCTTCAGACCTTCTTTGCAAAGGCACATTCTACAAGGAGGTGAACAACGGTCTCTTCATCGCCACAGCCACCTCGAGGGCAACGTGCAGAGGGGGTGAGACTCCTGGCATGTAGGAAGGATCTGACAGGGAGGGCCTTGCTCACCACCAGCCAAGCTACATCTTGGTGCTTGTTGGAAAGTTCTGGCGATGAGGCATTCTGCTAAATGACTTTGACAGTCTGCACGGGGAACCAGCCGACAGGATCCACCATCTCCTTTTCCCTCAAGGCCTGTAGGACATTACGTGTACACTGCCTGATGGACTTGTGGTCAAAGGTGTTACTCTGCATAAATTTTTCCACAAGGGACAGGTGGTACAACTACTTGGAGCATTCCATGGTAGCGTGGCCAGATTCATCCTTCGCAACACCGGGGACAGGTGGAACCTCAGCACTTATTGACACTTCGTGTTTGCCTACCGAGGGTCTACGCACAGCTTGATGCAGCCGCACACAAAGGTGGCCATCAGGATGACGGCGATGTTGGGCACGTTTTTTCCCCCTTTATCTAGAGGCTTGTACATCGCATCCCTGCGAACACGATCCATTTTTGACCTCTAGATAAAGTGAAAGATGGCTCGGGTGATCGCCATCGTGCATGAGTGAGTAATGGCCAGACCTGCGCCATGTACAGCAACAGCGAGAGTGCCTCACACCTGATGACCAGGTTCTTACCCGCAATGGAGAGGGACCGTTGCTTCCACATGCCCAGTTTTCTTTCCACCATAGACACTCGCTCCTTCCAGTTTCTAACGCATGGCCCGGTCCCTCCGAACCATATCCCTAGCACCTTCAGGCCGTCTGACTTGACTGTGAAGGGGACAAAGGATCAGCTAGCCCAGCTCCCAAAGAACTACTGATCTCAGAGTCACAATTGACATTGTCTACTTTTTACTGCCTGGCAGTGAATCTAACCTAGACTGCGGTAGAGAGCCATGCATCTGAACACACTTTCAATTCATTTACATTTCATGGCCTTTTGGGCAGTGAGCTCAAGATTTCCATTAACTTTTCTGTGAAAATGTGTTTCCTGATTTCACTTTTAAATAGTCTACTGTAATTTTAAGATTACACACTCTTGTTCTGGATTCTTCCACCAGAAGAGATAATTTATTTGCATCTACCCTATCAAATTGCTTAATTATTTTAAATATCCATCAACCTTCTAAACTCAAGGGAATGCAAGCCAACTTTATGCAATTTAACCTTTTGGCCCAAGTATCATTCTGGTCATTACCACACTTGGTTACACCATTCCTCCAGATTTTCCACAGATCTTACACCCAAAGTAATAGTGGGAGACCTCCAGTCATCTAATGATTAGGCATGACATCAGTTTTCCATTTATTCTGTGAATGACTTAAAAGAGAACTACCTTTACTTCACAAAAAAATCATGAAAAGGATAACTTATTCTTTTCTATCCGTCATATCAAGTCATGCATTTGTATAATTTTTCCCCTTTTGGCTCTGAGTTTTCTTTCAATCATGATGATGGTTTAATGGCTGATATTTTTATGGAGGGAGCTGTAGCTGGTTTGTTAAACTGGTCTTAATAATCTGAAGTCATGACTATTGAGTTATAGGAAATTTGTGCCTAGTTGAGATTGTATCAATGTCAATTCAGTCAGCAGGAGCCATGCATTATGTTAAAGGATAAAAGTGATGGCTGTGGGATATGTTGGTGCAATCAGCATATTCTTTAAAGGTAACAGTGGGCCATAGGGCTGTGAATAGTACTGGTGGCAACTTTAAAATGGGATGATTCCCAGATGCTCTTTGGAGGTCACAAGTATCTCAATAGGTAATTGTGGATACATAGAAGTTATAACAAGAACCAGGCCATCCAGTTCAACTAATCTCTGTCATCCTTAAACCACCATGTGAGCAAATATTCCTAATCACATTTACCTGTCCTGTTCCATTTCCCCTTTCCCTTCATCTACCTACCAATCTATGAATTACATTGGATGTTCCAATCAAATGTAACTGTGGTTTCAGGGGAGAGAACTGGTTGATAATCTCGCTGCTTCATTTTGCATCATGTTAATTGTTTCCTGATCAATACTTTGAATTTTAGATGTTTGCCAATTAATTTTAAGTCCCAATGGAATTGGTGTTGTCTCAACTGTATTGAGACAGTTCACTAAATGCTGCACCAAATACCTTAATCAACACTCCTGATCCTCATGTGACGCTGAAATTCATATCCTTGCTCTAATTATAAATGCGTTCCAATTACTTGTGTTTTATCTTTTTAATACAATGACTTGATTTCGCCTAGAGATAAAAGTACTTGCTAAATATCCTTAATCCTGTTATTAGGAAGAGAAATAGGAAGAGAAATAGATTGAATTAATAAGGCTGCTACATTACAGAGTTCTTTCTAGCCCTGCCATGCTGTCCAGATTCCGTTTTATGTCAAAAAAATGTTATTCTTCTATTTTCTTACTTTTTTTATTAAAGACCTCCCATGCATTTTCTTTCTAGATGACAAGAATGGTAACTAACAGGTAATACACTCACAAGCCTCTTCCTGTGCTTTTCCTGACCAGCAGTAAATCTATAAGAATATGCCAAGGTGGCTCAAATGTTGAAATTCCCCTTCTTTTCCCTGTGGGAATTTGCGAATCCTCAAGTCTATACTTGCTAAGTGTCACAGAATTGAATCAGTGTTCTTTCATTCAATAGCACTGAGATTTGAAGTATCTCAACCAAGTGGTGGTTCCTTATCTCCAATCGTTGATATGAGTATCAGCAGAATATTTGACTGTGGGGTGCATAATTGCCAAGCACAGACCAATCTTCATTTGCCATACATACGGACATGCCAGTAGTAACTTGACGGTGAACAGGAATAAGTACCCTAAACAAAAACAGAATTACCTGGAAAAACTCAGCAGGTCTGGCAGCATCGGCGGAGAAGAAAAGAGTTGACGTTTCGAGTCCTCATGACCCTTCGACAGAACTTGAGTTCGAGTCCAGGAAAGAGCTGAAATATAAGCTGGTTTAAGGTGTGTGTGTGGGGGGCGGAGAGATAGAGAGACAGAGAGGTGGAGGGGGTTGGTGTGGTTGTAGCGACAAACAAGCAGTGATAGAAGCAGATCATCAAAAGATGTCAACAACAATACTACAATAGAACACATAGGTGTTAAAGTTAAAGTTGGTGATATCTAAACGAATGTGCTAATTAAGAATGGATGGTAGGGCACTCAAGGTATAGCTCTAGTGGTTTTTTTTTTTTTTTTTTATTTTTTTTTTATTTTATATAATGGAAATAGGTGGGAAAAGGAAAATCTTTATAATTTATTGGGAAAAAAAAAAGAAGGGGGAAACAGAAAGGGGGTGGGGATGGGGGAGGGGACTCACGACCTAAAGTTGTTGAATTCAATATTCAGTCCGGAAGGCTGTAAAGTCCCTAGTCGGAAGATGAGGTGTTGTTCCTCCAGTTTGCGTTGGGCTTCACTGGAACAATGCAGCAAGCCAAGGACAGACATGTGGGCAAGAGAGCAGGGTGGAGTGTTAAAATGGCAAGCGACAGGGAGGTTTGGGTCATTCTTGCGGACAGACCGCAGGTGTTCTGCAAAGCGGTCGCCCAGTTTACGTTTGGTCTCTCCAATGTAGAGGAGACCACATTGGGAGCAACGAATGCAGTAGACTAAGTTGGGGGAAATGCAAGTGAAATGCTGCTTCACTTGAAAGGAGTGTTTGGGTCCTTGGACGGTGAGGAGAGAGGAAGTGAAGGGGCAGGTGTTGCATCTTTTGCGTGGGCAAGGGGTTGTGCCATAGGAGGGGGTTGAGGAGTAGGGGGTGATGGAGGAGTGGACCAGGGTGTCCCGGAGGGAGCGATCCCTACGGAATGCCGATAAGGGGGGTGAAGGGAAGATGTGTTTGGTAGTGGCATCATGCTGGAGTTGGCGGAAATGGCGGAGGATGATCCTTTGAATGCGGAGGCTGGTGGGGTGATAAGTGAGGACAAGGGGGACCCTATCATGTTTCTGGGAGGGAGGAGAAGGAGTGAGGGCGGATGCGCGGGAGATGGGCCGGACACGGTTGAGGGCCCTGTCAACGACCGTGGGTGGAAAACCTCGGTTAAGGAAGAAGGAGGACATGTCAGAGGAACTGTTTTTGAATGTAGCATCATCGGAACAGATGCGACGGAGGCGAAGGAACTGAGAGAATGGGATGGAGTCCTTACAGGAAGTGGGGTGTGAGGAGCTGTAGTCAAGATAGCTGTGGGTGTCGGTGGGTTTGTAATGGATATTGGTGGACAGTCTATCACCAGAGATTGAGACAGAGAGGTCAAGGAAGGGAAGGGAAGTGTCAGAGATGGACCACGTGAAAATGATGGAGGGGTGGAGATTGGAAGCAAAATTAATAAATTTTTCCAAATTTTCCAAATTTTTTGGAAAAATTTATTAATTTTGCTTCCAATCTCCACCCCTCCATCATTTTCACGTGGTCCATCTCTGACACTTCCCTTCCCTTCCTTGACCTCTCTGTCTCAATCTCTGGTGATAGACTGTCCACCAATATCCATTACAAACCCACCGACACCCACAGCTATCTTGACTACAGCTCCTCACACCCCACTTCCTGTAAGGACTCCATCCCATTCTCTCAGTTCCTTCGCCTCCGTCGCATCTGTTCCGATGATGCTACATTCAAAAACAGTTCCTCTGACATGTCCTCCTTCTTCCTTAACCGAGGCTTTCCACCCACGGTCGTTGACAGGGCCCTCAACCGTGTCCGGCCCATCTCCCGCGCATCCGCCCTCACTCCTTCTCCTCCCTCCCAGAAACATGATAGGGTCCCCCTTGTCCTCACTTATCACCCCACCAGCCTCCGCATTCAAAGGATCATCCTCTGCCATTTCCGCCAACTCCAGCATGATGCCACTACCAAACACATCTTCCCTTCACCCCCCTTATCGGCATTCCGTAGGGATCGCTCCCTCCGGGACACCCTGGTCCACTCCTCCATCACCCCCTACTCCTCAACCCGCTCCTATGGCACAACCCCTTGCCCACGCAAAAGATGCAACACCTGCCCCTTCACTTCCTCTCTCCTCACCGTCCAAGGACCCAAACACTCCTTTCAAGTGAAGCAGCATTTCACTTGCATTTCCCCCAACTTAGTCTACTGCATTCGTTGCTCCCAATGTGGTCTCCTCTACATTGGAGAGACCAAACGTAAACTGTGCGACCGCTTTGCAGAACACCTGCGGTCTGTCCGCAAGAATGACCCAAACCTCCCTGTCGCTTGCCATTTTAACACTCCACCCTGCTCTCTTGCCCACATGTCTGTCCTTGGCTTGCTGCATTGTTCCAGTGAAGCCCAACGCAAACTGGAGGAACAACACCTCATCTTCCGACTAGGGACTTTACAGCCTTCCGGACTGAATATTGAATTCAACAACTTTAGGTCGTGAGTCCCCTCCCCCATCCCCACCCCCTTTCTGTTTCCCCCTTCTTTTTTTTTTTTCCCAATAAATTATAAAGATTTTCCTTTTCCCACCTATTTCCATTATATAAAATAAAAAAAAATAAAAAAAAAAAAAAACCACTAGAGCTATACCTTGAGTGCCCTACCATCCATTCTTAATTAGCACATTCGTTTAGATATCACCAACTTTAACTTTAACACCTATGTGTTCTATTGTAGTATTGTTGTTGACATCTTTTGATGATCTGCTTCTATCACTGCTTGTTTGTCGCTACAACCACACCAACCCCCTCCACCTCTCTGTCTCTCTATCTCTCCGCCCCCCACACACACACCTTAAACCAGCTTATATTTCAGCTCTTTCCTGGACTCGAACTCAAGTTCTGTCGAAGGGTCATGAGGACTCGAAACGTCAACTCTTTTCTTCTCCGCCGATGCTGCCAGACCTGCTGAGTTTTTCCAGGTAATTCTGTTTTTGTTTTGGATTTCCAGCATCCGCAGTTTTTTTGTTTTTATTTTTGTTTTTATCTTAGGAATAAGTACCCTGATGTTCTCCAAACACCTCTCCCCACCATCTTCATCCTGGATGTTGTGGCCAATGATAACATTCCTTAACAGCATCCTTGCTGAGATCTGGCAATATCAGCACAGGCCAGAGTTCAAATATAGGGTCTTCCTGATCTTTATGACTTAGTACCACTTTGGCCATTGCATTCTTCCACTGAGGCATCCAAAGATATTACTTAGAATCACAATAGTGGACTCATGATTCTAGATCAACAATTGAAATAGCATTTTGTTGAAATGATTTTATCTTTGACGTTTTTTTCCCACCAATGATTTCATCTTGTATCAGAATTTCCTCTGAAGTACTCTAACTTTCAAATTTTGTCTGTCAATGAAAACAATGGCTTCCTGGATAGAACCTTGGTAGATAAATGCAAAAGTAAACTTGTTGTAGTTTCAAAGGTGGAACCCTTGCAGATTCTAATATTGACAGCCTTGCTTCTCTATATATTCACAGACTCCGATTAGCAAGAAATGTGTTGAGAATGCTGACATGTTTCCTCTTGTCACAAAATAAAAACTATGACATCTAATTAACTCTATCAAAAATATTTTGATTTAACTATTGTTTAGCAATCACATACACTTGCATATAATACCAGTGTTCATTCTGGTACAATATAACGTGGGTGAATGGAGTTGAGTTATAGATCAGCCATGATCTAGTTGAATGGTGGAACTGGCCTGAGGGCCTGAATAGCCTAATCCTATTCCTATTTCCTAATCGTGTTCTCCACCTGTTTGGATACAGTTATGTTAAATGCTCATTGTCGAATAATCACACAATGTAATTAAAGCCTGGACCAGACTGTAACTTCAGAAAGTTTTGTTAAATTCCTGTTATGTCATTTTTAGGTTATCAACTGAAAAAGTGACAATAAGATTGGAGAGGTAGAAACAAGATTTCACAGTTACATGATGCTACTTCCTTCATAACGCAGTTGATGCTAAAACAATTTAACAATAATAGTCATGTTACAGTTTTAAGGGAAATTCTGATTTCAACTGTAAGAAAAGAAAATTTGCAAGTGCTGGATGGTAAATGTACAAGCAGAAAACGTTGAAAATACACAGCAGTTTGTTCAAAATGGTGAAGCTTTCACTGGTCTCTCTCTTTCTTCTAGATTATCATTGACCTGCTGCGCACTTACAGTATTTTTCCTGGTTGCAGATGTTGTCAGAGAGGGCTGCTAAGATTTGCCAGTGTGAGGAGAAAAACAATAAACAAATCCAATGTGCATGGAAATTAGGCTGTTAAAAAAAATGATCAAAATTCAATGGACAACATCAAGAGATGATAAAGAACAAGGGTGTCTTGCAAAGCTTGATTAATTTTTAAAATCGCAGTAAACAGAGAATGAAAATAAAACAGAGGAATTATTTGCCTTAGGGGCTTACCTTCTTCAACACATCAACCATTTCTTACCAATCATTTAGGAAAAGCGAGGATGTCTATGTTAAAAACTGTAGCTATCCCATCTGTTTTTCTTTGCAGCCCCAGTTACTCTACTTTGAATTTATCCATCAAGATTTGGGTATACAATAAATATAAATGTGCTTATGTCATGCCACATACATTGTTTTCATATTCCAGATGCAATTTCTATAAAAATATATGATAAGGTAATGATTTTGAAAAACTCCTTTCCCATACTCAAACCTATGTGCTACTCTCTAAAATCCTTATTATTCAAGGAACAAAGTTTGCAGTACTGTCTATAATACAACCTAGAAGATCCATACGAACACACAAACATATGAATTAGGAGCAGGAGAAGGGCACTCGGCCCCTTGAGGCTGCTGCACCATTCAATAAGATCTGATCTAAATGTAACCTCAAATCCACATTCCTGCCTATTCCCAATAATCTTTCACCCCTCTGTTAATCAAGAATCTATCTAGCTCTGTCTTAAAAATATTCAAAGACTCTGCTTCCATCGCCTTTTGATGGAAAGGGTTCCAAAGACTCACAACCCTCTGAGAGAAGAAAATTCTCCTCATCTCTGTCTTAAATGAATGACTCCTTATTTTTAAACAGTGATCCCGAGTTCTAGATTCTCCCACAAGAGGAAACATCCTCTTCACATCCACTCTGCCAAGACCCGTCAGGATCTTAAAGGTTTCAATTAAGTCACCTCTTACTCTTTTAAATTCCAGTGAATACAAGCCTAATGTGTCCAGCCTTTCCTCATAAGACAACCTGCCCGTTCCTAGTATTTGTCCAGTAAACCTTCCCTGAACTGCTTCTAACACAGTTACATCTTTCTTTAAATAAGGAGACCAATACAGTAGAGAATACTCCAGATGTGGTCTCACCAATGCCTTGTACAACTGAAGCTAACCTTGCTACTTTTGTAATCAATTCCTCTCAAAATAAATGGTAACATTTTGTTAGCTTTCCTAATTACCTGCTGTATCTGCATACTAACCTTTTGAGATTCATGCACTAGGACACCCAGTTCCCTCTGAATCTCAGAGCTCTGCGATCTCTCATCATTTAGATAATAAGCTTCTTTTTTATTCTTCCTGCCAAAATGAATGATTTCACGTTTGCCCACATTATATCCCATTTGCCAGATCTTTGCCCACTCACTTAACCTATCTATGTCACTTTGTAGCCTCCTTACGTCCTCTTCAAAATTTACTTTCCTACTTATCTTTGTGTTGTCAGCAAATTTAGCAACCATTCCTTAGGTCCCTTCAGCCAAGTCATTTATATAAATTGTAAAAAGTTGAGCCCCAGCATTGATCCCTGTGACACACCATTCATCACATCCTGACAACCAGAAATAGACTAATTTATGCGGCCTTTCTGCTTCCTGTTAGCTAACCAATCTTCTATCCTTGGCAATACATTACCCCCTACAACATGAGCTTTTATTTTTTGCAATAATCTTTGATGTGGCACTTTATCAAGTGCCTTATGGAAATATAAGTACAGTACCTCCACTGGTTCCCCTTTATCCACAGCATGTGTGGCTTCTTCAAAGGACTCCAATAAATTGGTTAAACATGATTTCCCTTTTACAAAACTCTGCCTAATTGCCTTGAATTTTTCTAAATGCCCTGCTATAACATCTTTAACAATAGCTTCTAACATTTTCCCTATAACAGATGTTAGGCTAACTGGCCTATAGTTTCCTGCTTTCTTTCTCCCTCTCTTTTTGAATAAAGGAGTTATATTTGTTATTTTCCAATTTAATGAAACCTTCCCCAAATCTAAGGAACTTTGAAAAATTAAAATCAATGCATCAACTATCTCACTAGCCTCTTCTTTCAAGACCTTAGGGTGAAGTCCATCTGGACCTGGGGATTTGTCAGTCCGCAGCCCCAACAATTTGCTCAATACCACTTCCCTGGTGATTTTCCTGAGTTGCTCCCTTCCATTTCCAGGATGTTACTTGTGTCCTCAACAGTGATTACTGAAGCAAAATTCCTGTTTAGTTCATTCACCACCTCCCTACTTTCCATTATCAATTCTCCAAACGCTCTTTCTATAGGACCAACACTCACTTTGTTTACTCTTTTCTTATTTAAATATCTATAGAAACTCTTACCATCTGTCTTTATATTACTAGCTAGCTCTCTCATACTCTAATTTTCCCTCCTTATTAATCTTTTTGTCATTCTTTGCTGTTCTTTATATCCTTTCCAATTTTCTGACCTGCCACCAGTTTTTGCGTAATTATAGGCTTTTGTTTTAAGTTTGATAATATCTTCAGCTTTGTTAGTTAACCACAGATGGTGGGCCCTCTCCTTGGAATTTTTCTTTCTCATTGGCATGTATACATTCTGTGTATTCTGAAATGTCCCTTTAAATGTCTGCCATTGACATATCCCTTAACCCCATTTGCCAGTTCACTTCAGCTAGCTCTGCTTTCAAAACCAAGCTACCAAATGCTAAACTACTACAATTCCCAGATAGCAAACCCATCTGCTTGTGTGTGTGTTTTGTGCAGATTAGGATCAGAAATTCCTCTTTTAATCAAAATAAAACCGAGTAATACCTTTTTTCTCCATAGCTACTGTAAAATCATGAGAATGCTTGCTTTTGTTACACACAATGTCTTGAAAATCTGATTTTATCAGTAGGTTATTAATTACAGGAACTTGTTCATTAAAAGAAAAATTTCATGCTATTGAAATTCATTGATCCTGTGCTCCCAATGGAGAGTTACAGTCCAAGAGAATGCAGGGCAGAGCTAGGGTTAAAACACATTGGCACTCATTCTCTAAACTCATGGTGAATTTACTTTCCTAAATTAAGATCCTAATTTTAATTATTCTTGGGGAGAGACATACAAATACCTCTTCATTTGACGGGCGTGACAAAAATTAATAATAAACTATATCAAATTAATTGTATAAAGCTTGCTCCATTGTGTTCAGGCAAACTGTACAAGGCCACTATTGAAAAGTACCACCACATCTGAAAATTCAATAAAGGAGGAAGAGATGATAAGAGAGAATAACATCATGACACTGAATGGCTGCTCTGATCTTTGACTGGAGGCTAATGCAGAAATGCAGGCATCCTGCTGCCAGAGCGATGAGAGCTTAGTTATCCACATGGTGAAAACATACTGTTATATGAAGATCGTCATTAGCTTTAGAAATAGAGCCAGGTGCAACAGATGAGCTATACTATTACTCTTGACTAAAGTTATATTTTGGTAGACAACTGGATTACAGAACCATACTATCAGATTCAAGAAGTCAGAATGAAATTAAATGCCAAGGCAAAATTAGTATATTCTTTTCTAAATGGCTTGTCTGTACCTTTTAGGCTTAGGCTGTAAAGATGTGCGTTGCAAATGGCCCATTGCAATTCTGTTCTTGCTTTACTGGACGCAGGAGAATAACATTACATCCAGGATGATAGGCTTCACAGCACAATAGCCTCACTGCTGTTAACAAGAACACTAATCAAGATTGAAAAAGTGAGAATGCTAATAGCGCTGATTTACCCTAGTCTTGCCAGTGATTCTGAGGTAACATGCTGCAAAAAGTCCCCATAACTTTCACATCCAGATGAAATTTGAAGGAGAAAAATCAGTAAAGTCTATTCATTTTGTCTAATCAGTGCAAAGCCCTTGTAAGAACCTAGCTACAATTGTGCCGCTGGTAATTCTGTGTCACAACTAATTACTGCTTAATAGTCGTCATTGGGACAAAGCCTCCTGTTTTAAAGAGAAGTCTATTTCGCGCACCATTCAAACTTAATCTGACACTGAATAGTGGAGATTACATGAGGTAATACAGCGGTTATTTCTACCTGCTGTAGTTTATAAACTCCATCTCCAGCCGAGGCACTCCTTTACAAAGATTATTTGTCATTAAAATGCTCAGTAGCTTTTTAGATCTGGATGTTGCCTACACTTTCAGAGAGGTTTTTTTTGAAGGCAGATTAGCAGGATTAAGAAAGGCTCACATATGTTCGGTTTCACTATTGGTATTCAGGACATCACAGCGTTACCACCACCCAGGAAGCTTGTGGAGTCCCTGGGCGAAGTCTGAAATCTGTGACGAAGGGAAGCACTCAGCTAGTGAAAGAATTGCTTCATCAAATTCAACACTGAGACCTACGAAGGATAGGCTATTTGCCACTTCACCTCCCTGCTCCTCAGAAAAATTGCAGCTTTCTCTTCCCTTTTTTGGGGGGGCAGTCCGATTGTATTCGGTCTTACTGCAGTGTACAAATTTATTGACAGAACTACTTTCGAAACGTGTTGGAGCGGCTTAACTGGTTTTATGAAGTTGACCCCAAACTGACACAGATTTTGGCGGGGGGGATAAAAAAGAAAGCTTGTGTTTTAACAGTCTTATTTTACTTCTATTTTCTCCTATCTTGTCTCGGGATGTAATTGCCAGAGACGAGCTTCAGTGACTTTTTTTTTCAAATTCCAAAATTAATGAGGTGACAATGAAAAGGTTAGAAAATTGAACGCCTCGCTATAGGTTGTCTCTCATTGGGAAAGTCGACAGCCCAAGCTTATTGTTGGGGTGGGACTCGGGATGTCAAGGCAAACTCTCGCAAAGGAAAATACACACAAATCAGAAACATTGGGGGAACCAAAAGAAAAAAAAAATTGATTCAAATACCCAGTAACATGTCCGCCCAGAGATTGACATTGTCACAACTGCTTTGGAATTCTTGTGTTCAAATGTACAAGTGACACACTCAATTACAAGGAAGCATAATCGTTACTGCAATATAACTGTGTGAATTACATGTCCTTTAATGTAGTGGAATCAAGAGGTTTGTATGATATCACAAACAACCAAAATGAAGTAGCAAGTGCTTTATTTAGAATATTGGTTGATCTCCCTTACTATTGCAAATTAAGAGAAATTAATAAGTATATTAATAAGAACTTTGTCATATTTTTCTTTCAGTATTACAGTGAATGGGAACTATATAATTAATATATTCTAGCAGCATGAAATTGTCAATGAAGAGTAAGCCAAATGAGAAGAAAAATGATTCCGCCACAACGAAATGGCATGATTCAATTCTCAGGGGTAGCAACCATGCAATCAAAGCTGATCTCAGAGATTTACAAAGATGTTGCGAGGGTTAGAAAATTTTAGCTAAGAGGAAAGATTGATTAGGCTGGGATAAAAGCAAAGTGCTGAAACGAAAACAAAAAGTGCTGGAAAAACCCAGCGGGCCTGGCAGCATCTGTGGAAAGAGAAACTAGAGTTAGCGGCTGGGATTTACTGGCCCCGCTGTGGTGGGACCCGCCGTGGGCCAGCCATTGGCTTTCAGCAGGACTGGAAGAATGCAGTGGGCGGGGCCAGAAAAATCCCAGTCCACATTTCGAGTCCAACATGGAACCCAGATTCCGAAGAAGAGTCATATTGGATTCAAAACGTTAACCCTGTTTCTCCCTCCACAGATGCTGCCAGAGCTGCTGAGCTTTTTCGGCGCTTTCTGGTTTTATTGGATATGCTGGAGTTGTTTTCTTTGGAACATTGAATTCAATTAAAATCTGGAACTAAAAGTCTAATGATGACCATGAAAACATTGTCGATTGTTGTAAAAACCCATCTGGTTCACTAGTGTCCCTTTAGGGGAGGAAATCTGCTGTCCTTACCTGGTCTGGCTGACGTGTGACTCCAGACCCACAGCAAAGTGGCTGAATCATAAATACCCTCTGAACAAGAGCAAATAGGGATGGGCAATAAATATTGGTCTAGCCAATGATGCCTACATCCCAATAAAAAACACCAATGCCATTGGCATCATTCTGAACTACATGCTCGCTAACTGTGCTAACCAGCCCCCATTTGTTAGTATCCCATAGTATAATTACAGAGATTAAAGAATGAAAAAAAGCCTCTAAAATTGAGGAATCACTTCACCAATCTCAAAATGAATAATAATTTTTATGCTAACTCTCCCTTTTGATATTCAGTTGTGGAATCACACATGCCACTATGTTTTTGTCATTGTAATTCTGTTAATGTCAAATAGTAAGTAGAGAAGTAGACTGCTCAAGAAGGAAGCTTTTGTAGTTAAAAATGTTTAAGGACCTTGTTAGGAAATATGTATTCTGAAATTTGAGTTAATATATTCTTTTTGAAAATCCCTTAGAACGTATGATGGCTAAAGGTATAATGTCGCAAAGTTTCTCTGCCATAAAGAGATTTTTAAAGGCTTTCACTGAATCACAGAATCACAGTGCAGAAGAGGTCCTTCGGCCCATCGAGTCTGCACCGACACATGAGAAACAGCTGACCTACCTACCTAATCCTATTTACCAGCACTTGGGTCATAGCCTTGAATGTTATGACATGCCAATTGCTCATCCAGGTAGTTTTTAAAGGATGTGAGGCAACCCACCTCCACCACCCTCCCAGGCAGTGCATTCCAGACCGCCACCACCCGCTGGGTAAAAAAGTTTTTCCTCACATTCTCCCTAAACCTCCTGCCCCTCACCTTGAACTTATGTCCCCTTGGGGAACTAAGGGGAACAGCTGCTCCCTATCCACCCTGTCCATGCCCCTCATAATCTTGTACAACTCGATCAGGTCACCCCTCAGCCTTCTCTGCTCCAACAAAAACAACCCAAGTCTATCCAACCTCACTTCATAATTTTAATATTTCATCCCAGGCAACATCCTGGTGAATCGCCTCTGCACCCCCTCCAGTGCAATCAGATCCTTCCTATAATGTGGCGACCAGAACTGCACACAGTACTCCAGCTGTGGCCTGACCAAGGTTCTATACAACTCCAACATGATCTCCCTACTTTTGTAATTTATGCCTCGATTGATAAAGGCAAGTGTCCCATATGCCTTTTTCACCACCCCACTAACATGCCCCTCCGCCTTCAGAGATCTATGGACACACACGCCAAGGTCCCTTTGTTCCTCAGAACTTCCTAGTGTCATGCCATTCAGTGAATACTTCCTTGTCAAATTATTCCTTCCAAAGTTTATCACCTCACACTTTTCAGGGTTAAATTCCATCTGCCACTCATCTGCCCATTTGACCATCCTGTCTATATCTTCCTGTAGCCCAAGACGCTCCACCTCACTGTTAACCACCCGGCCAATCTTTGTGTCATCCGCAAACTTACTAATCCTACCCCCCACATAGTCATCTATGTCGTTTATATAAATGACGAATAATAGGGGACTGAGCACAGATCCCTGTGGTACGCCACTAGATACTGGCTTCCACTCACTAAAGCATCCTTCTGTCATCACCCTCTGTCTCCTACAACTAAGCCAATTTTGAATCCACCTTATCAAATTATCCTGTATCCCATGTACATTTGCCTTCTTTATAAGTCTCCCATGTGGGACCTTGTCAAAGGCTTTGCTGAAATCCATATAAACTACATCAACTACACTACCCTCATCTACACAGCTGGTCACCTCCTCAAAAAATTCAATCAAATTTGTTAGGCATGACCTCCCTCTGACAAAGCCATGCTGACTATCCCTGATCAAACCTTGCCTCTGCAAGTGGAGATAGATTTTCTCCTTCAGAACTTTCGCCAATAGTTTCCCTACCATTGATGTGAGCCTCATTGGCCTGTAGTTCCCTGGCTTAACTCTACTACCCTTCTTAAATAGCAGAACCACATTAGCTGTTCTCCAGTCCTCTGGCACCCCCCCCATGGCCAGGGAGGAATTAAAAATTTGGGTCAGAGCCCCTGCGATCTCTTCCCTTGCCTCCCTCAGCAGTCTGGGACACAAATTATTCAGACCTGGACACTTGTCCACTTTTAAATCTGCCAACACCTCCAATACCTTATCCTCCCTATATTAATTTGCTTAAGAACCTCACAGTCTCTCTCCCCGAGTTCGATACCTTCATCCTCATTCTCTTGGGTGAAGACGGATGTGAAGTATTCATTCAATACTCAAGAACACTCTAGCTATGTCCTCTGGCTTCACCCTTAGATTGCCCCCTTAGTCCCTTATGGGCCCTATTCTTTCCCTGGTTATCCTCTTTCCATTGATATACTTGTAGAATATCTTGGGATTTTCCCTACTTTTACCAGCCAGAGCTTTCTCATATCCCCTCTTTGCTGTCCTAATTGCTTTCTTAAGCTCCACCCTGCACTTTCTGTACTCCACTAATGCCTCAGCTGATTTGCTTCCCTTGTACCTGCTAAAAGCCATCGTAACCTGAATATCTCTGGTCATCCATGGTTCTCTGGGCTTGTTACTCCTTCCTATCACCCTAGAGGGAATATGTTGAGCTTGTACCCTCCCCGTTTTCTTCTTCAATGCCCCCCACTGCTCCTCTGTAGATTTCCCCACAAGTAGCTGTTCTCAGACTACCTTGGCCAGATCCCGCCTTATTTTACTAAAATCCACTCACCCCAATCCAAAACAATTTTTTGCAATTTGTCTATTTCTTTGTCCATTACAAGCTTAAACTGTACCATGTTGTGGTTGCTATCACTAAAATGCTCCCTCACCACCACCTCAGCCACCTGCCCGACTTCATACCCCAGAATTAGGTCCAGCACTGTGCCATCCCTTGTTAGACCTTCTACATATTGACCTAAAAAGTTCTCCCGTACACAATTCAGGAAATCCACTCCATCCAAGCCCTCAACACTACATCTATCCCAATTAATGTTGGGAAAGTTGAAATCACCAAATATAATCACTCTGTTGTTATTGTTTTTACACACATCCGCAAATTGTGCACGTATTTGCTCCTCAATTTCCAGCTGACTATCTGGGGGTCTATAATAAACACCTAACAATATGGCTGCCCCTTTTTTATTCCTAAACTCTACCCACAAAGCTTCATTCAATGTCCCCTCCAAGATATCATCTCTCCTTACTGCAGTAACTGACTCCTTAACTAATAATGCAGTGCCTCCTCCTCTTTTATCCCCTCCCCTGTCTCACCTGAAGATTCTATATCCTGGAATGTTGAGCTGCCAATCCTGCTCCTCCCTCAACCATGTCTCAGTGATGACTACTATATCACAATTCCATGTGTCAATCCTCACCCTTAACTCATCCGTTTTACTTGTAATACTCCTGGCATTAAAGTAGAGGACATCTAGCCTTGCCTTACTCCCTTGAAACTTAATGCAGCTGTACTCCCTCTGACTTGAGTGTTTTACTGTATTATGATGTGTCCCTATCCTGCTAACATTCTGTGTCCCTTCCCCCTGCCGAATTCATTTAAACTCCTCCCAACAGCATTAGCAAACCTGCCCGCAAGGATGTTAGTCCCGCTCTGGTTCAGATGTAGACACTTGTACAGGTCCCACCTTCCCCAGAAATGATCCCAATGATCCAGGAATCTAAAACCCTCCCTCCTGCACCAACTCTTAAGCCACGTATTCATCTGCACTATTCTCCTATTTCTGAGCTCGCTAGCACATGGCACTGAGAGTAATCCAGAGATTACAACCTGAGACTTCTTGCTTTTTAGTCTACTGTGTAACTCCCTGAATTCTTGATGCAAGACCTCATCCCTCTTTCTACCTATGTCATTGGTACCAACATGTACCATGACCCCTGCCTTATCCACCCTCCCCCTTCAGGATGCCCTGCAGCCATTCAGTGACATCCCAGATCCTGGCACCAGGGAGGCAACACACCATCCTGGAGTCACGTTGATAGCCACAGTAGCACCTATCTGTTCCCCTAACTATAGAATCCCCTATTACTCTTCCTCTCTTCCTCCCCTCCTGTACAGACAGGCTGCTTGTGGTGCCAGAAGCTTGACTTTGTCCGCACTCCCTGGAGGAACCTGCACCCTCATCAGCCTCCAAAATGGAATACCGATTTGCGAGCGGGACCCCAGGGGACTCCTGAACTACGTGCCTTTCTCTTCAACTGCCTGGTGGTCACCCATTCCCTTCCTTCCTCAAGTCCCTTCAGCTGCAGTGTGACTACCTCTCTAAACGTGTTATCCACAATGCTCTCAGACTCGCTGATGCTCCACAGTGTCCCCAGCCTCCGTTCCAGCTCTGAAACCTGAGCCTCCAGGAGCTGCAGCTGGACACACTTTCTGCACAAATGCTGGTCCTGGGCACTGGAAATATCCTCGGCTTCCCACATGGAGCACGAGGAGCACACCATGGCTATGAGCTCTCCTGTCATGACTTATCCCTTTAAATTAAACCTTTTAAATCAATTACTCTAGGGCCCTTCTTTTCTGATCCTCGTTACTATAGAATATACAAACTATAAACCACAAAAAGACCTTAAACTATAAGTGATTATAGTAGTAAATACTTACCCGACCTTACCCACTAGTTACCTATCATTCCTTACCCTTGTAGCCTCTATTGCTGCAGCAGAGCAAGACCACACTCTGAAGATTTAAGAAGTTGGATAGCAAGGAAAAAATGCAAAGAGCACCTCTTCCCTCAGCACCAAATTCCCACTGTGCACCAAATTGCCAATACCCACACTCACTCTGGCTGTGTCTCACTCAGGATGAGCTCTCTCCCCTGTTCATGTGCAAGCAGACTGTAGTGTATCATGTGTCAAATTTTCTTCAATGTGATGATCTGCAATGCTACTGATAAATTGTTTTAAATAAGTAAGTGTGGACAGAAAATAAAATAGCAATAGGAATAGAGAGAAGCATGCCTGATGATCCACAAGGTAGCAACAGTTTGCGGCACCATATGAATGGTGTGAGGAAAGAAATTTAGCCTGAGAGACATTACAAATTAAACATGCCCAAAGTATCCAAAATTTGAAAAAAAGCAATCTGGGTTTTTCATGTTGTGAATTGAACCCAATCTACAAGGCTGTAAAATAGCTCAGCAAACCAAGAATTTAGCCTGGGAGTGATGAATACAAGAAAAGCTCAATAAAATTTAACAGAAAGATCAATTAAATTTATGATCCTCAGAACCTTTCAGCTAAAGAAGAAGCATACCACAAACAAATCATTACTCAGTAATCACTTCCAACATTTTTGGCAGTCTTGAGAATCTGTTAAACATGTAATTGGAGAAAAGAGCAATTTGTAGCCAGCAGCCAACAGAATGAGATTTTGCAGTTATGTGGTTCCCACGAGCGATGGCCTTATTACAAAGTGATGCCACACCATAAATGACATGCTCAATGCTTTTAATAATATAGATGCATGAGCTTGTAGGCATCAGTTTTTACTCAGTGCTAGCACTCTCACCTTTGTGTCAGGAGGTGTTGGATTCACATAATCTAGGCTGACATTTCAGTGCAGTTCTGAGGGAGTGCTGCACTATTGTAGATGCTGCTTTTCCAACAAGATGTTAAACTGAGGCCTCCTTTGCCCTCATAAGTCCCATGGCATTATTGCCTTACCAGCAGTGGCCTTCAATTGTTCTTTTAAGGACCATTGACTGGGCCACAAGTAGCACGTTTCCCTGAATGTAGCCAACTCAGGCAGACCAATTTTGTAATGGCATTTCAAACATGCTTTAGGTCCGTCATTTGTATATGCAACCCATTGCATACCTGAAGAATGGGTGCAGTACCAATGTATTTCTAGGACCTAATGTTGCTGTGCAAAGATGATCAAGTATCTTCATTAGTTTTATTTGTTTTATGTCAACTTTCCCTTAAATTTTTAAGACTTCACACAAATTGGTTGCTGTCTTTTCTTGCGACTAATTGTCCTGGAATTTGCAATAATAATGACAGTGAGAAGAGCATTGAAATTGTATTGAGGCCCCTCAGAGAGGATCGTGCTATACAGAGAAAAGTTGAATTCTAAAGCATTTTCTGTAATTTTTCAACTTGAAGTGTTTTACCCTCAGGCTGCATGCCTGACCTATAATATATTGTAAATATCAAGAGTATTACATTTGTATAGAGGCACCTAGGAGTGGGACATACTGTATGGACATGTCTAATTTTATTGCACTTCCTGTAATTTTCAAGTTGGAATGTTTTAAAATGTATTTTTACAAATTTTATGAATAAAGTATATTTTGGGGGAAAAAGGTGACAGTGAGACTGTCAGCATTCGCTGTCATTACTCCTTTGAAATTGACAGCAACTGCAGGAGTACAGATATTGGCAGTTAAATGTAGAAATTCAGAAGATGCCGTCGGTGATTCTATGCTTGTCCAGAGGGTGTGCTATTGAGGCCCTCCAAAATGCCATCAATTAGAAATCAACTGAAGAGATCTTGCTCTTATACCCTTATACTTACTATAAAAGTCCTTAAGAAAGTTACATGTAGATGAATGGGGTGTAATTGGACTTTTAATGGCATAATAAGTTCATAATTATAGCAGAACAGGCTCACTAGTCCTGAAAGTGTAATTTTGTATTTGTTGAAGGTCAAATTTCTCTGTTATGATAAGAAATTCCATATATTTTTAAAATAATGCTTATTTTGGGGTTTGTTTATGATATTTAGCTTCTATTGCAATCCCATATGCATGCTCCAGGCATTTATTTCACTAATTGTAAAATTTATAATTAAAACTGAAGGAATTCAGGGGATTTTACTTCCTGATTTGCTGTAAGTGAGAATACTTCAATGTGAGATGTTGCTTACCCTGCTTAATGACACCACTGCTGCTGGATGCCTGGAGAGCCCCTTGACTTGATACCAAATTTAAATTGACGTTGGGAAAAGTGCAATCCATGCCACAGAGGTCGCTGGATCTTTCTGGGCAGCTTTCTTTGAGGTCAGCAGCAAGTGGCGTAGCTTTGCCACTGACTGCAAGATCCAGGCCTTTGACTACATTTCGAAAGAGGTTTACTGGCCGTAAAGTACTTTGCAATATCCTGAGGATGTGGAAGATGCTATACAAATGCAATATTCTTCTTTCTATTTTCCATACTGTTACGAGTCAGACACTGTTCTGATTTTAAAATGTTATGAGACTTCTACACTGATGGCATATTAAATTTGTGGCATTGAGCCGCTATTATTACAAACTTTTGCAATGAATCATAGCATGTAATGTATATTAAACATAAATTGAATTCCATAGAGTGCTTATTTCTATTAATTTGGTGTTAATTTTGCAATTATTTTGGTAGCGCTACATTTGTCTTTTATCAATGTTTTCTACTTTTCTTTAATTCATGTTAGATCAGATAAAATCGAGCACACAAGCTATCAGTCTTAGCTCAATTAGTAGTACTTTTGCCTCTGACAAAGTGATGGCTCATGTCACACTCCAGAGACTTGAGTACATAATCCAAACTGACACTTCACTGCAGTACTGAGGAATACTGTTGGAGTTCCCAACTTTTGGATGAGATGTTAAACCGAAGCCCCGTTTGCCCTCTCAGGTGGACGTAAAAGACCCCTCGGCACTGTTCAAAGAACAGCAGGGTACTTCTCTCCAGTGTCCTCCTAGTAGCTTTCCCTCAAGCAGCATCATTACAGCAGATTACCTTGTCATTAGCTCATTGCTCTTTGTAGGACCTTGTTGCAAACAAATTAACTGCTGTTTTCCTACTTTATAACAGCGACTACACTTCAGGAATATACCATTGGCTGTTAAACACTTTGACAGATCCTAAGTTGACAACTACATACGCAATTTTTGTTTAATTCTGGCTTGGGTCCATTTCAGCATTATCCAACATTGGAACATTGGTATTGCTGGATGAAAAAAGACTAAAGCCTGGGACAATTGAGATCAGCAATCGGTAAGAGGAGAGGCATATGTTCAGGGTTGTGGGATTAATATCAGAGCCATTGTTTCCAGATATTCGTTTTGAGTTTACCCCCCCCTTTAAATGTAGGCCATATCCTCTGAGCCTACTGTTCTGGAGAAGGTGAAATAGTTTGACATAGTCTTTTTGTTCCAAAAAATATTCTTTATTCATAAAAAATTGTAAAATTATATTCCATAACAGTTAAAATTGGACATTTGATGAATTGGACATCAGATTTTTCCAAACGAGGGAAGATTTAACTCTCACTAAGGCAGTGAAAATAGCGTGACAGACCGAGCTTAGGAAGCAAAACAAAGCGGTTGTTTGTGGGGAAAGTGATGGCCCTTGGAGAAAAATAAGTGAAGCCATTCGATAAGAAAAAGACAGTGTAGTGAAGCAAAAGCCCAAGAACTCAGGAAAAAGCATGCCAGCCGCTATCTTGAGATGCTCTTGGTGTGGTGGGAAAACCGTACACAGGCGGGAAGAATGCCCAACAGGGGGAGCAGAGTGCCACAACTATGAGAAGTTCAGACATTTTAACATAGTCTGCTGATCCAAATTTCTTATAGCTCATAGGAAGCAAGAGAAAATAACAACTAAATCAAATAAAATCCAAGAAGTGGAAGAGCCACAGAAAGGACAAATAACTTTTCCATGAGAAGTTAATGAAACAGAAAATAATTACTGGAGCATTAAATTAAAAGTTGCTGGTCACCCCACAGAATTCAAGCTACCTGTGGGAGAAGGTGTTTCAGTATTATCAGATGAAGTAAAATGGCTTAAAGATATCAGATTACAGTCATGCTTCATCTGGTTATAAGGTCCAGGAGGGACAGCACTAAAAGTAATAGGCCAACACTTTGCAAGATTAAGATGAAAAGACAAAGAAATTGCGGAATCCTTGTATGTAATTAAGATCTAGGCGTCATCATTACTGAGCAGAAAAGCATGCTTGTAGCCATGGCTCATTTACAAAGTTTATGAAATTGCTGAACAGCAATCCAGTAATTTATTCAGGAAAGCTGAAAACAGAATATCAAATAACCCTAAGGGTGGATGCTAAGCCTATATGTCACTTCACAGTGAGGCAGGCCCTCACCCACTCTTAGGCAAAGACAAGAGCAAGATTGAACACAAGTTACAATGTTAACTCTCCAGTAACCATACCAATGAAGTGGTGTTCTGGATGGCCACTGTACCAAATCCTACAGGTTCAATTAGAATCTGTGTGGACTTGATTCAATTAAACAAGGCAGTAGAATGCAGGAGCTACCAAATGGCATCCATGGATGATAGACTCGCTAAATTAGCAAAAAGCACCCTCTTCTCAAAATTTGGTGCTAGCACGGCCTTTAGCAGTTGCCCCTGGTCAAAGAATCCACTTTGTTAACCACTTTTATCACCCCATTTAGTTATTATTATTTTAACAGCTAAGCATTCAGAATTGCTTCTGCACATGAGATATTTCAAAGAACGATGTCTCAGACCCAAGAATGCGTGGAAGGCGTAATATGCCAAATGGACGGCATTCTCGTACATGGTACATCAAAGAAAGAACACAACCAACATTAGGAACAGTCCTTAAAGTTCTAAAAGAAGCATGATTGACATTAAACAACAAATGTGAATTTGCAATGCCTATGATAAAATTCTTAGGGCACATTGTGCAAGCTTTGGGAATTACGGTCGACCCACAGGAAACTAAGGTCGTGAGAGAGTTTTCACCACCTAAAACTATCATGGAATTACAATGATTCCTTGGCATGGTAAATCAAGTAGACAAATTCCTAACAAACTTGGCAGAAATCAACGAGTTATTATGACAGTTGTTGAGACAAGTTCAACAGTGGTGCTGGAATGTGGACCAGCAAAATCCTTTTGACAAGATCAAAAATCCCTTAAAATCACCAGAAATTCTAGCGCACTACGATCCAGAGTTGCCAACAATTGTAGCAGCTGACGCCTCACCGACAGGCTTGGGTGCAGTGCTGTTTCAAGTTAAAAAAAAGGACAAAGAAGACCAGTTTATTGCACCTCAAGATCTCTTACAGACACAGAGAAAAGGTATGCACCCATTGAGAAAGAAGCATTAGCAGCCACATGGGCCCACGAGGAGTTCTCTGATTATGTCATGGGATTAAGGTTTAAGATTGAAACAGACCACAAACCTTTGGTTGCTCTTAACCTAAAGGAAATTGCAAAAATAACTGCCTAAAATTCAACATTTTAGACTGAGACTCATGAGATACGATTTGTTTACTGATCACTTTCAAGGGAAATGCTAGGCAATAGTGGATGCATTATCAAGAATATTAGTGGAAGGAGTCAAGCTGAAAGACTTAAATTTTATTGGGGAAGTGGAAGCATATACTTCACTCATTGCCAAACACGTTCCAGCCACTGAGAAATTAAGCAAAGTGCAACAACAGGATGATGAGTGCATCAAAATAAAAGAGTGTTGCCAGAATGGAAGGCCAGAGTAAACTCTAAATAATCTAGTACTTTGTCAATGCTTCAAACAAAGAAAAGATCTTAAAAGTTTTTTTTCTTAGTTTTTAGTGACAGACTAGTCATCCCAAAATCACTTTGACTAGACATTCTTCAGAAAATCCATCAAGGTCACTGGAGAATAGCAAAATGCAGAACAAGAGCCCAATGGTCAGTTTGGTGGCCAGGTATCAGTCAGTCCATTGAAGAGTTAATCACAAAGTGCCTTACATGCGCAGTTATGGACAGTAGCAAAGTGAACCACTTGCACTATCAACATTTCCTATGTGGCCATGGGAGCACATCGGAATGGATTTATTCAAGTTTCAAGGCAAAGTTTTCATCATCATTATTGATTATTACTCCAGATGGTACCATGATCATACCATGGCAGAGGCAGCCATTACATCACTTAGAAGAATTTTTGCGACATATAGCATCCCAGATATTTTGGTGTCAGACAATGGACCTCAGTTTGCTAACAAGTTATTTTATAATTTTGCACAAGAATATGGTTTCATGTACGTGACTAGTTAGCCTAGAGATCCCTAGTCAAATAAAGAAGTGGAAAGAGGAATTCAAACAATCGAAGAATTGATTAAAAAGAATGAAATATTAACTTAGCCCTTCTTAACTACAGAATCTCACTGCTAAAAAATGGGTTCTCGCTATCAGAACTATTAATAGGAATATGGCTGCAAACACAACTCCCAGCTCTTCAACAAATACCACAACCTAATGTTATTGCAGATGATTTTGAGAAAGTTAGGAAGCATGAGGAGCAACAAAGAGACTGTCAAGCTCGTAACTTCAACTTTCAAGACTTGAAAGTGCTACAGACCAGAGAGAGAGTGTGCATATGAGCCCCATGAAGTACCAAACAGTTTATTGACAAAGTTGTTAGGCAAGCTACCGGAGAGGGTCTGTACTCCAACCCAAGCCTGCCCTTATACATTGACCTCCTCAACCCATTTGTAGTGTGCCTTCTCTCATGCCACCCTCAAGGTTAAACCTACCATGCCAAGGTGTAACTGAGGACCTATAGCAGGAGGATTAGCAGGGGAAAACAGCCACCAGAAATCATTCTCTCATTTGTACACCCCATTCCTCATCCACCTGGCTTTGATCACCCATGGCGACAGTCAGCCCTTTCAAACCGTTTCCGGACTGGCCAATGCCTCTGTGCAGCCACCCAACATCAGTGGGGTCACCAAAACCATTCAGGCTGCAGCCAAACAATGACTCATATTGTCAAGGCGTGTCCACTGACTAAGTATGGAGGTCGCCTTAAAGAACTTCATCTAGCCACTGACAAGGCTATTGCTGGGCTCTGTAACTATGCAAATGCTAAATAAATATATAAATTGTAATTGTAATTGTAGCCCGGAGTTAAATACTTTCAAATTTTGAATCATGGATAAAAAGTAATTTTGACATAAATAGCTACTATTGATGCAAAAGTTCTAACTTATGTTTAACACTGAGATAGGAGAGCTGAGGTGCAACCCTCATGTACAAAAGTTTTGAATTTCATGGTGCTTAGTCTGGCAATGAAACTGCCAGAATTTAGCTGAATAAACAAACCAAGTTACCAAACCAAGCATTAGAACTATGTTGAACATACTAGCACATATGTTGCTAATATTAGATGAAATTCAAAATCTGTAATGAGCATATTACAATATAATATGATTATGAAAGAGAATGCTCGTACAGTTGTCGAAGTTAGCAAGGATAAACCTCTCTGAGACAATATTTCACAGGCTGATAGTGAGAAGCAAAGGAATCACAGGAACATGGACAGGATGCTTGAATCCTTCTGAATAGACAAAAGGTTTTACTCATAAGAAGACCAAGAAATTCGAGGAACTCCAGTCTTCCTTAATGGAAGAGGGATGCTGTTACATCACTGTAATTGCTGACACTTTTGGGAATGATGGCCAAGCCCCAATTCCATGTTTCACAAATCTATTGCTTTACCTTCAGACGCTATTCAGGAGATGCATGAGGCTGATTCTTCATTCTTTTTGAGAGTGAACCGTCATAGGTTGTACAGACACACAGCAGCGCAAGCCTTTGCATTTTGCTGAGCCTCATTAAAGAGTTAGTTGGTTTTTCAACAGGATTATTTACAACTCACAAGTGAGCATGAGCAGGAATTGGTGGCAAGGGCAGCTGTGGACAGTCTGCTTTGGGGGTACAGCTCTCTCCAAGCTCCATGGACACAGATGCTGAACCCTGGGGCACTGTTTGAAAGGAGAATGATAGAGGTGCCTCAACAACTTTGCAAGGTACTGCACACACTCTCCACAATAGTGGAGGAGTTCAACTGGAACAGTAATGGATTGCTGGTGCAGGTAGTTGCAAGATTGTGTGCCAGAGTGGCCACTTTAATGGAACTTCACACCCGCCTGTAATCCCTGTCCATGCAATCCATAACCATGCACATGCACACTTTGGATGTCAACATGTCCCTGTAAATAGAATGACAGATACTTTAACTGTAGCCTTCCAATGCATCACTGATTTTTTTTATTCTTTCATGGGATATGGGTGTCACTGGCAAGGTTAGCATTTGTTGCCCATCCCTAATTACCTTGAGCTGAGTAGCCTGCTGGTGCCTTTCACATTACTGTGGGTCTGGAGTCAAGTGTAGACCAAACCGGGTAAGAATGGTAGATATCCTTCCCCTAAAGGATGTTATTGAACCAGGTGGGTTTTTACAGCAATCAATGATAATGGTCACCATTTATATCCCAGATTTATTAGTTGAATTCAAATTCCACCAGTTGCCAGAGTGGGACTTGAACCCATGTCCCCAGATTATTAGCCTGGTCTTCTAGATTGCTAGTCCAGTGACTTTACTACTATGCCACCATCACCCCCAAAGCTAATCTAAGCTAGTTGGCAGCAGAGTGTTGGAATAATGTGTGGTACTAGCCCAGGAGAGGAATGACAATGAAAAGGAATATGGAATTTGAATGTCCATTTAAAGCACACCAACTTCTCACCCATTACCCTCAGCCAGTATCCAGCAGGCTACCTCATGTCCCAGTGGCTAAATCTATCCTGGCACAGCTGCAGATGAAGCAGTTATTTTCGGGCCCTCAAGAATTCCAAAACCCAGTAAGCATAGGTCAAAAGCACCTCAGCAGTCAGGGCAGAATTCTGAGCAGGCAGCCTCTAATTCTTCTGAAGCTACACAGGATGCACCATGTAGAATTGGTTAAAAGCATAAGTTAAAGCAATTGTAATTCACCAAGGGAGATTGAAAAAATGATATATAGTTAATTTCCCTTTTTTTTAATACCCACATAAAATTTACTGATAATCCCCATGGTCCATTATTACATGCCAGTGTTAACTCACCCTTTCATTTGTTTCATGATAAATGTCAATACCATTCAACGGCCAGTGGATGAATAGTTGGGCCGTTTGGTTCAAAGGGAAGCAGGTGGTCTTGGTGGTGGGAGCAGGCCCAATCCTGTGTGATGAACGTTAATCATTTAAGGGCATCCAAGGAAGCCATTTAAATGGCTGATCTGGTGATGGGTATCCCACCTTCATCTTACTTCTCTTCCTTTATATTCTCCTCATCCAAAGATGAGTGATGAGCCCCTTCATCCTCCTCCAGCTGCACTCCTCTTTGCCTGCAACACAGTGCAGAACACGGCACATCATTATTATTGGTGAAAGGTGCCTCCAGATCTACCTAGACACATCATCACCATGCTGATGGCTTGCACACCTAGTGGTCAAGTGGCTCTCATTGTAGCACTTGTGTGACTCATTTGTGCATTCCCTCACAGGTGGCATGAGCCAAGTTTGAAGGGAGTAACCCTCATCTCCTACAAACTAACCCTGAGGTCTGGTCATGGAATGAAAAGGTCTGCAATGTTGGCCTACTGCAGTTTGAAAGCATCAAGGCAGATCTGAGGGAATCCGATGCAAATGACCCTCTTCTCATGGTGCACACCAGCTGTGCATTGACGGAATAAAATCCTTTGCAGTTGATAAAAATATTTGGCTGCTCTGGTGGCCCCTAGATAGCCACATGTGGGCAATTGATGGCACCCTGCACCAGTGAGAAACCAACCAGAGAGGCAATTGCAAGCCCCAGCTTGTTCCGGTTATTGTCACTACAGGTGCAGTTGATATAAGTTGATGCTTTGGCAAAAAGCTCCTTCTGTGACCTGCCATATATAGCTATAAGCAGCCAGCAGAGATCCTTGAGATGACTTCAGGGATGCATTGCAAGGTGCCAGAAGCAAAGAAATTGAGTGTGGTGGTGACTTTGACAATACATAGCCACCAGGTCCAATAGGGGGCAGTCCTTCATGAAGGAGATTGCAGATGTTAGTGGCTACCTGTTGTGGTATTCTGGGCCTGCAGAGGCACTGCTTTTCTGAAAGATTTAGCAAGATCCACCTCTGTTAGTACACCTTCTCACAGCGTATGGACATACAGATTAGGGGCAGGTGTAGGCCATTTGGCCCCTTGAGCTTGCTTTGCCATTCAGTAAAATTATGGCTATTCTGATTGTGGTTTCAACACCACTTTCCTGCCTACCCTCCCCCTCAAAATCTGTGGCTCCCTTGTTAGTCAAGAATCCATCTATCCCCACCTTGGAAATAGCCAATGACCCTGTCTCTAACACCCTCTGGGGAAAAGAGTCTCACAGACACACGACACTCTGAGAAAAAAAAATTCTCCTCATTTCTATCTTAAATGGAAGACCCTTTAATTTTAAACTGCGTCCCCTAGTTCTAGTATCTCCCACAAATGGAAACACCTTCTCAGCATCCACTGTCTCAAGTCCCTTCAGGATCATACATATTTCAATAAGATCATGACTCATTCTTCTAAACTCCAATCAACACAGGCCCAACCTTTCCTCATAAGATAACTCCCTCATTCTAAGAATCAGTCGCGTGAACCTTCTCTGAGCTATTTCTGATGCAATTACACTCTTTCTTAAATAAGGAGGCCAAAATTGCACACAGCACTCTAGATCTAGTCTCACCAATGCCTGTACAACTGTAGCAAAACATCACTATTTTTATATTCCATTCCCCTTGCAAAAAACACCAACATCCATTTGCCTTCCTAACCATTTGCTGTACCTGCATACTAACATTTTCTGATACATCTGGAGTACCGTATACAGTATTAGTCTTCTAATTTAAGGAAGGATGTAAATGTAAATTAGAAGCAGTTCAGACAATGTCTACTAGACTAATACCAATAATGGGCAGGTTGTCTTATAAAGAAAGGTTGGACAGGCTAGGCTTATACCCACTGGAGTTTAGAAGAGTAAGAGGTGACTTGATTGAAACCTTTAAGATCCTGAGGGGTATTGACAGGGTGGATGTGAAGAGGATGTTTCCTCTTGTGGGAGAATCTAGATCTAGAGGTCACTGTTTAAAAATAAGTGGTCATCCATTTAAGACAGAGATGAGGAGAATTTTTTTTTCTCTCAGAAGGCAGCTCATCACCACCTTCTCAAGGGCAAATAGGGATGGGTGATAAATGTCAGCTGAGCCAGCAAAGCCTACATCCCTTGAATAAATAAAAAAAGGTTATTGGACCGTAACCTCGGGCTAGCATTGGAAAGTGCTGGCCCGCAGGAATTCAAAGAAATAAATACCCACTTACCTGGTCTTGGAAATTACTTTGCCACTTCCGTTTGCCGGAGCTGCTTGGGGCCTGCATCAAAAGGCTCCTCGCAGGCCCCAGCAAAGTGTAGCTCCAGTGTATGCAAGGAGGCCACGCCCATTTTTAATGGCACTTGCTGCTGTAAAACAGGTAAGCTTAAAGGCCAGGGAAATTGACAGGCCAGGGAGAAGATAAGTGTCTAAGGTAAATCGATAGGATTTAGGGGGTGGGGGTGGGGGTTTCTGGGGGTGGTTCGGTGGGGGGGGGGGGGGGTGAATCAGAGGTCTGGGGGTTGGTCTCATGTTGGGGGGGGTGTCTGAGTTGTTGGGTAGGGGGTGAAGGAGTTCGGGTGGTGGCTGTTGGAGATCGGGGGCGTGGGGGATGTTGGAGTTCATGTGGGAGGTGTTGGAGTTTGGGGGGTGAGGGGGTGGAGGGTGTGGGAGGTTGGGGCGGTGTGGGAGGTCGGGGGGCTGGGGGGTGTCGGAGGTCGGGGGTGGGGTGTCGGAGGTCCAGGGGTGTTGGAGGTGTTGGAGGTCAGGAGGTTGGGGTGTGTTGGAGGTCGGGGGAGTGGGGGCTGTCGGAGATCGGGGGTGGGGTGTTGGAGGTCCGGGGGAGTGGGGGTGTTGGAGGTCCGGGGGAGTGGGGGTGTCAGAGGTCAGGAGGTGTGGGGGGTGTTGGACGTCAGGGGGTGCAGGGTGGGGGGATTGGGGTTGGGGTTGGTTGGTAGGTGAGGGGTTTCGGGCATGTGGGAAAGTCCCGTGGGGTCGGTCTGGGTCTTTACAACAGTTTCTCAGAAGCTAGAAGAGCTTTTTATTTCTTCTAACTTTCTCTGAGTAACTGTTGGTGGATCCATCCATAGTTTGTGATTTAAACCATATTTTCGGATGGTTCCCAGTGCAGTGCAATTGTCCAGAGGGAGCTAGCATTTCTGGACTTCTGGGCAATTGCCGTGCAAACCCTTACCTGGGAACTTCCCACAAGGATTCCCCAGTGTGTCTTTGGAGTACCCCCAAATCCGATATTGGGGAGCTCGGAAGTTATGGGCCAGCAAGTCTTTGGAATACCCTCCTCGAAAAGGCAGTGGAAGCAGAGAATTTACATATGTTTAAGTTAGAGGTAGATAGATGACTGATAAACATGGGGGTGAAATGTTATCAGGGGTAGGCAGGAGATTACAATCAGATCAGCCATGATCTCATTGAATGGTGGAGCAGGTTCAAAGGGCTGAGTGGTCCACTCCTGCTCTGAATTTGTGTGTTCATATATATGCATGTTTCTATGTATGAAGACACCCAGATCCCTCTGTACCTCAGAGTTCTGCAATCTCCCTCCATTTAAATAATATGCAGCTTTTCTATTCTTCCTACCAAAGTGGACAAGTTCACATTTTCCCACATTATATTCCATCAGTAGTGCCCCCTACAACCCTCAGGCCCTCTTTTGGCCTATCTGATATTCTGCACCTCTCTCCTGTGCACCTCCCTCCTCTGCACCTCTCACCCTTGTGCATGTTCTGATCCCACTGGAGCACACTGTCCATGCTGTCGATGGTGATTGACTTCCTTGCCTGAGATTTTGTCATAAACACCCAATGGCACCTCCCATCCTGCTGGTGTCTGAAATCCTCTAGACTTCTCAAAAACCTCAGTGCTGACAAGAATTGATGAGCAACTATAAACACTGAGCCTTTTATGAGATCAGGCTGTCTGAACTTTAAAGACCTCCATGAAGATCTTCTCCTTTTCACTGACCTGGTTCCCAAGCCTCAGGAAAGTTGTGGTAGAGGCATTAAATTCAAAAGAATATTTAAAGCATTTGGAACTCTCTTCATTACCATGTAATTATGATATTAAATGCTGTATTAATTGACCACCTACCTGTGTTAATGACCACATTTTCTCACGCGCAGTCAAACACTCCTCAGTTAAACTTGGAAATGGCCACATTGGAACCAAGTTTCAGTGGTGCTCAATTTTCTTGTTTTTCACTTCCCAACCAACACCAACCCACCTGTTTTTGGAAATTAAAACTCCCCCTTCTGCCCCTAAAATCCAGCTAGGGAGCCAATCTCACTGCGTAAACATCAATTGACTGATATTTCTTGCCCAATGTGCATGTATACTCACTGTTGAGAAGGGCATTAAGGTGGTACTGGACTGTTTCCCCTCTCTTTTTCCTTCTTCCCTCAAACTGCAGTTCTCTAATCTATACTTGTTTTTCACAATAATGCAAACCTGAAAGCTGCACCTTTGTCCTGTGTGGTGCCACGAGTTTGGTATCTAAATCCAAACCTTCCAACGGCACACTGTTATTTCTGCAGGTCAGTTATGATGTGGAAATGCATACTGTCCATGGGCTTTAGATATAAGGGAATTATGAAAGGAAATGGTTTTACTATGAATACATTCAACTTATATTTTCATTAAAATGGATATGATACCAAATGCTAAAGCTCTTAGCATGTAACATACTATACAGGATACAGAAGATTGTTTACTGATATTGTGAAAGAACCCAAAAGTATAAATCTAGAGATATACAAGAGTATTTTGCGCATCTGTCCATGCAGTCATTGTAATAATTGTGCAGTTTACAATAACCTCAAATGAGAGATACAAGGCATGAGATTGTTGGAAGTGCTTGCCTTTCAGTTTCAAAATCCAACTTCCTGTATTGAAAAAAACATAACGGACAAAATGTAACAAGGAAATAAAAACTTGCATTTATACAGTGCCTTTCACAACACTTGGACAGTTCAAAGTGCTTAAATGGTCAATGAAGCATTCCTGAAGCGTATTCATTGTGATGTAGGAAATGCAGCAGCCAATTTGTGCACAGCAAACTCCCACTACAGCAATGCAATAATGACCAGGTAATCTGCTTTTGTAATGTTGAGGGATAATTGTTGGCCAAGACACGTGCGACAACCCATCCACTCTTCTTTGAAATAGTGTCATGGGATCTTTTACATGTACCTGAGCAGGCAGTTAGGGCTGCATCTCATCTGAAAATGGCACCTCCAACAGTGCAGCACTCCCTCAGTACTGCACAGTACTGGAGTAGAGAAGTGACTGACAATAATATAAATTCAAGGGTGTACTTTTAAAAATGCCCTTTAAGCCATCCCACACCCCCTCCAGATCCCCCAAAAATTAGTGGGAGGTGGGTCCTCAGTACCTGGATTCAAACAAGATGATGGGCTATTTCAGTGAGGAGGCGAGAAAACTGCAAGAGAAAGAATGAAGAAAAGTCATGCTTAGACATTATTATTCTCCTGTTAAATTGTTTCCATGACTGTTTTAACTATATGCAGGTACACTGTAACATGGAATGAAAATAAATGCGACATCACTGCAGGTCAACTGACATTTACTCAAATCATGGGATTTAATTGCGGAGTCTTGATGCCTGTTGATGGTCACCTATCATTCACTGCTCAATGAAAAAACTCATAGAATATCTCAAAATAAATTGGATTTAAGGATCAATTTTACATATTTTAAAGTGAGTACACTTCTTGGAACAAACTGTCATTTTCTATTTGATCAGAGGTTTATATATTACCCTCCTGTGAACATTGTAAGACACAAATACAGCTGGGAGTCGAGTTGTAAAGTAATATATCTTTTTAATTTGTTATGTCCTCTATGACCACGTGTATCCTTGTTACTGTTAAAACATAGAAAAGCTGGTAGCTGGATAGCACAGCAGGTTATCGCACAGTGCTTTCACCTCTGAGGTCTTGGGCTTGAATCCAGCTCAAGCTGAAGGAAAGAAAGTCTCTCACTGTCAGCTATAAGCTCTAAGTTAAATAAATTTGGCTGGCTCAATCCAGTTCCTACTGAGCATGGGCTCACAGTGACAAGCTACTAAATTTCACTCTGAATAACTGGAATGAAAACAGAAAAATGCACTTCAACATAAGTGAACTATCAGGATATGTAATTTTACACTCAGCTATTCCAACCCAAATAAATAATAGAATTTTGGAAAACAACTTAAAGAAATGGGCATTTTTGTAATTTATTACTGTATTTTTTAATTACATATTAGAAATGTTAATATACCACATTTTTTATCCCTGGTGGGATCAGACATGGTGAGAGCACCGCAACTTTACTTTTGTAAAAGTATATCACAACACCTTGTATTTATATAGCACCTTTAGCATAGGAAAATGTCTCAAGACACTACACAGGAGTGCAATCAAGTAGACAAAGCAGGGAATGTAAGGGCAGGTGACTAAACGTTTGGTCAAAAGGGTAGGTTTCAAGAAAGGCCTTAAAATCAGGAGAGGAGGTGTGAAGCAACAAGGCCAAGGGAGAAAGCCTTTTAGGTTGAGCCCTAATTTACCTCCAATCTCATTACCATATGCCTGAATGTAAATTGAGTGTTGTGCATAACTATGGTTTGAACAATGCCACAGAACTCATCGGCCTTAGGTGCAAAGGTGGAGGATTATAAAGTGTGAGGAGAAAGTTCCTTCAAAGTGATTAAATGAGTTGCGCCTGCTTCAGGTGACTGTAGGGGCCTGTGCGTCTGAAGATATCGTCGCAATTTGAAGAAATCCATCAAACAAGCAGAGGAATCTTTCATTTGTAAGTTGGGAACAGAACCAATTTTATGGGCGGATGTGTTTGGTGGGGTGAGTGATTAATAGATGATTGTAAAGGAGTGAAGAAATTTGGGTCTATTGTACTTACATGCAAAACTCTTTTAGGCTGTGTATTTGCTTTACACCTTCATTTTCCTTGTCTCTTGCTGTAAATATTTGGAAATTCAAGGCCATAATGAATAATTATCTTACATTGAATAAAGGAGCATTTTGTAGTGCAAGTCCAATTTATAGTGTTTTCAGATTTAAAGAAAAAGGTGGAGAGACTGTTGCCAATAAAGATAAAGAAAGTAAAAAGACAGAACTGCCTATCTTGCTTTGGAGAGTGCCATATTCTCTGAATATTGAGATTTGAAATTCAGTTTGAATTCCTATGGGAGATAGGTTGGCTTTTATTGAAACCAATTACATGAGGATCCATGAGGAATATCACATGTATCTACACACATTTGTGTATTTAATCAGAAATGGATATAAATTGCACAGGGTGGGTAAAGGTGGGCTGCCGAAACTCTAACAGCAGAATGCTTGTGGAAGGCAATTTTCCTGTGCTGAGACCTAAAAGACCACTGAAGGATCTTTTTTTTCCCTCCTTGATTACTGCCAAACTCTTTTTTTGTGTGTATTTGATTCATCTTCACTTGCAGAATTAATGACTAAGTGAGTTGAACAGCAAATGTTTTGCAGAGTCTGCTACAATACTAATCAAGCATAATCCTGACCTCCAAGCATTTCTTAGCGGACTAAGTACATGTGTTTCCCCCACCCCTTCCCTCCATGACTCATCTTCGCTATAACTTAACATAGAAAAAAATACATATTCAAATCAGTAATATAAATGTTACAACAAATAAACTAAAAATGACTTTGAAACAAACATTGCGTGCGTTAAATTAGAAGGAGTGTCTCAAAGTCATAGCAACATTTACAAGGACTTTTTTTTTAGATTTTTAACTAGCAATGTGCATTAATAAATATGCTACATTCTAGCTCAAACCTGTTTGCTTGGCATTTAAATCGAAATGCAGAATTTAAAACTATTTTCATGTTTGTCTTTTTCATGTTTACATGCCTCAGATATTAGACAGTATCCTTTGGCATTTATTACCATTTGCCTCACTGACAAGTGAGATTACAAGAATCCTAATGAAGTCTTCCAGAGGAAAAGCCTTCTGATTAAAATGCCATAATACCAGTTACATGCATTTATGTACTTCATTAGCATAATCTATTTAGCACAAGTAAACATATAAACTCAGAGAGAGAAAAGGAAGGATTGACACCACAGCTAAAAGAGGGTTTAAAGCACACAGAATGAACACAGTAACAAACAGTGTGAAGTTACCCCTTCCTGTTGGCTGCTGTGGCATCCATGTTTAATTGTATGTAGTTTCTTTTTGACTGATCTGAGAAATATTTTTGGCCATCTGCTGCGATACTTGCAAACAATGCCACCCAGAAAGTGGTGCTGGTGTTTACGGAAGCATTTTGGCATTGTGTGATATAAGCGTCCTTCTTGATGTCTTTACATATCACTGGTTATAAGGACTATAATCAAGTATTCGCTAAATAATTTCACTATTCAAGTGTATGTGGTCATAATTTGGTCTTATTTTTTAAAAACATTAATTGGCAATAATAACATTGAATTAAAATGAACATCATTTTTTGTGCTAGGCATATGGTATTTTCTATTTATTCAGCAGGGTGAGGGTTAACATATTCATATTTATGAGGACATCAGCTTAAATCCGCTGAGAAACCAGAAGGTTATTTCACATGTGAGGAAAACCAAAGAACACATTGACTGCCACAAGCCTAGATTGGTTCCTGATGGAATACTGTCTCTTTAAGAGAATGTGTGGCTGGCAGCTGGGGTGCATAATTATTTTTTAAACCACAAGTGTATCTGATTATGTAATGTTTCAGCAGTTACAACAATCAGATTCCTAAGTGATATATCATAGCTGACAGTCATGTTATAAAATAGCTCCTATTTTATTTTTGTGTTTTGTAGATTAGGAGAACTCATGTGTGGCATAACAACCTTTATTTTGCTTTTTTGTGCTTACATAGGGCTGCCATGTTTTAAGATGAGGTCTTCCTATTTCATGCACCATTTGTCACCACCAAGTGTTCCGTGACCAGGTACAGCATGTTTAAATGCAGAGATAAACATCCATGTGTGGCAGTTTTCCCTTTACAACTATCCTAGAAGGTTATGTTAATAGGGTGAGATGAAGTGAGGTGGGAAGAAGCTTGGGTAAAACATAAATATCTACATAAACTTGTTCGGCCAAATGGTCTGCTTCTGTGCTGTAAATTCTGTATCATACTCAGGCCATCCTGTTGCATAAAAGGTAAATTACTAATTCAATGCTAATTAGTGTCAATTTTGTGCACTAGGAACTGGCCATACACATTTCACACTGGATTTTTGTAACCAACAGAGAAGAATTTGCCTTCTTTAGTCTGACCTTGATGCTGATTTCAAACGTTAAGCACCTTTAATCATTTTATACCACAGGTCAATAATGATAAATTTGCCTATAATTTGAATCAAATATCTGAAACAAAACATTAAAAATAATTGTACCAGAAAAATTTCAATAATGATACATTAGATGATGTGGCTCGCAGATAGTGAAGGGGAAACATCTGGATAAAGTCTACTGGTGACTTTATGAACAATGGTTTAGAAAGATTTTTCTTAATGCAGAACTAAAGGAATAGATCCAAAATTCTATTCTGTATATCTATCATTATCTTAATCAGTTATAAAGAGTTAATCTGAACACTAAGAGTAAATTTTGTGAGACTGCACTCACATTGAGCATCTATCAGGCTAGAAGCACAATTTCAAATTTCTTACTGCTAATGCTTTTATGTTCTACATCTTCCATGACTGCAAAGTGACTTCTACTTAATGCTATGTAAGGCAAGCAATATCTCTTTAGTTGAATCAGAGTTATGTTCCACATTGCACATCCGGCATGTGGTCACCTTACAGAGTTAGCCTCATACCTTTTTATCTCATAGAATTTACAGTAAATATTAAAATATTTTAATTCATTAATACCAGGTTTAGGTGGGCGTCAGGCCTAACTTCTTTAAAATGACCCGAACTTCACGTCAGTGACCCAGAGTGTTCCTGATGCTTGCCCCACTCACCTCCAGTTAAAATTGGAGCTAATGTCACAAAAATTCTACAATTCAGACTTGCTATTTCTTTGTGGTCCTCATTGATCTCTGGTAACCACTTAACAGCAATAATTAATTGCACCAGAATGAATGTGCCTTTGTGAAACATTTCTAATTAGTTTTTTGTGAGCAGCAACAAATCCATTCAAAACTAACTTATCACAATGTTAAAGGATCATAATAAAGTGAGAGTTTCAAGTTTTCTTTGACATTTATTACATAAATAATAGAGATGTGTGCTGGCATGTGAGCAATAGAATAGCTGAAAGCTTATATAATATATTAAAAGTTTTACCTTGAGCATTGTTTCATGTTTGCCACATTTGCTTCCTTTAACACTATGCTTTGTTGATCACACTTTTACTGTCAAGACCTTGCTAATTGTCTCGAAGTGAAACAGCAGCAATTTGGAAGTGTAATTACAGGCAATTAGAAACATATCTGATTAATAGTACTGGTGATTTCTTTAGACATTTAGAAAGAGAAAAAATGTTCATTGAGAATGGATTTGTTTATCTCAGTTAAAAGGTTAAAGGGCACATTGGTTTGTTTTTCCAAGTATTTCAATGTAAATGGTAAACTAATTTGTTATTGGGTTTCTTTTGATTGACTGTTGTTCATGTCAGTTAATAAGCTCCTCATTCTTCATCTTGGGTGCAAATTCAATTAAAATATATATTTTCAGAAAACAGCAGTAAATCATTTGGGTGCTTTTTTTGTATAAACACTTAGACATTTTCTTAAAAATGTATTGTTGCCATTAGTTTATTTTTTATGGAAACCTATGTTTATTGAAGACTTTTTAAGTCAGCAAATGCACAAATAGTGTATTAAATGTTTTAGGTAGCAAAGGTAGAAACTGGGTTGCAATGGGGAATGTGGTCAGACAAGGTCCTAAATGGCAGCTGAGCACATTCTTCTGGTTCCAACCTCCCTCATGGTTGTAAGATCCTGCCACCAAAAACTGCAAGTCCTTGCAATGCTCAATACGGCCAGGCCCTACTCCTCTCTTTAATCATATACCCGTACAAAGTCTGCCGGGGTCCTGCAGGCTTCTCTCCAGGACTTCCTTTTTAATCACAGCTTTCGGGAAGCCCTCCTCCTTCTCTATCCTCATAAGTCCATGAACCATCCCTGGCCAAGCGATCATCTCTAGTGTTATTGATCGGAAGATCACCCCAATCCAGCAAACCCCTTTTCCAATAGTGCCAGATTCCAAGACTATTATCCCGATCTCAGATCTTAATACCCACTACAATATGCTCACAATGTTCCTTAAAATGCTGCTAGACCCTGTGTCGCAAGAACTCACCTCATGGTACTGTTGGACCCTTAGACACCATCCCAGTATTGCAGGACCTCTTTCCACTGGTCTCAGGTTGCAAGGCAGTCCTCAATGCTGATAAATCAGTCTCCCTGATAATATTTAGTATAACAGCCCTTTCCTTATGAAGCCTCCAACTCACTATAAGAAACACCATGGGGCATTAATTGTTAATCTGAAAAATAAAATCTCTTATACAATCAATTGTGTGTGAGGAATACCAAGGGAGATCTACTAGTATTTAAATAATAATGAATGTCCCATGGAGCTGTTCATGGTAAGTCAGAGAATCCACTGATCTATATGGACATGAATATAATGTGATGCAAGGTAGGCTTTATATGTGAGTCACTTTAAAGTTACAAAGTGTAATTTGTCTGCATTCTTGAAGTGAATATGCTATTGACTATAGGCCATGTAACAGATTAGAATCTTGGTTTTAAATAAAAACAGAAAGTGCTGGAAAATCTCAGCAGGTCTGTCAGCATCTGTGGAGAAAGAAACAGAGTTAATGTTTTGAATCTAATATGACTCTTCTTTGGAACCTGGGAGTGGAAAGTTATCAATGAATGACTATTTTAAAAGCTTTTTTATACACCCTACTGTCAACTATAGGGTCCGTTGCTTCTATACAGTGTATAGTGGATGAATGGGCATGGGAGTGCCATAGCTTGGCACGGGGAGGCATAAGGGTTCATAGGCATTTGTTTGAGGGCATAGCTTGGCATGGGGGCATGAGGGGCCATGGGGGTGGGTGGGGGCATTGGCTTGACATGGGGGGATATGAGGAGGACCTTTTGAACTTACCTTTCAAAAGGTTCTCTCATGCAGACTATGGTTCACAACACCTCTGAGGCGCAGTGAACCACGACTTATTGAAAAACTGGCCCAACTCCATGAAAATTGCTGAGGGTTAGGGCATACCTGTCCCACAATGGAGCTGGCCAGGTCAAAAGTGCAGGGTACGGGCTTTTGACCTGAGCCAGCCTACACCCTCAGAAGGCACTCCTGAAAATTGAAAACCCTAGGAATGGGGTCAGGAATCCTGAAATCGGGTCCTAGCTGTCATTTTTAAAGGGCTCCCAAGTCATCTGACAAGGTGAAAATCCAGCCCTATGTGTCAGACTCAGGATATGATATTGGTAGAAGACGTAAATAATGTGGTGCAAAAGTGTGGAAAAATGTGTTGCACAAATGGTAAAGAACAATTGGCATCCTTAAGAGAGCCACCTGGCCCACTGAATGTTCTTCAATGGAAACAACAACAAAATCAAAAATACTCATTGAAGAACATCAGGAAATGTAACAGTTGAATAGGATCACCACGAAATGTCTTGATTTTGGCTCAAGAAGGAAGAACTTCTAACTTCTATCATAAAATATTTAATGTTTCAACAAACACTGAAAATGTTTTCCGTGTCATTGAAAATATAATGAGTGATATAAGTGATAGTGCAAGTGTTCCCTTTAACAATAATGATGAAATATTCAGAGTATTAACAAACATTGAGAAGCTAGGTGTAGAAGTAGGTTTTGATCCTGAGGATTTTGAGAATGACTGATGTAGAGAATGATTAAGAAAATTTAATTGTTGGGGAAGGGCAAGATATCTCAAAAATTTGAGCAACAGGTGAAGCTAGCTGTTTCATGCTGCTACTATGCAGTAGCAACATGAGTGGTATTCACTGCTTATAGGATGCTGCCATCAAGCCAAAAGGGCGTTCTGTCTATCACTCTATCACACAAATGAGTAATGTGGTATATTAATTTCAGTGCCAGTGTGATGCTAGGTATGTAGACTGTACATCCCAAAGTCTAGTGGATCATATCAAACAGCATGTCCCAGCCACTGTTCACAATGGGCAGGGTAGAGAGTGTACCCAACCAGCCCATGATTGCAAGGCTCAAAACACAGTCTCCAACTTTAGATGTGATTCCATGATTGGACAACATTTCTTAAGTAATCATCAATGTGCCAAGAATTAAGTTGACAGCCAATTTAAGATTGTCAGTCAGGCTCACAATTTGTCGCATTTGCATATCCTGGAAGCTACATATATTAATACATGGGGCCCTGTTCTTTGCAGACACAAAGAACCTATATATACACTGCACCTGTTTCAGCTAAACAAAATAAGTGACAGCCATTCGCTGACTCATTCCCCAAGCAATGCCTTGACCAATCAGAGTCAAGCTGCCTGGTTTAAATTTCAAACAATGCTTGGCACTTAACTGTCAGTCACCATCAATGGTGCATTCTCCATGAAAACCACTTGCCAATAAATCAGCAATCTCTTCACGTACATTATAAATTGGTTTTCCCCCTTAGATTGGTATTCTTGCATGTCCTGATGAGTGCAAAGTGAAAAGCTTTGACATGTCTCTTTTTTCAGCAATGCTCAAGAAATCATTTAGTACAAATTATAAATCTAATTAAACTAGAGTCAAACCAGGTAAAGTAAAGCAAATGCATGTAAATTCACTGTGAAATGAATTTTTGTGTCAAATAGTGTTTTTATAATAATTTTGATATGTTTCATATTTGTAGGATTAATTTTTTTCATTAAAATAATTGTGAAAGAACATAATTAAATGAATTGTTGAGTGAAATATGTTAGCATTCAGTCAATATGCTTGTAGCATGAATATCCCAGCTTATTCTTTCATGAAAGCATTTTTATCTTATTTTTTCAATCTTATTTTTAACTTTCATTCCTTTATTTCTCAAACATAGGATGGGTAGCCCTGCTGGCTCAATAATAGCTTTCAAAAGGAAATATAAATATTTGAAGGGGAGAATATATATGTAGGTCAATGGGGAAAGAGGGGAAGGGCTAGTTAGAAAACTCTAACAAAGAGTTGGCACAGGCATGATGGGTCTCCTTCTGTGCTATAGCATTCTATGAGTCAACATTTACCCCCTAGCTTAGAGCTGTTCAGTTGCTGATAGTTTGTTTTAAATTGTTTGCCCATGGTTTGCTGCAACCTTGAGGAAATGAAAGTCACGTCTGAAAGATAATCATGTGGGCAGGATGACCCAATCTGGTGTGGTAGAATAAATCTGCCAATTAAATTTGCCTGGATTAAAATAAATTTGCCTATGATTAGGAGTGATACAGAAGCATTACAGGAATGCGACACAAAAGTGTTACAGAAAATGTTCTACAGACATTTTGTATGAAATGTGTGAGTGTGTGTGCTAAACTGAAGGTTTAGTGTAATTGTAGATCCAATGTATCAGGTTAGTCTGAGCCCTAAAGTTACCCAGGAACATAGAAACAGGAATTAACCATTCAAATCCTTGAGCCAGTTTCACCATTCAATTAGATAAGGGCTGATCTGCGACCTACTTCATAACACTTTGCCCCATATCTCTTAATAGGCTTGAATGACAGTAATCTCATATTTAAAAATTACAGTTGATCAATTGCCATTTGTGGAAGAGAGTTCTAAACTTCTACCCACTGTTTGTGTCTAGAAGTGTTCACTAATTTTACTCTTGAAGGCCTGGCTCTAATTTTAAGAATATACTGCCCAGTACTAGACTCCACAATCAGCTGAAATAGTTTCTCTCTCTATCTACCCAATCATTTCCCCTTAATATCTTGAAAACATCAATCAAATCACCCCTTCACCTTCTAAATTCTAGGGAATACACCCCTACTTTGCGTAATCTCGCCTTGTAATTTAATCTTTGGAGACCAGATATCAGTTTGGTAAATCTTTGCTGCACTCCCCCCAAGGCCAATATATCCTTCCTAAGGTGTGGTGTCCAAAACTCCTCACAGTACTGCTGGTGTGGTCTAACCAGGGCTTTGTATAGCTGAAGCATAGCTTCTACCCACTTGTTTTCTAGTCCTTTAGATATAAAGACCAAAATTCCATTAAACTATTTGATAATTTTCTGTACTGGTTAATGACATTTTAAAGATTAATGTACGTGAATCCACAAGTTCCTTTGGATCTCCAGTTTCTAGCTTTTCCCCATTTAGAAAGGATCCTGTTCTATCTATTTTTAACTCCACATTTGCCTACATTGGAATTAATTTGCCCAAATTGTGTCCATTCGCTTAAACTATCTTTTTAAAAATATATATTTTTATGCTTCTATCTTGACGCTTTCTCTCCAGACCAGATGGTCTACAAAAAGTCAGATCAGATCATGTATCAGGCTAGTAAAATTCAGGGATTCCAGTTTCTATTAAGTGGCCATTTCCTGATCATGTCCACTTGTTTATATCAAATATCAACTTGTCTCAGTCGGCATTGTTGTGATTTCTAAATCAGTTGGGTTCAAGCTCCACTGCAGGATGAGCACTTAATCTAGATTGCCACTTGAGTGCAGGATTGAGAGGATTCTGCATTTATGTTGTCCTTTGGTTGAAAAGTTAAGTCTCAGGTGCATTTTAAAGATTCAGTGGCACTATTTGTCGATCTTGCTATTCTATGTGCTGTTTGCGGGACCTTTCCATATTTCCCTGCATTATAACAGCTTCCTCAAACTAATTTATTTCATGTGAAATGCTTTGAGCTGTTTGACAGCTGTGACAGGGTGCTAGATGAATCTTTTCATACCTGAATTGAAATCCTGTTATTATAATGGTGATCTAGCAAACCCTGTGCTCTATGTGTATCAAAATACATGAAGGAAAATAACATAGATATAATAACCGTGAATTCTTGTTCAGAGTCCACACTTTCGAAGATTCAACCAAGTCAAGCATTGCAACACATCATGCCTTTTATGATATTTGCTGCTATTTATTAAACTTGAAAGCGAGCCCTTAAAGTTTGAATTGGAAGCTATATTATACCCCTTGTAGCATCAAAACGTATTTAAAGCAAGCATTTAAAAAGCTATAATGTGTATGGAATAACCATTCATGATAGATACACTCACTAGCCAATTAATTATAGTTATCGAGACAAGTTAAAACTACGCTAGCCATAATCTAAATCCTGAAGTCAAATGCCAAATTAATTTGAATGGGAAATCACTTTTGGAGAAAATAAACGGAGTTTTAGAAAGAGTCATAATGCAGGTGCAAATGCAGATTATTACGGAGCAGCATTAGCTGCCTGATCATTGTATTACTGGAGTGTAATAGCAAACTGAAGATCTTATCATGCCAACATTTTCAATGCCTTCTCAGCAGCGGGACAAGCGTGTTATGCTATCACCAATAGGGCATCTTTAGCCATTATAGAGGTGCACTGGGCGAGCAACTTCCATCATAGGTAACGTTTGAAATATAGGAAAATTACGGACTTTCATGATCCTGGCTAACGAAAAATAACCTACATTTCTTCATAAGCCTGAGTTTTTCTTATCTTACTCTACTTTTCCCCAAGTGTGATAATTCAAAACTCTCAGCGGAGTTCAGTCAGAAAGTACAAGAAATACCCAATGATGAACTTTCTAGATTCTAATGGTGCTTTATAGTATACGGGCACTGTTCCACAATTGCTCTCTCCCTCACATATCGCTATAACTACGCAGAGGGGGTCTCGGGTGTGCGAGTTTTTAGAACAGAATACAACTGAATCAGGTTCGAACATCTTCTGGACTGTAGCCTTTTCCACGTTACTATTCTACCTCAAGAAAGTTCGCAATTTCTCGACGTACACCACTGTCTTTCTGTCATACTCTACAACTTGAGGGGGTTCTGGGGAAGGCGACCAAAGAAAAACAATCAATCGAAATGGAATTTAAAAAGGGGAATCGTTGACACCAAACAGCAGCCACCCAAATGGAACTAAATGGTTCCGTCAAAGTTGAGAGTGAAAGGCAGGCGAAGGAAATCTCACGAAATCTGCCAAACGAGGATGAAACAAAGGGGTAGAAAGAATACCGAGCTGTAGCGAGAATCGCAGACAATGGAAAATGGGTGAGCGGCTCTTAGGGGTGAATGTGTAAATGTGTAAATTCTGATCATTATTTGACATGGGCACTAGGTGGCGTGTTGGAGGACGATCCTTAAATGAGTTTTGAGCCGCCAGGTGTTGGGAGTGCAACCGCCAGACATGCAAACTTCAATCACAGCAAAGAAATGACACTGTTACAAAATCTGTGCACTGCTACATCGCTACACATATGTTACTATTGTACAAACCAAGCTGTAGATTTCTCATTGTCCATTTTTTTTAATGCAGCTTTGTCCGAGAGGCAAAGATTCCCCACACCCAACCCTCTTTTTTTGCAGGATTAAATCTAACAGCTTGACTAATCGAACCGTCATGGATCATAACCGTTAAAGGACAATTACAACGCTTTAATACGCAACTTCTTTCGACAACTTCTCAACGGTTCATTACTGCTTGTGGAGTCAGCTGTTAAACAGAGTGGGGCTGAGCGGAGAGCGGGTCCTAGCAGTAAACTATACCATATTGTTAAATGCGGATTCCATTTCCAAACATTTTGTAGCCTGCCATGGACAGTCAGTCATAGACTTGATATTTCTTTAAATCGGTCGCATGGTTGTCATGACCAGTGAATCAGGACAGGCAGAATACAATGGGTCAATTACTATTTAACAGGGTTAAAAGAAATGTTTAAAAAGCACTTTTTAAAAATAGGTATTCCCTTTTACGGTTCAATAACTAGTTGACAAAACGCAACCGAAACTCGTGAAGCCAGTAAATTATGCAATGAACGCCTGCAACTCATTTCACTAAAACAGATACAATTTCCCCCCAATCCCTCATTTATCCATGATAGAATGAAACACATCCTATTCCCTGTGCGGTTCTATCTTCGACTCCTGAGAATTGAAATGTTTCGGGGTTTAGAGACGGGTTTCCTGTGTGTTCATATATCAAGCGGTGCACTCACTCGAGGCTAGAGAGGTTGACAGAATCTAATATATGTATGTCACAGGAAGCTGATAGAGAATGCATGTTATATATATTTGTTACAGGAAGGCTGACATAGAATATATGTTACCTATGTATGTTACAGGAAGGCTGATAAAGCATGCATACTATATATGTATGTTACAGGAAGGCTGACAGAGAATGCATGTTATATATATTTGCTACAGGAAGGCTAACATAGAATGTATGTTACATATGTATGTTACAGGAAGGCTGATAGAGAATGCATGTTATATATTTATGCTACTGGAAGGCTGCCAGAGAATGCATTTTATATATATATGTTACAGGAAGGTTGACAGAGAATGCGTGTTATATATGTATGTTACAGGAAGAATGATGGAGAATGCATGTTTTATATGTATGTTACAGGAAGGCTGATAGAGCATGCATGTTATATATGTATGTTACAGGAAGGATGATAGAGAATGCATGTTATATATGTATGTTATAGGAAGGATGATAGAGAATGCATGTTATATATGTATGTTACAGGAAGGATGATAGAGAATGCATGTTATATATGTGTGTTAAAGGAAGGATGATAGAGAATGCATGTTATGTATGTGTGTTACAGGAAGGATGATAGAGAATGCATGTTATATATGTATGCTACTGTATATAAATAAAAAGAAAGGTTTTCTTTTCCATTTCCAGGCCAGGAGATTGTATGGATTTACACAGGCTTATTAAGAACCTGAGTTTTTTTGTACAATATCCAGATAAAGAAAGGACTGGGGCGAAAGATGTTTTAAATATTGGTTTGCAAATTGTAGTTTACATAATTGAGTATCTAATTGAAATGTTAGTGTGGGGTGGGGTGGGGGGGGGGGTTGGTTGTTGCCGTCTTTTAATACGGGATTCCCGTTATTTAGTTTCGATCTTGGCTTCCAGTCTGTTTAGGGCTTCGGTCTATTTGTCCGCTGAATGAAGATCAGTGAGTGAGAGAGGCAGAAAAGAAGTATTCCTTTTGAAACTTGATGTGCGGGTGTAGTGCTGCTGTGTGTGGATTTGAAGTGTTATTGTTCTTGGAAGGAGTGCACTTTGTTCGAGTTTCTTGTTTTAGCAGATGTCCCAGCCGCTGACTCTGTCTATTGTTTTTCTCTCTTCTCTCTCTATCCCCCCCCCCCCGCCACTTCTTGTGTTTTGTTGTCAAGGGAAAGCGGCACCTCCCACATCTCCCGGCATTGGAGGAGACTCCCATTCAGCACTTCGTTACCTTGTCACGATTGGACATCCCGGTGCCAGAAACAATAGAAGATCTTCTCCGAATGATCTCCGATCCGCCCTATAAAATTCAGAAAAAGCCCCAAAGGCGGCCAGGCAAACCCTGATAACATAGAATCTTACCTGGGAGATAGGCAGAGGGACACACTCTTATGTATGAGCGGCTGGGGCGTCCGCAGTAAGTTTGAACGTCTTGCTCCCCCACCTCCCACCCCTTCTCAAAACTGACGAATGGATTCCGATACCAGTCTAATATCCAGCCAGCCGTCCTCCCCGGATCTCTTTCTGTCTGACGAGCCCTCCTCGGGCTTCTCAGGCACCGTGTCCTCCACACAGAGCGAGTGCGGCGCCGAGCTGTGCGGCGAGCGAGGGGGTCAGCTGAGAGCCAAGGACAACCTCAGGTTAAAAGACAAGAAGCAAATGAGCGAGTCGGAGCTCCAGCAGCTGAGGCTGAAGATCAACAGCCGGGAGCGCAAACGAATGCACGACCTGAACATCGCCATGGATGGGCTCCGGGAAGTCATGCCTTATGCACACGGACCTTCGGTGAGAAAGTTGTCCAAAATCGCCACTCTGCTCCTCGCCAGAAACTACATCCTGATGCTCACCAACTCCTTGGAGGAGATGAAGAGGCTGGTGAGTGAGATCTATGGTGGCCACCACAGCAGCTTCCACCCATCGGCGGCCTGCGGGACCCTCGCCCACGCCGGGGCGCCTCTGCCGGGCCACCCGGCTTCTCACGCCCCTCACCCGGTTCACCATCCCATTATGGCCCCGGCCGTCACTTCGGCCTCCCTCTCGGGCGGCGGCAGCATCTCGGCCGTGAACAGTATGAGAGCCCCCCACGGCCTCCTGAAATCGGCGGGCACAGCCTCGGCCCCGCTGGGCAGCAGTTTCCAGCAGTGGGGAGGGATGCCCTGCCCATGTACCATGTGCCAAGTGCCGCCACCTCACCACGTGGCTAGCATGACCACAGCCGGCATGTCGCGGTTATCCTCGGACAGCAAGTGAGAAACAGTGAGCCCGGACTCTTTCAGTCGCCTTTAATCATTTAGTCGAGGTGAGAGTGTGTGACTCACGGGCAAGTAGGTTGTTGTTATCCCTATCCTTGCACAGAGGTAAAACTTCACTGCGGTTCTCTCGTTTTCTTTGTGATGAATTTTTTTTTAATGATGTATCCGTGTGAAAGTTGCAGTAACCCTTTTCCAAACCAGTCCTTCGCCTCGTGTTTATTTAATCACCCAGACATCCTGCGAACCGAGTAGAATTTAGGGAAAATATCCCTATTGAAATTTACTGTCTTTTAAGGACAACTGGATGTGTTATTTCCACATTACAACCGAAGGTCAAAGAACACGCAGGAAAGGGGATACTGTAGCTTGGTTTAAGGTGAATTTGACTGTAAAATGACCCATCAGCAAACGTGATTATGACTTTCAACCGTAGCGAGCCTTGGGGAATATTTTATGCAGCGTCCCGGTGATAGTGTTACATTATAATGAAGTGTCTAAAATCACATGTAGGAAGGAGATTGCTCTTCATAGACTTCCGTGAAACGACCACACACAATGGATAAAGAGGCGATAAGATCACAAGGAAGAACAGCCAAAAGTAGAGTTTATCTGCAGGAAAGAAACTCGACTGACCAGCTCCCCGGAGCTGTAGATAGGACTATGTGTAAAGAGTTCGGGACTTGCTTTGCTCTGTGGTTTTTGCAGAATTGGAAACTTTGATCCACGCGTTCGACTAGAAACGAATGCACCCGGCATATTTACTCCAGGCCTGAACACGCAAATGTTTACACCTTTACTGTATAACGGCCGTTCAGCATAAGGGTAACCGATGTGTGTTGCCACCGTTAGAAAAAAAAGTACTTTTCATGCCCCCCAGAGCCGTTTGTGAATATATCTGCTTGTGTTTCGTTTGTTCTTGGGTTGAGTTCGCCCAAACGTTTTCTGTGAATCTTTATATGATTTTCACTGCAAATCCTGGCTCTCTTTAGCTGTTTAACCTGCTTCAGTTCACTGCAACTACTCTCCTGCGCTTCCCAACTTCTTAAGCAGCTCGTATGTGTGTGTGTTTTTTAAGAGCCACCTGTAACGTCTTACCGTAACAGTCTCTTGTTTTTCATTCGCGAGGGGAAAAAATGATGAAAAAATATAAAGCAAAAATTTGCTTTCCATCTGTTTATTTTTGTAAAGAAATGTGCTAAATAATATTTATTACTTATTTCGTTCGAAGGAAAAAGGTGTGATCGAGTAACTGTGGAAATTTTAAAATTAATAAAAAAAATCATAAATACATATTGTGCGTGTTTCAATTTCAAGTTACTGCACACTCACGGATTAATGCCCCAAACTCCCATCGACAACAACAACAAAAGCACTGGTATAAATCTCGTTCAGAACACATCGAATGTCCCGTTTTATGGGTTAGGGTCTTGCTGTCCTGCTTAACCCCCGCTTAAATGTCTTTGAAAGTATCATTCATTCAGGGCAAGAGGACACCGCTCCCACCACTTCTTGGACTACAGGCATACATTTATGCCTTTTATATTTTGTGTTTTTATACGATGTAGTGCACTTTTGTCAACAATATTTTCTCATCGTACAGAATAACATTGTCTTATCGAGGAGTCAGTTGCCGTAAAAATTCTGATAAGTGACAAGAAACGCGCACAAGGAATCGTGAGGCTTATGTTCCACCACAGTTCCTGTTTTGTGTGTGGGTGTGTGTGAAATACATTTCAATGAAGGAGGAGAGAGAATCAAAGCGTCCGACTAAATCCCCTATCAGTAACAACCTCAAGTTTGGGGCTCAGGGCCGATAGCGGAATCTAATATTTTCCTTTTTTTGCAGGGGGTGGTTGGGGAGTTATATAAATATATATGTATGTGTGTGTGTGTGCACTTTACGCTACCAACGCGCGCTCTTTAAAATGAACACTCAGGAACAACTCCTCAGTTATTTTAAATCCCAACCGTAGCGCCGAAGAAGTTCAAATGTTTCACTTCTGTAACTGAACAGCTATTATTAGCCTGACTGGGAGAGCTCAGTTTCTAGGATTAGTGGAGTCAATTCACACTCTGCACTAATGTATCTCAATAGGTTGCCATGTTGAAATCTAAACGAATGGAAATTCCAGGCGGGTTAAATGCAAAGAACATACATTTTACATTCCATTTGATGATTTTGCATTTGTTTGTCCTTTCCACAATAAGCGAAACCCAGTAAGTATAACAAACAGCCATCTGGCCAAGTGGCTAGTTTCGAAAATATTGAACGGCATTAATCGTTGTCGACCTTTCACTTGTTTTTCGCTAGTTCGGATTTCACTGCATAGCGACGGCTGGAGGGCAATGCACGGAGCAAAAATGCATGTCTGCCCCGGTGCCGAACTTACAGCCCCCGTCTAACCAGCTCAACCGAATGGGCGCAATCATTTGTCCCCGTGGTTCACGTTTGAGAAGGGGAATGGATGGGGAAGTTAGATCGTGCACAGGCATTCCCAGGGTCGCCAGTGCCTGGGGTTTTGCGCTACAACTTGGTGGGAAACCAGAGTGAAATTGAATGTGAACGCGCAAAGAGGAGTCGAGCGCAAGATCCCGCCGTCAGTAGTCCCGAAATTTGCATGGGTTTTAAATAAATCTAACCTTTTAAACTTCAAAACATTTGCATAACTGAAGTACAGAATAGATTGAGTTAATTTGACTTGCTCATTTTTTCTCTAACCGTGTTTTGAATACAAGTTACCAACAAAATCTGAACTTAAACGAACAATTTAGGACATTACGTTTCATTGTTATCTAATGCTATTGTACAAGTTAGTTCCATAAGCATGTACAATATAATATAGTTCAATATAAAATCTAAATATATGTCACATAAAAGGTGGTGTCGTTTTCTTGTAACCCGAGTTATTTGGGTACGAATTTGTCCTGAAAGGGCTTGGTGTGTCCTTTTCTCGTGAAACGATCAAAGTTTTTTTTCCCAATTAGAGGCAGACAGTCTAACAAAAGGCACATAGGGTTACAGGAATATGCAATCATTCCAGCATCTTTTCCCGAGTTATTTGTTTGCAGCAGAATATTTCGATAAATAAAACACTGGTTGCACACTTTGGAACAGCCTGTCTAAAATAATATAACGTTAGTGGGATAAGACTTGTAGCGAGGTAGAACAGCGTTTTCTTCAATGAACCTCACCATCTGAGTGAAGAATTGGGTGACGCGCTATATAGTAACGTTTGGATTTTAACTTAGAAAAAGACTTGCTTTTCTATAGCGCCTTTCACGACCTCAGCACGTCCCAAAGCGCGTTCCAGTCTAACTACTTCTGATAGTGAAACGGGGGAAGGGGGGGGGGGGGGGGGGGGGGGTAGGTGGTGGACAGGCAACCCATTTACACACAGAAAGCTCCCACAGACTGCAATGTAGTAGCGGCCAGATATTTTACTGATGTTGATAAGGGATACATATTAGCCGCGACCACAGGGAGAACTTCCCTGCTCTTCAAAATACCCTTTTCATCGCCGTGGGAGAACACTGGGGCCTCAGTTTAACATTTCACCTAAAAGGCACCTCCGACAGTGCAGCACCTTCTCAGTCCTATACTGAAGCTTTGAGTTGGAAATCAAAAAGAAAGTATAAAAACAGGTTGTGAAAGCTTTGAGAGATCAGAGGGACACAGTACTAGGGTGAAGTTGCTGTATTTATTTGGGTTCCTTTGCTTGTGTCAGAGAAATGAATGCATTCAATGAATAATCTGTGTAGGGTGAGAATGTGTTTGAGGACAACGAACTGGTATTGAAACGTAACAGTACAACTTGACTATAGAACGCAGGTGATCCCGTATTGAAGTATATCGTTCGTTTGCTAATTCATTGCTGTATCTAATCCACACCTTGTAAAGGATCCATTATATCCCAAGACTTCTTAATTCAAGATTTATTTGAATTTGTATTATGTGATTAAGTGAACCGATGTTTACTGGAGGCTCAATAACGTGATGTTTGACCATGTTGACAGGGCGGTCATATGTGAGAATGTTTGGGACGGAAAACACTCCTGCTAGATCATAACTGCGAACATGAATGCAATTTTCACAGCAGTGTAATGAACAAACCGCTTGATTGATCATTGTATAATGCACGACCCTAGTAAATGTGAACTAGTGTAATAATAAATGGTAATTGTAATTAACTTAAATTTAACTTAATTGTTAGGGCCGCTGGCTGTAATTCACATTATTAATGCGGGACTGGGGGCACCTGAAATCCCTGAACATTTGTTTTAAAATGGGATCTCGTGGCCTTAGAGGTAAATCATTAAATTGACTCGTGCGCTTCAAGTGCTTGTGTGGAACGTCCGGGCCTCAAGTTTCTGGGTAATATGTTACTCCTGGGGATGAAACTTGAGCCCCAAGCGCTTTCTAATTATCCGGAAATAGTCGCCACAGTTTCAGAAATTCGACCCTACCTGCAGAAAATTCAGAAATGTGCACATTCAGACATTACATTGCATAGGATAGGACAGTCGCTGTGGTCAAAATCATATCTTAAGAAGGGAACACTTCACTTGTGTTTGTATAGTATTTTGTTGTATCCCCCAAAGATCCCGAAACACCTCGTGTTTTTGTACATTAATGTGATAATAAGATGTTAACTGAGAATTCCACACTAGGCAAAGATACTTTGCTATCTATTAAAACAACTTAAATTACATTGACCAGCCGGCCAGGCTAAGTGTCGCTATAGATGAAGCAGGGTTAGAGACCAGGTTGTACCAGGATGTAGATGTAATCTATTTACCTATCAAATCTCGATTTTTTGGGGGGGGAGGGCGGGGTTGGGGATTAATGCTTTTATTCCAACATTATAATTTGTATATGTTGAACGCTGGAAAATGAAGTGATTCTATCCGTGAAATTCCAATAATATTGTTTTTCTCAAGAAAATCGCTGACTCATCGGTAAGGCCTGGCCATTGCTGCATACAATTAACATTTTGTGCCTTATTTTAAAGAAATAAATACTTAACAATATACAAAGCTAAAGGTCAGGACTGAGATTTATTTGATCATAATCATTGCAACCATTTAAATATCCGATGATGTTCATCACCAAGCTTGACAAGGAGCTTTCAATGGACAACTCCACATAAGGTAAACAATGTTTTGTTACCTATTAAGGAAAACGTCGAATTGAGTAGATTTATACACTAATAATAATATCTTGTAGCATTGCACAGGCAGCCAAAACTAAGTGTCACATTCAGGTGAAACAGGGCTAGTAACCAGGTGATGTTGCAACAGGGTTTGTAGATGTAATTTCGTCTTCGATTTTAAAATTATATATCCTCTTCTTATTTTTATATTCCCATAATAAACTTCAAAGTCACACTTTCAGTTGAAACTGCTTATGTAAACTAGTCATCTGTAATACATTTTCCTACCTGTGGCGACGCTGCAGTGCCTTCAACGCTCGGAAGGAGCAATTACTTAATGATAAACCTGCATTGATGGTTTCTGTTATACACATGCACATAGGAATTTCTAATCGAAAAAATACCAGATGTGTGAACACAGACTTAAGATTTTTAAATTTAGTTTTCATGTTTCAGGATTTCTTTCTAAGCCACACGTCCTCTTGGTCTAAAATATGTCACAAACACAGCTAACTACTGGGTTAAATTTCGCTCTCAAGAGGTTAAGATCATGTAACGATAATGCTGGTACATATAGTTTAGAATGAAAAATAGTTTAACATAGTAGTGACAATTCACACTTACTGTTGCTCTGACAACTGTTTATTTGAATTCAACTCGGTCATTGCCAAATTAGGCTGGAGGTTCTGTTGAAGGGTCATGAGGACTCGAAATGTCGGCTCTTTTCTTCTCCGCCGATGCTGCCGGACCTGCTGAGTTTTTCCAGGTAATTCTGTTTTTGTTTGGGGAATTCTATCCTTCGGTGGGGGAAGGAGAGAGTTTGACTACAGGTTGTCGCTAGGGTCAAGCAGAATGAGAGAAAAATACAGAATACTGCAGGAAGATCAGACTTATGAAGAATCCAGAGAAATTATTCTGTTTTAACCAAGAGGACTCAATAATGTGGGATAGTGTAGTGTGTCCATTATTATGTATTATTAAGCTTGGCCTAAATAGCCAAGTGGTATTGGTACTGGGTTTATACCCCCAAGATCAAGTGTTCAAATCTCACAATGGCAAACTATGAAACAATATAACTTCATTGTATATTATTTCACGAAAATTAATTTCATGTGTGTGAAAGACATAAATATCCAATGCAAAAGGATACATTTGTCATGTCCCTATATTATGCTTTCATATAGGTAGATATTGGTATTGCAAGTTAACTCCCGTAAAACCCCAGAGCACTCTGAATACCTTCACCATTGATAACCTTTGTTACTTAGGTGAATACGGCAGTCATTTTATACACAACAATGTCTCACAAACAGTAATGAGGTGAATGTCCAGTCAATCGATATTTGATGACATTGATTGAAGGAAATTGTTAGCCAGGACATTGGGAGAGATTTACTCTTCTTTGAATAGTTTTAGGAAATCTTTAATGGCCATCTGAATCACTGGATAGGATATTGTTTGATATCCTATGAAAGAAATACTTAAATTATATATTGCTTTTCAAGTCCTTTAGCTGCCTCAAATCACAAAATCACACAAATTTCACAGATAATGGATTACTTTGGAAACATAATAATTGTTATTATGCAATAAGGTTGCCAATTTACACACATCTTTTGCATTTACCTGGTCAGGCAAACAAAATCTCAGTTAAATGTCACCCAGAAAGGTGACACCTTCAACAGTGCAGAACTCCCTCAGCCCTCAATGAAGTGTTAACCTTGATTATATACTCAAGTCCTGAAGTGGGGCTTGAATACATGACCTTCTGACTCAGAGTTGACAGTGCAAAGAGCTGATAATGCACTGAAGTGTTAGCTATGGTTATGTGCTCAGCTTCTGGAGTGGAGCTTGAACCAATAACCTTCTCTAATTTAGTGACAAGAGTGTTGGGCCCTGTGTGCTAAAGCAATAGCCACCTTAAGGTTTGAACTGAAGTAAGATTATTTTTAAGCATGAAAGTTTAAATTAGTTATAAGTGGATTCCTACAAGTGAATCAACTAAAACTTGAGGGTACCAAACCTATGCATAACTTATGGTCAGGTTAAATTAAAAATACATTAAATATGTAATGTGTTCAATGATTATTGCTGTGTTAACAATTAAAGTGTGGTTTAGTAGCTTTTTAAAATAATTCTCCATCCCTGCATTTTCTGCTTTTTTCTTGTCAGGTCTTTTGACCTCAGGCATATCATAGAGGTAGCATTGCTACCATTCAACATCCACATGAGTGCACAATACTGCTAGTGTTCAAGAGGGGGATTGTTGGTCAATTTATCTTCTCATTAATCCAAGGGCTATAAAGTCAATTGTAACACTCTCACTGTGGTCCTGGGTGAGATTAACTAACTTGACAGAGATCAGGGATCAATCATGGGACTTTTTTGATCCGTATAGCTCAATATCATATCAAGTAAAGCATTGAACCATCAGAGGAAATGGGGGTGGGGGGGGGGTTGTGTGTGTGTGTGTGTGTGTGTGTATGTGTGTGGGGGGGGGGGGGGGGTGGGTGGGAGGGGTGGGGGGGGGGGTTGGTTTAAACTACTTTGGCAGGGGGGTGGAATACAAAGTAGAGGTACAGTAGGGGTTGCTGCATAGCCAAATATAGAAGAGAAGTAAAGTCAGCCTGGAAGGCAGAGCAAATATAGACCTGTTAAGGCACAAGGGAATAATGCAAGGCTGAATTGCATCTATTTTAACACAAGAAGTCCCACAAGTAAGGCAAATGAATTGAGCACATTGATTAACACATGGCAATATGATATTGTAGCTGTCACAGAGACATGGTTGAGGGAAGGGCAGACTGGCAGCTTAATATTCCAGGGTATAGAATCTTCATGCATGAAAGGGAGGTACTGTAAAAGAGGAGGTGGCATGCATTATTGATCAAGGCGTCAATTACTGCAGTAAAGAGGGATGGGATCTTAGAAGGTTCCTCAAATGAGGCCATATGGGTAGAACTTAAAAACAAAAAGGGGGCAATCACTTTGCTGGGAGTGTACTTTAGACCTCCAAACAGTCAGGCAGAAATAGAGGAGCAGATATGTACGAAAATCTCAGTGAGGTGTAAAAATAATAGGGTAATAATAGTAAGGGATTTAAATTTCCCCAATATTAACTGGGGTAGTCTTCATGTGAAAGGCTTAGAGGGGACAGAATTCTTAAAGTGCATTAAGGAGAGCTTTTTGAGCCAGTACATAGAAAGTCCCTCAAGAGAAGGTGCAATACTGTACCTAATCTTAGAAAATGAAGCCGGGCAAGTGTAGAAGTGTAAGTGGGGGAGCATTTCAGGGATAGTGACCATATCTCTGTAAGATTTAAGATAGTTATGGAAAAGAACAAAGATGGACCAGAAATAAAGGTCCTAAATTGGGGGATGGCTGATTGCAATATGATAAGACAGAATCTGGCCAATGTGGACTGGCAGCAACTACTTGTAGGAAAGTCTACATCACACCAGTGAGAGTCATTCAAAAAGGAAATATGATCAACATGTTCCTGTAAAGGTGAAGGATAGGACCAACAAGTCCAGGGAACCCTGGATATCAAGGGATATAGAGGATTGGATAAGGGAAAAAAGGAGGCTTACGGCAGATACAGAGGGCTGAAAACAGCAGAAGCCCGAGAGGAGTATGGAAAATGTAGGGGGGTACTTAAAAAAGTAATTAGGAGAGCAAAAAGGGGGCATGACAAAACACTGGGCAAGATAAAGGAAAATCCCAAGGTATTTTATGAATATATTAAGGGCAAACGGATAACCAGGGAAAGAGTAGGGCTCCTTAGATAATATCACCATCTTCAACACCTCTTTGTCCTTTTGTCTATGACAGCTTTTGGCTATCTCCACCTATCACTGGCCCTCTATCCAGCTCGACTTATCTCACCCCACCTTAAACCAGCTTATATTTCACCTCTTTTCTATTTTTCCTTAGTTCTGTTGAAGAGTCATACGGACTCTAAACGTTAATTGTGTTCCTCTCCGCAGATGCTGTCAGACCTGCTGAGTTTTCTAGGTATTTTTATTTTTGCTTTGGATTTCCAGCATCCACAGTTTTTTGCTTTTATATCAAAGAATAGGGGTCATTAGGAAACAAAGTGGCAATCTGTGCGTGGATCCAGAGGATGTAGGTAAGGTTTTAAATGATTACTTTTCATCTGTGTTCACTATGGAGAAGGACGATTTAGGTGTAGAAATCAGGTAGGAGGACTGTGATATACTTGAAGAAACTAGCAATGAAAGGGAGGAGATATTGGCAGTTTTAGAGGGCTTAAAAAATGGCTAAATCCCCAGGCCCAGATGAGATGTATCCCAGGCTGCTAATGTGAGGGAAGGAAGGAATTGCAGGGGCTCTGTCACTAATTTTCAAATCCTCTCTGGCCACAGGAGAGGTGCCAGAGGACTGGAGGACTGCAAATGTGGTACTGTTATTCAAGAAGGTTAGTAGGGATGAACCAGGTAATTACAGGCCAGTGAATCTAACATCAATGGTAGGGAAACTATTGAAAAAATTCTGACGGACAGGATTAATCTCCACTTGGAGAGGCAGGGATTAATCAGGAATAGTCAGCATGGCTTTGTCAGGGGGAAAACATGTCTAACAAATCTGATTGAATTTTTCAAGGGGGTGACTAGTTGTGTAGATGAGGGTAGTGCAATTGATGTCATCTACATGGACTTTAGTAAGGCTTTTGGCAAGGTCCCGCATGGGAGAATGGTCAAGAAGGTAAGAGCCCATGGGATCCAGGGCAATTTAGCAAATTGGATCCAAAATTGGCTTAGTGGCAGGAGGCAGAGGGTGATGGTCAAAGGTTTTTTTATGGTTGGAAGCCTGTGATGAGTGTTGTGCCACAGGGATCAGTGCTGGGACCCTTGCTGATTGAAGTATACATTAGATGTGAATATAGGAGCTTTGCAGATGACACAAAAATTGGTGGTTTCATAAATAGTGAGGAGGAAAGCCTTAGATTACAGGACGATATAGATGGGCTGGTAAGATGGGCAGAGCAGTGGCAAACAGAATTTAATCCTGAGAAGTGTGAGGTGATGCATTTTGGGAGACTAACACAGCAAGGGAATACACAATCAATGGTAGGACCCTAGGAACTACAGAGGATCAGACCTTGGTGTACATGTCCATAGATCCCTGAATGCAGCAGCACAGGTAGATAAGGTGGTTAAGAAGGCATATGGGATACTTGTTTTTATTAGCCAAGGCATAGAATTTAAGAGCAGGGAGGTTGTGTGGGAGCTGCATAAAACACTAGTTAGGTCACAACTGGAACAATGTGTGCAGTTCTGGCTGCTACACTATAGGAAGGATGTGATTGCACTGGAGAAGGTGCAGAGGAGATTCACCAGGATGTTGCCTGGGCTAGGGTGTTTCAGCTATGAAGAGAGACTAGATAGACTAGGGTTGTTTTCCTTAGAGCAGAGAAGGCTGAGTGGGGACTTGATAGAAGTATACAAAATTATGAGGGGCATAAATAGGGTAGATAGGAAGAAACTTTTCCCCTTAGCGGAGGTGTCAATAACTAGGAGGGATAGATTTAAGGTAAGGGGCAGGAGGTTTAGAAGGGATTTGAGGAGAATATTTTAACCCAGAGAGTGGTTGAAATCTGAAACGGCCATCTCCTCTGCCTGAGGGCTGGTAGAGGCAGGACACCTTACAACATTTAGGAAGTATTTAGATGAGCACTTGAAACACCATAGCATACAGGGCTTTGGCCAAGTGCTGGAAAATGGGATTAGAATAGATAGGTACTTGATGGCCAGCACAGACATGATGGGCCGAAGGATTTGTTTCTGTGCTGTATGACTCTATGACAATCTTTAGCAGAGATGCCAAGCTAATCATACTATCCTTACTGCATTAAAACTTTGATTTTGAGGCATTGACTACAACAGCCAGTACAACAGAGATATCGAGATATGATTTTCTTTCTCCTATAGGAGCGGAATCTTGATATCAGTTAATGATTGTAATGATTTGTGTAGGAAGTCTTGTGGCTATGTAGATAGTTCACTTACATCTGATCCAGAATCTCTGGGTTCAAGTGCCACTGCGGGACTTGTTAGCCACAAAAGAAGCATTCATGGTATGGTTCAACAGGTTGATAATCAACCTACTAATCCTTCCAACACTTCCCTACTATTCCACAAAGGGGAAAAAGTGCATGTGAAAATATCAAACAAACATAGCATTTAAGTGAACAAGTAGGAGAAAAAAGTCACCTTGACATTGGTATGGCAATTGTAAACAGGACGAGGCTGGAATACTTAATGATTACTTTATATTCGTGTTTAGTAAGGAAGAGGATGCTGACAAAATATTGGTAGAAGCGGAAATGTTGGGGTAATGGATGGGATGAAAATTGATAGGAAGGTTTACTAGAAAAGCTGGCTATGCTTAAATTGCATAAGCCACGTGGTCCAGATAGTTTGCATGCCAGGTTTCTAAAGGAAGTGGGAGTGGAGATAATGGAAGGGCTTGCCATAATCTTTCAACTTGCACTAGATATGGGAACAGGTTGGCTGGCAGCGGGCACTCTGCCAATGGCACAGCACCTTATTTTATGGGTCCAGTCCTTTGCTTTCCTACTTGTGGGTGGCCTGTAAAATCCAGCCATGGATTCGATGAACATGAAATACAAGTCTTAGTGAAAGTGTATTTTTTAAGAATTGTGTTTCTGTCATACAACCCGTGAACTTGGATTGCATTTTTTAAAATCTATTAATAAGATAGAGATTACTGTGTAACATTCCTAACAGATGCAACCTAACTGAGTTCTGATTATGTAGGTATTACCAGAATGGCGCTTAATTCTGGTAATTGGGCTGTTCTTCCCAACAGTCTGTATACTCTTACACAAACTCATTACACAATCAAGGCAAGTGAGGAATGGTTAGGAAAATACTTTAAAGTTTGTTTCCAGTAAACTGTTCAGCACATCCTGTCCATAACATAAATACACTACAGTACAGTTAGACTAAAGCCCTCTTTTAAAGTGTTCTAATACATCCGAGCTGGAAAATTATCTGTAATATTCTTCTGTCTCTGCTTCTCAAGTTGTATCGCCCTGCAACCAATTAGTCTCATTGCTTGCAGAATATTTAGGGGATACAATTGACCTCAGTCTTGGTCCTCTAAGAAAAACATGATGCCAGCTGCAAGCTTGCAATGACTTCTGCACATGATGGAAGAGGTTTGGATTTAGAAGATGTCAGGAGCTGTGCCAGGTCCCCTGAGTTTTCTGAATTAGTGATTTGTTTAGCTATGGCTATTTAAGGGCTTACTACATTACACGGTACTTTGCCACTGCAAGATATATCACAGAGAGACAAAGACACAGCCCATTTTTGCATAAATACCTTTCACAATCATTTATTTTTATAGTTCACCACACAAACGATAGGTCTCTCCTATATTTCTGTTTTTTGGTGACAATTGTGAAAAAATATACTCAGGTTGTGGGTCTTTCTCCTGTGCCACAACAACAGCTTGCATTTATGTAGTACTTTTAACAAAGTAAAATGGCTTAAGGCACTTCACAGGAATCTTAACAGACAATAATTGACACTCAGCCACAAAAGGAGCTATTAGGACAGGTAGCCAAAAGCTTGGTTGAAGAGGTAGGTTTTAAAGAGCAACTTAAAGAAGGAGTGCGTGGTAGTGAGGCAGCAAGGTAAGGAAGGGGATTCCACAGCTAAGGACATAGGTATTTGAAGGCAAGCCCACCAATGGGGGAACAAATGGAATTGGGGGTGCAAGAAGCCAGAATTGGAGAAGTGTAGAGCGTAGAGATTTTGAAGTGTTGTAGGACTGGAGGAAGTTACAGAGATAGGATTTCACACTGATCTATAACTTTTTTTACTTTCAGTTATTTATTCACAGGATTATGGGCATCACTGACAAGGCCAGCAATTTGTTGCCCAACCTCCTTGAGAAAATGGTGATGAGCTGCAGTCTCGAACTGCTGCAGTTAATATGATGAAAGTACTCCCACAGTGCTGTTAGGTAGGGTGTCCCGGGATTTTGACTGTGCAGCAATGAAGGAGCAGAGGTATAGTTCCAAGTCATGATGATGTATGACTTGCAGGGAGAGTTGGAAGTGGTGGTATTTCCATCAATCAGCTACCTTTATCCTTCTAAGTGGTAGAGGTCACAGGTTTGGGAAGTGCTGATGAAGAAGCCTTAGCACGTCTCAGCAGTGCATTTTGTAGATGGCACTCACTGCAACCAAGGTGTACCAGTGCTGGAAAGATTGAATGTTTAAGGTGGTGGATGGGGTGCCAATCCAGTGAATTGTTTTGTCATGAATGGTGTTGAGCTTCTTGATTGGTATTGGAGTGTTGTTGGAGCAAGTGGAAAGCATTCCATCACACTTCTGACTTGGCCTTATAGGTGGCGGACAGGCTTTGGAGATTCAGGAGCTGAGTAACTAACTGCAGCATACCCGGCCACCAGCTTGCTCATATAACCACACTATTTATGTGACTGGTCCAGTTAAGTTTCTGGTCAGCAGTGACCCTTAGGATGTTGATGGTTAATGATGGTAATTGAATGTCAAAGGGAGGTTGTTAAATTCTGTCTTGTTGGAGATGATCATTTCCTGGTCCTTGTGTGGCATAAATGTCATTTACAAATTATCAGCCCAAGTCTGGATGCTGTCCAGATCCTGTGCCATCGTCAGTGAACATCTCCATCCTTATGGTGGAGGGGTGGTCATTGATATAGAAATTGGAGATTGTTGGGTACAGTAGTCTAGCTTCTTTTTGTAGGCTTGCAGCAGCAGTTTAAAGGGGTGGTACCTTCTCTTGGGGGAATCAGAAACATGCAGCAACAGGCAACATGAAAGAAAAGAAAAAGGAAAGACTTGCATTGTTAAATGACTTTTCACTACTTCAGGACATCACAAAATATCTTACAGCCACAAAGGATTCTTGACATGAAGTCACTATTGTAATGTACAAAACACACCAGCCAATTGTGTACAGCAAAGTCCCACAAACAACAATAAGAGATATGACCCGATCTTTTTTTTTATATAATGTTGGTTCAGAGATAACTCTAGAACTCACCTGTTCTTCTTCAAACTAGTACCATGGGATCTTTTACCTGCACCTGAGAGAGAGCAAATAGGACCTCAAGAAACGTGATTTCTAGCAGCTTTCCTCAGCTACTTCATTAATGATCTTCCCTCCATCATAAGGTTAGAAGTGTGGATATTCACTGAAGATTGCACAATGTTCAGCACCATTCAAAACTCCTCAGATACCAAAGCAGTCCGTGCCCATATGCAGCAAGACATGGACAACATTCAGGCTTGGGCAAAGTAACATTTGTGCCACACAACTGCCAGGCAATGACCAACTCTAACAAGAGAGAATTCAACCATCTCCCCTTGACACTGGCATTACTATCGCTGAATGCCCCACTCTCAACATTCTGGAGGTTCTCATTGACCAGAAACTCAATTATACCAGCCATATAAATACTATGGCAACAAGAGGCTGGGAATTCTACAGTGAGTAACTCATTTCCTGACTCTCCAAAGCCTGTCCACCATCTACAAGGCACATGTCAGGAGTGTGATGGAATACTCTCCACTTGCCTGGTGAGTGCAGTTTCAACAACACTCAAGAAGTTGACACCGTCCAGAACAAAGCAACCCACTTGATTAGCACCCCATCCACTATCTCCAATATCCACTCCCTCCACCATTGATGCACAGTGGCAGCAGTGTGTGCTAGCTTTTACTTTTCTTTATTTTTTCATGGGAAGTGGGTATTGCTGGTAAGGCCAGCATTTGTTGCCCACCCCCAATTGTCCATAAACTGAGTGGCTTGCTAGGCCATTTCAGGGGGCAGTCAGGAGTCAACCACGTTGCTGTGGGCCTGGAGTCACAAGTAGACCAGGTAAGGACAGCAGATTTCCTTTCTAAAAAGAGGGCATTAGTGAACCAGATAGGTTTTTATGACAATTGACAATGATTTTACAGTCACCATTTCTGAGACCAGCTTTCAATTCCAGATTTATTAATTGAATTTAAATTCCAGCAGCTGCCATGTTGGGATTTGAACCTATGTCCTCAGGATATTAGCCTCAGTCTCTGGACTACTAGTCTAGTGACATTAATACTACGCTATCATCTCCCCATCTACAAGATGCAGGGCAGCAACTCACCAAGGCCCCTTTGACAGCACCTTCCAAATTCGTAACCTCTACCACCTAGAAGAACAATGCAAGTGGATGATGGGTACACCACCACCTGCAAGTTCCCCTCTAAGCTGCTCACTATCCTGACTTGGAAATACATCACCATTCCTTCACTGGAACTCCCTCCCTGACAGCACTGTGGATGTACCTACACCACATGGACTGCAGCTGCTCAAGAAGATGGCTCACCACCACCTTCTCAAGGGCAATTAGGAATGGACAATAAATGCTGGCCTAACCAGCAATGCACACATCTGTGAAAGAATAAGCAGGGCCTCAGGGTTTTCTGATAGTGGTAGAGATGCTGTTAGAGCAAATTATCAAGAAGGAGGTCCTCTACGCCTTGCAAAGGTCAAGGGATACCAAGGCAAATTATTGAATAGGCACAAACAGAGGTTTCACAAAATATTAGTTTCATCAGAATCAGTCTACGGCACTATAAAAAATGAAATGATCTGACTCAGACTGCCAAAGTAACATGCCTCTTTACATTTCTAATGCCCTTCTGTGCAGGCTTGGAGGAATCTACCCATGACAGTACAAACAATCATCAGTTTCACCACTCTTTATGCTTCTCCATAAATTAGCAGGGAAGACTTCACGGTGTCTTTATTCTGCTTGCACTCACACCTTGAAAAGTTGCCCTCACAACTAAACTTCCCTTTTGGCCTCACCTGATACATTTCTTGTCATTGTTCTCCCTCTAAACGTCTCCACCTTTCTATTTTTTCTTTCTCCCTTAAGATGTATCTTAAAACTTACCTCTTTGACCAAGCTTTCGTACATTTGTCTTAATTCCATTTGTAGTGGCTCAGTGTTAAAGCCCATTTAACAATGCTCCTGTGAAGTGCCTTGAGGCATTTTATTTACATTAAAAGCACTACATAAATACAAGTTGCTGTTGATATAATGCATGCTCGGATAATCTTCAAACACTGGCACCAATGGAAGGGCAATGGGGGGAGGAGTGAGGAGGCATACAAAGAAATGACCAGAGATGAACTTGTCTGTGATTAGGAGGATGGAAATAGAGAAACCGCGTGAGATGGCAGGTCCCAGAGGGTGGTCATAGGCACAAACAGAGGTTTCACAAAATATTAGTTTCATCAAAATCCAGAGGGTGGTCATGTCTATGGTCAGGTGAGCTTATATGGAGGAAAAGATTAAAATAGGACAGGAGGATAGTGATTTCAGAGGGTAGAGCAAGGTGGGTTTAGATGCAGGTTGAAATCACAGACATTTTCTGTTTTAGTTAAAATTTGCAACAAATTATGGATTATTGTTCTTTATGTGAAATTCTTTTGTTTAGGACACTCTTACTGTAATGCATTAGGTCACACTTAGCATTTGTACCCCAACATCTTATAGTATTGCTTTATTTGTTATTTCTAATGATTTTTACTCCATTGAAGTTCTAATGATTCACCTAACCATCGTTTTACAAGTTTAACATACTAATTAATGCGGAGGATATCTGAGCACAAATGCATTTTAACTACAGCAGGAACAACACATTAAACACAAGAAAGCATCCTGATATGACAGACAAGATGAAATTTATAGGAATACATTTTAATATACAATATATTTACCAAACTGATTCAAATAGAAAAGGGGTTGCTTTCTCAATTTATTATTATTATTAGTCAGTATTAATTATAAACTTAAATCCTTATGAATGAAATACATATGAATGAAAAATAATATTAAGTACCAAACGATACAGCCTTTCTTTAGGTATAATGGATTTACTCTTTTATTTCCTAAGTTCCTTTTAGTAGGTATGAAGTTACCTCACCAAGTGCCTATATATTCGAATCACAATCTAATGGGTCTTTGGTTGACACTACTTAGTTTCTTTCCCACATCTGTGTAGGTGAAACAAGCTAAACATTTTACCAATTAGCCCAGTAATACAGTAACAGAACTGGCTGAGGTGACAATGATGGGTGAGTCACAGTGAATGGCTTTTTAATCGCTATTCGAGATGATGATTGCGGCTGCTGACAGATGCAACAGATCAGTTGAAAGCCTCCAGCTACTGGACAGGCGGCCGCACAATAGAATTATACATCAGCCTAGGGGCTGATTAGGGAATTAACGGTGGAATGTGGGAGGGCAAGGAAACTGTACTCTGCAAGGGGCTGCAGATATATAACCTGGGATACTTCACCACAGCTTATGGCAGTTTAGAAGAACAACTACCCTCTTCCACCCCCACCACCACCCTGCTGCCAACCCACCCAACACATTTTCAATTTAGAAACAGGTTCAAAAGTGACTTAAGGCTATGAGGAAATACATTAGTATATGATTCATACACCAATTGTACTTACAAAGTTTCTTTAACATAGTGATGGTGATCCTCTGTTGGAGGATTACAGAAAGGAAGAAATCAAACAGAAATTAGTAGGAGTTACCGAAGGTGTCCATGATTTCAACAAAGAGGTAGGTTTTGAGGAAGCTTTTGAAAGTTGGAAGAGACTTAACAAGGGAAAGGATAGGATAATGACTGAAGGAGGGGGCATTTCTCAAAGTTGTATTGCAATAGTTACTGCCACTCCTCCAATCTTTGCTCCTGATTTTCTGCTTGCTCTTTTCCCTCACATCTTTGGTGACAAGGTGCACAGAGAGAGCAGGAAATGCCCCTTGGTTTGACAAAGTCTGTTGTTTAAAGATCCGGAAGGTATAAGATTGCTAGGCGAGGGCCTATTCAACCTATTGCCCACGTTTTGCTTGCTGGTACATGCCAGTAGTGTAACCATGGAGTATAACCATGTGGTGCCCATCAGTTCATTTGAAGCCTCTGAAACTGCTGGGTACTGACGGACACTGGCTATTTTATTAGCTTAAATTACCTAGGGCGGAATTTTACGATGGCGGTATTTTATGGCCAAAGTCAATGGACTTTTGAACGGCTCACCCCCCGTCACCACGAGGCCATAAAATTTTGCCCTAAATTATTATTTAAATTCTTCCTCCTCCAGTCCTGCTTATAGCTACTCCCACCAGGAGATCTGCTGTCATGCTATGTCATGTTCACCTGTCTTATGCCATCCTCACACATCCATTGTAGCCCATCCTGTCTGTCTGTCATCCAGCTACACCTAGGTTGACCCCTCTTTCTGCTGCCCTCCACTTTTCCCTCTGGAAGAGACCTTTGTAAATTTTTAACTCTGATTAAATGGCCAAAATACTGACATTTTCTTTTCTATGTGTCACTTCTTTAGAGATTTTTTGCTCTTTGCAATTTCTGTGTATATGGAATTTTAAGCATAAACATTTAAGTTCAGTAGTATGCAAGTTTCAGCCAGAAAAGGTGCTCTATTTTTCTTATGTCCACCCCCTTCAGTGGTTGCACTCTCTCTTCTCATTGAGAAGATTGTGTGTCCAAGTTCCACTCCATAGTCTTAAGGGTGTAATTTAGGCTGACAATGCAGTGCAGTACTGAGAGAGAGCTGCACTGTTGTTAGTACTGTCTTTTGGATGACCTAAATGTGAGGTTTTGTTTGCTCGCTCAGGTAGATGTAAAAGATCCCAAGACACTATGTGACAAAAACCAGGGAGATTCTCCCCAGAGCCTTGGCCAATATCTACCCCTCAACCAGATGACCTTGATCAGGACAAATTGGCTGTCATGTTTCCTTACATTACCATAGCAACTACATCTCAAAAATACTGTGAAGGGCTTTAAGGGCTTTGGGATGTCTTGAGGTTGTGAAAAGTCCTATATAAATGTAATTTCGTAGCTTCCATATTACTCCTTTTCTACCAAGTATTAATTATATTTTAAGTTCCATACCCTTTCCTCTGAATCTCCACATGCCCAGATTTATGTGTAACTTCAAGGAAGCAAATTGGAGGCAAATAGGGTGAGGAGGTTTCCCTCACTAAAAACATCAGTGAACCAGGTGGGCTTTTTTATGACAATCCAATAGTTGCGTGAAAATTTTTACTGATACCAGTTTTATATGTCCAGCTTTAAAAAAATAAATCACTGAATTCAAATTCTCAAACCATTGGATTGGTCTCAAGTTTCCCTGGATTATTAGTCCAGTTTCTTGAGTACAGTTGCACTTATGCTGAAATTATGGTGTCTAAAACAAGCTTGCTGCTTGACAACAAGATGGGCTCATTCAGTATTTGCATCAGGCTGAATCAGGAGTATGTCACATGCAAACTGGACTTCACGCAACACTTAGATTGTACTGTCTACTCCAGTTTCTGAACAAGAATCTAAAGTAGTATTTTCAAATCTTGCATTAACAAAACCTGGAATACTGTTTTGGATGGTTCTCCACTACATTAAATCAGGGAAATGGGGCCTATGCCAGTGCAACTTTGTAATCAGCTAGAAGGAAAGAAAGGGAAGATGTTCACAATGCTCCATCACTTCAGCCTAATAAATGTGCTCAGTGCTGTGCTGACAAATTGTACAATTTTAATGGAGGGTGGATGCTCATCCCCCACCCTAGCCACTATCTCAGGCTGAAGGAGGCTGTTTGCAGTCTTGGCACCCTATTAATCATGAGCTGAGCTTCCAATGCCATATCCTTTCCATCACCAAGTCTGTCCACTTCCACCTCGGTAATATTGACCAACTCTGCCCTAACTCAGCCCATCTACTACTGAAACACTCATCCATGCATTTTCTACCTCCAGATGTTCTCTTATTCCAGTATTTTCTTGGCCAGCCTCCCATCTTTCACACTTAATAAACTTGAGCTCAACCAAGATTTTGTACTCATGACATGAAGTGACAATTGCTGTCCTTGACATCAAGGGGCTCTAAAAAATATTAAAGTCAATGGGAATCAGGGGTAAACGCGCCACTGGTTGGAGTCAGACTTAGCACAAAGAAAGATGCCTGTGGTTGTTGAAGGAAAATCATCTCAGTCCCAGAACATTGCTGCAGGAGTTCCTTAGGGGAGTGTCTGAGGTCTAACCATCTTCAGCTGCTTCATCAGTGACCTTCCCTCCATCATAAGGACAGAAGTGGGGATGTTCACTGATGATTGCACAATGTTCAGCACATTCACAACTCCTCAGATACTGAAGCAGTCTGTGTCCATATGCAGCAAGACCTTAGCATTATTCAGGCTTGGGCTGATAAGTAAATGGCAAGTAACATTCATGCCACACAAGTGCCAGGCAATGACCATCTCCAACAAGAAAGAATCCAACCACCTCCCCTTCACATTCAATGGCAATACCATAAATTAATTCCCATTATCAACATCTTGGGGATTACCATTGATCAGAAACTGAACTGGACTAGCCATATAAAAACTGTAGCTACAAGAGCAGGTCAGAGGCTGTGAATTCAGCAGTGAATAACTCACCTCTTGTCTCCTCAAAGTCTGTCCAATATCTATAAGACACAAGTCAGGAGTGTGATGAAATACTGTCCACTTGCCTGGATGAGTGCAGCTCCAACAACATTCAAGAAGCTCACCACTATCCAAGACAAAGCAGTCTGCTTGATTGGCACCCCATCCGCCACCTTAAATATTCATTCCCTCCACTGCCAATGCACAGTGATAGTGGTGTGTACCATATCCAAGATGCAATGCAGCAACTCACCACGCCTCCCTTGACAGCACCTTCTAAACCCATGACCTCTACCACCTAGAAATATAAGGGCAGCAGATGCCTGGGAACACCACCACCTGCAATTACCCCTCCAAGCCACACGCCATCCTGACTTGGAACTACATCACTGTTCTTAACTGTCACTGGATCAAAATCCTGGAACTCCCTTCCTAACAGCCCTGTGAGTGTACCTACACCAGGTGGACTGTAGTGGTACAAGAAGGTGGCTCATGACCACCTTCTCAAGGGAAGTTAGGATTGGGCAACAAATGATGGTCCAGTCAGCAATGCCCACAACCTGTGAGAATACCTGTAGCCCAACACACACAATCACCCCTTGGCTGGTTGAAACACATTGACTCCCGGTCAACCAATGCCTTGCACTTGAAATTCTTATTTTTGTGTTCAACAGCCACCACCCCCACCAGGCCCCCGCAATGCCACCGCCCCCCCACCACTCCCCCCCCACCATGGTCTCATTGCTCCAGAGCTCTATAAACTACTCCAGTCCTGCAACTTTCCAAGAGCTCTGCATTCCTCCAATTCTGGCCTCTTGTGCATGTTTGACTTCCTTCGCTCCACCGTTGGTGATCATACATCTAGGCTGTAAGCCCTGGCATTCTCTCCCTAAATGTCTCTTCCTTTCTGTTTCTCTGTTCTCCTTTAAGGTCATCATTAAAACTCACCCCTTCAACCAAGATTTTGGTCTCCTGTCCTAAAGTTCCTTCTCTTGCTTGGTGTCAATTTTTGTCTGATTACGCTCCTATGAATGCCTTGGGACATTTTCCCCTGGTAAAAGTGCTAAATAAATGTAGATTGTTCTTGCACTTAAATTCCATCTGGTCAATGCCTCTCCCTTATGGTGGAATATATCATGCCAGGAAAATTGCCCATTTTGTCATTCTTTCTTATGTTATTTTCCTTAAAATGCATTCTCAAAAATAACACTCCTTCAAAACAGAATTGAAGGAAATTAATTCTGAAGACTTAGTGACCACTAAGTGCCAGATTTAGGAACATATGCACCAGTATTCAAATGAAACATTAGCTCAAGCAAATTTACTCATCACCTATTACCTGCATGCAGCATATGTGTTTGCTGCAACATCACATAGTGACAGGTGCAAATGACAGACAAAAGGGTCATGCTTCACAGATTGTATGTTAATTTCCAACACTTCACATCCTGTGCATAGGGTTGAGATAATGCAATGAACATAACTGACTGATTTTGTCCCTATCTGAGTACCCACCCTTGGGATATGGTAAATTTCTAAATAAAATCTGGCTTGACACCCTCAAGTTTCCAAAAGTTAGCGAAAGATAATATGGGGCTGCTCAGCAGTGAATCTCATGTATGTTACTTTGTACAGTTGGTGGTGCAGCAGGTTAGTATTTGCAAGCTGTGCAAAGGCTAGGCTTAGGATTCAAATTTGAATCAGAAAGGTCCAGCATGATGGTTCACATTTTGCAGCTATAATGATGATGAAACTGTCAGCAGTCACCATCATTACAACAGTAAAACTGACAGTAACATCTGATATCTGCATATGTGCAGTGAAACACTAAAGCCCAGCAATTCTGACAGTGATTCACCACACCCCCACAGCATGTGCTGCTGGAGTTCTCACAGATGGAAATTTTTAAAACCATTTGATTTGATATGGACATCACTTTTTGTGCTATTATTCTCACTGTAAAAATCATTGAAAAAGTTATGCCATTTGAATGAGGTATGGCTGAGTTTTAATGGTGTACTAAATCAGAATTACTGATGACAAACTCTCTGGCCCTGTAAATCTAATTTTATATTTATGGAGTGTCATTTTTTTCTATAATGATAATAACTTCTACAGACTTTTTAATACTAAAAAATAATGGCCCTGAATTTCCAATCTCTGGATGGTTGTAGCCCAAAAGTACCCACCAAGATGTGCTGGAGGCCCCATCAGAAGCCTTGACACACTACACGGGAATTGTCCAGGATGTTTGGACTTCTGATGGGCTATCCTCCTGCACCTTGAACCCTCCAAAACTCTGTGTTAGAGTCGGAGGCTTCGGATGGTTCTGACAAAATAGTTATTCAGAAAAAGTTAGAAAGATTAAAACCAGTTCTAACTCCTGGCTAACTATACTACTGAGCCCTTGACTCCCTGCTGGACACCCCAACAACACCCCCGACCCCTCGACTACTGCCCGAATACTTGCCAGAGCCCCCCGACTCTCCTGACAACCCAACTACCCCCCCGAGCTGACTACCCTCCTGACCAGTTGATTACCCCAACTACCTGACTATACCCTGACCCAACAACTCAACTGAACCCTGACCATTAACTACCCCCAACCCATGACCCTGTCATTCTACCCCCACCACCTGCCACACTAGCCTTTCATCCATCCAGCTGCCACACTACCCCCTCACCTACCTACCTGCCACCCTGCCCCTCACCCACACATACAACCTTACCTCCCACCCACCCAGCTGGCACCCAACCCCATCACCTGCTTACCTTACAAATTTACCTTCTCTCCATAACTTCTTGAAGTGGCTTTGGGACCCTTAAACTCTCTACTCACTGGAATATAGCAGCTAGTGCCATAAAAGATGGTGTGGCTTCTACAAAGATTCTCTGCGCTGCTCCCTGCAAGGATTGCTACACTGTCTGAGTTTAGAAGGACCCTCCATTGGAAGATGGGCCTGTAAAATCCGAGAAAGGTAAGTAGATAACTTTTTATGTAATCTGGATTGGAATTGGGGATTCCGACTCAGATTGGAATTTCTGGGCCAATTACTTTTAAAAGTTTGTTTGTGATATTTTAGCTTCTACCATAATTGCACATATATGCCTTAATATTTAGTTTGCTATCTGTAAAATGATTAAAAAGTAAAGGGTAATTAGTGCTTTTTACTCCTGTTTTGCTGTTTGTGAGAATTCTTCATTGTGGTTGGCTGCTTGACCTAGGTGATGACATCCCTGTTGCTGGATGTTGGAGATTCCTTATAGCTGACAATGGAATCAGGAGTGTGATGGAATACTCCCCACTTGCCTGGATGAGTGCAGCTCCCACAACACTCAAGAAGCTTGACAACCATCTAAGAAAAAGCAGCCTGTTTGATTGGCACCACATCCACAAACATTCACTCCCTCCACCACCGACGCACAGTAGCAGCAGTGTGTACCATCTACAAGATGCACTGCAGGAATTCACCAAGGCTTCTTTGACTGTACTTTCCAAATCCACAACCACTACCATCTAGAAGAACAAGGGCAGCAGATAGATGGGAACACCACCATCTGGAAGTTTCCCTCCAAGCCACTCACCATCCTGACTTGGAAATATATAGCAATTCCTTCACTGTCACTGGGTCAAAATCCTGGAACTCCCTTCCTAACAGCACTGTGGGTGTACCTACACCAAATGGACTGCAGCAGTTCAAGAAGGTAGCTCACCACCACCTTCTCAAGGGCAAGTAGAGATGGGCAATAAATGCTGGCCCAGCCAGCAAAGCCCACATCCTGTGGATGAATTAAAAAAAGATAGTATGAGGTTGGTTATTAAAATGAAGCCATCTTTTAGAATTATGACAGTTCATTTTTCAACAGGGAGGGGGGATGTCATGAAGCTATTAATGTATATAATATTATTGGAAAACATTTTTGTTTTAAAATAGAAGTTTAGTTTGTGGATGTGTCTTAATTGGATTAAAGCCAGATAGTCTGGGTGTTTTGATGTGTACTAGTTTTGAGATTTAAGAGAGGTAGGGTGCATATGCATTTTTTTGAATAGAGCATTCAAGAAGTGGGGTGAAATCTGGCACCTAGCTAGCAGAGAACCAAGCAATATGCTTATATTACTAATAAAATTGATACTATGAAAGGGGTTTTATTGTTGGAAGGGGTGGAGTTCAAAGAGGCTAGTGATACAATGAAAATTCACATTCAATGAGATGTGCTAGGTATAAGGATAGTAGTTTTATGTGTGCAGGGCAGAGGCAATGTAAGATTAAAGTAGCTGTAAACCTACAATGGTCTCCACAGGAACCACAGTGAATTTGTAAGGTGAAAATGCTTTGCCTGGTGTCTGGGTAAGTCTGTGGGTGCTTTTGCCTTAATGGAGATTAGTTTGGGAATTTGTTAAAAGTTATGATAGTAGTAATTAGTAGCCATGTATATATATTTAACTTGTGTAAATTGATAAGATGTTTCATTTAGTTTAATATAAAACCTCGAGAACTGGTGGTATGAATAGATAGAGTGGACAGGACAAAATTGTTTCCCTTGAAGGAGAATTCTAGAACCAGGGGACATAGATTCAAGATAAGTAGCAGAAAGTGTAGGGGGACATGAGGAAGAACTTTTTTACCCAGAGGGTAGTGGGTGTCTGGAATTCACTGCCCACATTGGTGGTAGAGACAGTAACTTTAAATTCTTTTTTAAAGTACCTGGATCTGCACCTAAAGTGCTGTAAGCTGCAGGGCTATGGGCTGGGTGCAGGAAGGTGGGATTAGAAAGGGCACCTGGGTTTTCTCGGGTTGGCATGGACAAGATGGGCCAAATGGCCTCCTTCTGTGCTGTAACTTTTCTATGGTTCTATGGAATGAAATTAACATTGAGAAAGGTGAAAGTCACACCACAGAGATTGCTAAATCTTTGTGCACAGCTTTCTCTGAGATCAGCGACAAACACTGTTACTTTGCTGCGGTCTGCAAAATTCATGCCATAACGTTCTTACTCAGAACTCGAGCTGCCTTTATTCTTCTGAAAAATGCACTGTTTGGAATTGAGAACCAAATCAATTGCTTGCACCCACCATCTACCAACCAATTTTCAGAACATTTTCAGTATGGCAGGCTGTTACCAGAGAAGATACTGAAAGGATCAGCACATGGGCCTCAGTTATTTACAATCTATATTAGTGACTTAGATGAGGGAGCTGGGTGTAGTGTATTCAAGTTTGTTGATGTCACAAAGTTAGGTGGTAAAGGACTCAAAGAAGCTGCAGAGTGATATAGAAATGTTGGGTGAGTGGGCAAGAAATAGCAGATGGAATACAATGTGGCAAAGTGTGAAGCTTTCCACTTTGGTAGGAAAAATGAAAAAGCGGAATATTTTGTGACTGATGATGTACTGGGATATTATTGCATTGAATGGTCCCTGAGTGTCCTTGTATATGATTCACAGGAAGTTAACTTGCAAGTACAACAAGCAGCTGGTAGCCAAATGGTACATTAGCTCTCATTACAAAGGGATCAGAGTTTAAGAGTAAAGAAGACTTATTACAAACATACGGAGCATTGGTGAGGTTGCACCTGGAGAACTGTGTACAGATTTGGTCTCCTTACATAAGGAAGGACAAACTTTCCCTAGGGGGAGGATGAGAAATGCAATAAAAAAAGGCAAATTTTTATTTGTTTCTTTTACTGCTGAAATGCATTTCATACAGTAAATCCTTAAAACCAAGAGAGCAATAATACTTTTATCACATCAGTTAGATTCAGTTTGAAACATTGAAAGACAGTTGTCACAAAATTCAGCTCTCTAGCGTCTTTATTTTCAGCTCCATCCATGCTGTTTCAGGTCCAAAATGATATCCATGCCACATGTGCCCACCTCTGGTACTGGCTGCGCTGGATGCCATTTTGGATAGGTCATTAGTGTGGGTGCTTGGAGCAGGCAGGAAAGTATGCAGGTCAGGCAGTGGAATGCTAATTTGACTCTAGTGGTGCAATTTTCAACTGAGCACACCAGCGAAAGATCTAATGCTGAAGAACAACAGAAGGACCAGTTTATTGTGAGAGAAGTGAGGAAGTAAGAGCTTTTTGATAGACCATCTACAGCTTATATATCAGAAGACATTGTGGGATGAAAGAGGTATGGGATATCAGAAGGAGGACTAAGTACGAGCATACTGTCATCTTCGATACTTTCATCCTTTCCGCTGGCCACAGCCTCAATCATGGCCACTCCAATGATAGTGAATATCATCTCCTCCATTGGGCTGAGTGGATGTATCCTTCTGGTTAGCTACTGCTGCCTGCAGTTATCCACCACCTTGTCCTGCAAGAGAGAGGGAAGTGTACTGGTGCATGTGGTACAATACGTTTGGATGATGTGGCTGTCATAGTTGAATAGCTGACAGTGTGTGTAAGCTGTGAGATGTGGATGTGAGGCTTTCAGTAGTGTTAATGTGTGAGGGTGATGGGAAGCTGAGTTTTAGGTATGGGTCATGGTTGTTAAATATTGTTGGTAGGTGAGTGATGAGAGGTGGTGCATTGTGCAAAGTGTGATGCTCATGGTCCAATTGGTGGGAAATGGCATTTGAGGATGAATTAACTGATATTGGCCACTTTTATTAAGCCATTGAATTTCTTGCAAAACTACACCCAGGTCCTTTAGGTTATACTGTTGGCATTGACTGCAACAGCTTTCTGCATCCGCTGCCTTCACAGTGCCTATCATTGGGCCTCTTGGACTCCTGTGGATGAAAGAGCTCTCTCCACCTGTCCAACTCGAACGCCAAAGCCTCCAATGCTGCACCATAGAATATTGGAGCATATTCTCTGCCATGATGTGTCATTCTCACACCTTTCCTGTGTTGAACTCACTTCTAGAATAAGTTCCAGCCAAAAAGTATCCATTGTTTAAGAAGTATAGGCTGGTTTAAAATAGTGCAGGCTAGCTTGAACTTGTGATAGTGTCTCATGATTTTCCGATCCCTGCTCATGCATGCAGCTGCACAAGACCAGGTTTAGTGCTCGTTGCACACTGTACTCATGTAAATAAACAAGCAGCATGAAGATTGGGTGCTGCCTACATCAGATGCAACAGGCAGAGTTTAATCACGCATTATGATCCCTGCATCTGCTTCTGGGCCTTATCAAATTTTGAAGCATCATCAAGGCACCATAGGAACGAGTTTTAAATACTGTACCACACTACACTTTAATAAGCTCTTTTTGGATAGAAGTTTATTTACAGTTCATATGTTAGGAGAGCGAAAACTGATTGGTGTTTTGTTAGTGCAATAACATAGCAAAAATCCATAGATATTTTATTTCTCATATCTCTAACAATGGTATCCCTATAGGTAGCAACATCTTGAAATTTCTGCCCTCGGATCTATTAAAAAATGTAGTTATGAACTATGAACTGAGATTGATTATTGTTTAAACAGACTTCTGAAATAAATGGAGAAGAGGTATAGAGGGAATGTTGCTATGGCACCTTATTCTAAAGAGCAATGACTTTACAGCCCCTAACTGTGCTCTGTTTAATGATTCGCTTAGTGCCTACTGTTGCTTAAAATATTCTGGAACAACTTTAAATCTAACCAAGAATGAAGCGCATAGGACAGGTACAGTATTATACTTGGTACCAGTGAGATGCCACCACCGTGTCAATTCTGAGGTGATTTGGAAGATTTGAACTAAATAAATCCTCTGTGGCAGAGTTGGTAACTTGATCCAAGCAAGTCCACACTACTCCAGGGCAGTGTTGATGATTGATTAACCAGTGGTCCATTTATGGGACCTGTCACTTGGAGCTAGGATTCTCGCCCTTGATTCTAGATAACTCTTAATTTCAATGCTGAATGTGATTCTAGCCAGCAAGAAGCTTATCAATGCTCTGAGCTAAAATGCTGAGTTTTAAGGTTAAACTTTAGAAATATCCTCTAAGACGTGGAGGGGTGCCTTGCTAAGTGATACCCATGAACTCTGAATTAAGTGAGATGTGCCCCCAAATAAAAAAAATAAACAATTAAAAAATAGATACTTTGCTGAATGGATTCATCAGCAACTTGACTTGGAACCTTTTAAACATTGTGATGGCTTGTCATTCATTTGAAATCCAGCTGATTAAAAAAGCAACTATACTGTGACAAAACACTAATGATAAATCTTTCACATTAATTAAAAACAAAAGTGATGCCTGTTAAAGCAAGATTTTGCATATATCTGTAAATAGCACATTATCACACTCCAGTGCATAACAAATTAACCAACTGACATGATAATTTAGACCTCCTGATCTTTCATTTATTGCTGCCGTAGATCTTTTCTCCCATATGTGAGTTACACTGCAATGTAATACTTTTCACCCCTTGTAAAGAACAGAATTGGCAACAGGAAAATTTATTTCCATATGGAGACCAGCAATAAATTTGATTTTTCTTTTGCTTTCCTAGCTCCTGTACTCATGGTTAAAGTAATAGTTTTCATGGCTCAAATGACCCAGTGAATTTAACAGATAGTCCATTGCATATGATTTATTAACAGCTGATGTCAACAACTGAGATGTAGGGGCATACAACAAGAATGTCACAATAACTTCTGCATTTGTAATAAATTCCATTAAACTAATTTGTTTAGAAACAAATCACCATATAAATTATATAAACAGAATATAGAAGGGGGGCATTAGAATATTTTGAGACTTGCAAATTATGAGGCATTTCTCATGAGCCCAATAAATTGGGTATGTCATGGATCACAATGTTGCATCCTGTTTTTCATCTAAATGCCACAGAGCTAGACAAATCTTTGCTCATCTTTAAAGCCTCAAGCATCAGTTAGAATACCCTCATCCTTATTTCCATATAGTTATATATGGAACTGACAGCACATAATATGAGACATAAATCTGTTCTCTTTAAGACAAAAAAGTCCTTTAAATTTTGCCTTGAAATTTAGTTGATTAATTGGTCATGGAACCATTTGTTTGCAAATGGTGTAATGTTGATAAACCAGAAGATGTTTGGCTTCTGTAGCTGAGAGGAACAGTGTTTCAGTTCATTCTTATTGGACAAAAGTCAGTTTTTAATAATTTCTAGTAGCTGAAGAAACATGTCAAAAGTTGATAGGAACAATCTGTTCCTGAGGTGGGCAACAGAACAAGCCTATGTTTAAGAATTGATACACTACTGTACTTTGGAAATCAGAGCAGTTCCTATTTATATTGTGATAAAAGCAAAAAACTGCGGGTGCTGGAAATCCAAAACAAAAACAAAAATACCTGGAAAAACTCAGCAGGTTTGGCAGCATCTCTGGAGAGGAGCAGAGTTAATGTTTCAAGTCCGTATGACCCTTCAACAGAACTAAGTAAAAATAGAAAAGAGGTGAAATAAAAGTTGGTTTAAGGGGGGGTGGTGGGACAAGAAGAGCTGGATTGAGGGCCAGTGATAGGTGGAGATAACCAAAAGATGTCACAGACAAAAGGACAAAGAGGTGTTGAAGGTGGTGATGTTATCCAAACGAATGTGCTAATTAAGGGTAGAAAGCAGGACGAGCAAGGTACAGATAGCCCTAGTGGGTGTGGAGTGGGGGGAAGGGATTGAAATGGGCTAAAAGGTAGAGATATAAATTATTGGAAAAAACACAAAGGAGGGGGAAAATCAGAAAGGGGGTGGAGATGGAGGAGAGAGTTCATGATCTAAAATTGTTGAACTCAATATTCAGTCCGGAAGGCTGTAAAGTGCCTAGTCGGAAGATGAGGTGCTGTTCCTCCAGTTTGCGTTGAGCTTCACTGGAACAATACAGCAAGCCAAGGATGGACATGTGGGCAGGAGAGCAGGGTGGAGTGTTGAAATGGCAAGCAACAGGTAGGTCTGGGTAATGCTTGCGGACAGACCGCAGGTGTTCTGCAAAGCGGTCACCTAGTCTGCGTTTGGTCTCTTCAATGTAGAGGAAACTGCATTGGGAGCAACGAATGCAGTAGACTAAGTTAAGGGAAGTACAAGTGAAATGCTGCTTCACTTGAAAGGAGTGTTTGGGTCCTTGGACGGTGAGGAGAGGAGAAGTAAAGGGGCAGGTGTTGCGCCTTCTGCGGTTGCATGGGAAGGTGCTGTGGGAGGGGGTTGAGGTGTAGGGGGTGATGCAGGAGTGGACCACGGTGTCTCGGAGGGAATGATCCCCGCGGAATGCCGCCGGGGTGGTGGTGGGGGGGGGGGGGGGGGTTGGTGGTGAAGGGAAGATGTGTTTGGTGGTGGCATCATGCTAGAGTTGGTGGAAATGGCGGAGGATGATCCTTTGAATGCAGAGGCTGGTGGGGTGATAAGTGAGGACAAGGGGGACCCTATTATGTTTCTGGGAGGGAGAAGAAGGCGTGAGGGTGGATGCACGGGAGATGGGCCGGACACGGTTGAGGGCCCTGTCAACCACCGTGGGTGGAAAACCTTGGTTAAGGAAGAAGGAGGACATGAAAGAGGAACTGTTTTTGAAAGTGGCATCATCAGAACAGATGCGATAGTAACTGGATTCTAGGACTGTAAGCCATTTGAACTATTCTGAATGAGTTCCAAGCCGGTTTTTGATAGACTTGTGTTTGCACAAGGATTCTAACAGTTTCTATCAAATTCATTTCTTTAGTTGTGTTTATAATTCTGTGCATTTATAATTCATGGTGAGAACAATGTGATGATTCTGTCCACGACATTTGCAACTGTTGATAAATTTTAACTTCTGGGATCTAAAGTGACCACAAATGGGGATAGCAGCACCGAAATCGAGCCAAGGATAGGAATTGTACAACTTCAGAAGTATGGAGGGTATTCATTATTGTTCTGCACTTGAAAAAAAACAACTTGCAAAACCCCTGATTTGGAGCATTGTGTTTGTTGTATGGTGGCAAGGGCTGAACACTCAATAAGGCTGAGTAGAAGAGTGTTACAGCTTTTGAGAAGGGCTCTGGCAAGGATCCTTACAATCAGGTGGGCAGAGGGAAGAACTAGAGAAGCTGTCAGCTAGAAAGTCAGAGTCCCAGCATCTCATGGGCTTTTAGCTGAAGTGTAATGAAAATTGAGAGAGTCTGAGCACTGGAAAAGGCAGGGTGAGAGTCTGGTGTCGACGACTGTAGAATGTAAGACACCAGAAAAGAACAGGCCAGTTTGAGAAGGAATGGTTGGATGGACAATATCAGAAACTGGATGGAGGGAGGAATGACAATAGCGCACAGAATGGCAGTGATCAGGGGGAGATGTCTACTCCTCTTTGTGGACTATGGCCAATCCTGGATGGGCAGCTATTTCCGTGCGCTGTTGCTGCACGATGTCCCTGAACTCTGGCAGAAAGTGGATTAGGCTGCTCTCTCTTCAATTGGTACAAACTCAGAGCCAAGACCAGTTGAACATATTTCAATTCCATCAAAAAAAAACACATTTTGTAATTCTACTGAAGTTGATAATCAAACATTATTGCTACACTAATGAGAAGCAGTAAGTAATTAAACTGTTAAGATGTTACATGTACACGTACTAAAATAACACAGTTTATCAATTTTGGATTTTATATTTCTAAAAAAAAAGCTGTTTGGAGCAGACTTGTTGTTTGCAGGCACTGCATTATATTGAATTAATTGCGTGAACCAATTCAGACATGAAACCAGAACGGGCTAAGCTTTCATCTGCACCTTGAAGCGGTACAATCATGTGGTAAGGAGCCAATGGACGGAATTTTACCATCTTTGATTACCGTCGGTGACAGATGCGGGCCCCAAGCCTGACGGTGTGCACTTACCGCACAATGTGGCAATCTGAAGGGAGGCAGCCAATTAAAAGGCCGCCTCCGTGCTTACCTTCCAATTAAGCGCAGTGGGCGGCATCCTGAACGGAAAGTCCGATCAGAGGACCGATGCCGTGGACGGATAGGCGATCGTGGAGGCTCCTCAAACTGGAGGTGCTCGCTGCAGCATTGTAAAAAAAAACACAATCAGAGCCACATCTATCAAGCCATCAGCATGGAGGGGAACCTTGCCACAAGATGGCTTGTGGCCGCGACTCTGGCCCTCTCATCCTAGCGGCCCCGTGCTGGGATAATGAAGAGGAGATGCCGAGAGCTCCCCAGCGTGACTACAGGAGACCACCTCCATTTACCTGCTGGGCTCCAGTCTCATGGTGAGGCAGGGATGGGGGCGGGGGGAGGGGGGTGCTGTTGGTGGTGGTGGTAGTAGTGAGGTGATGAAGGGGAGGCGAGGCATTTGCCGTCGGGAAGATCCCGGCTGTTGCATAACCATGTCCCCTGTTGGCCCCTGAATGGACATAATGGCCTCCCCGCAGCTGTCGGGTACGTAGCAGTTGAACCCCCTGGGAACGTTCCGCCCAAATATGTTACAGGTTCTGTACTAGACCTGTAGCACTTATTCCGACTTTTAGAAGAGGTATGCATAGTTAATATTACGTCTACATTATCTATAAACCATATCCTATTCCTCATTGGCTACTTGATTACCAAACACTAAGAAGGGAGAGATATTTGTTTAGTCCATTTGCAGAATCCTGTATCAAAAAGCACGCATTTTTGATCCCTAACTCTAAAGCGTAATAGAAACTGGTGCATCTTGGACAAGGGAAATATCATTTTATTCCACAGGTCTTTTTCAGGAAGCTTGAAGCACTTTGTATAATTGGAAGCTACAAGAGGACGATTCAAAAACATTTCCCTGCTGGCACCTTTATTTAGGTTGTATCACTACTTGTAGAATTGGAGACTTATGTGGTCTTTCTCCTTGTTGAAAAAGACATGAAATACTTGAGATTGATATATCAAAAAGCTGTAACTTGCCCGAGCATTGTTCTGGGCTCTTCAGAATTTCCCTTGATAAATTGTCCCAACAGTTTAACACCATTAGGTCCTTTTGTCTTTCTTGTCCAATGTCTTCTGGTGTATCTGAATCATTAAAGGAATGTGAGATATGCTCATTAGGTAATCAATGTTGTTCCTTTTTCATATTTGACTCAAAGGGCTATCTTAAAAGGATCTATTTCTAGAAGAAATAGTTTGACTTTACAAGACTTAGAAAGATTAAGTCTGCAAAAGGAAGGCGGCAAGCTTGGAAAAGGTAAATATATTGTTTGACGACCTCAAATCAAGCAAATGATTAATTATTGTGTTCTATAATTCTGTCAGAGGGTCCACACCTGAAAATGTTAGGCTTTATTTTGCTTCTTAGATGCTGATGAATATATAGCATCCCTTCAACGATGCTGTTTTTATTTTATGTTCAGCATTTGCAATTTAAAAAAAAAATTCCTGTAATTTGACTATCTCCTTCTTGTGTCTTTCTGAGAATCGCTAGTGATTTGTAAAAAAAAATCTATCAACAATTTAGCAATGAAGAATGACAAAGAAGTGCCTGTCCAACGCCTTGTGCAATACCCTGAGAAAATAAGGCTCTCTGACAGGTATGTTATCAACATGCTGGGGGGGGGGAGGAGGGGGGGGGGCGGAGGGGTCGGAAGAGCATCTTGTAAAGTAATATGGAGTCTCCCCAAAGCTGATATCATATAATAGTTGCCCCACTTCATACGATGTACTACCGTGAACGTGGGTATCAAGAAAAAGTAATTAGGTGACGCAAGTTAAAATGTTTCACTGTTTGCCATATGAGTCTAAAGGTTGCAAACAAACTTCTTCCCATTCTTAATGACAAATTAATTAATTTTGATTTTATTCCAGATAACCTCTGAAATTAATCTGCTTCTGCCCTTCACTTCTGTTGTTTAGCCAGAGAAATTTTTAATATCTTTAACTTGGATTTTAGTGCTGGGGCACATCAATTGATTTGCCTTACCAACAAAAAACATCAATGGTTTTGAGATACGCGGTACAAACATCTTATTATGCTCTGCGGGTTACTTTGTCAGATAAACTCTTCCAAGTTACTTCATTTCACATGAAAGATGTTAGTTAATCTTTAAGAATTAATGGAAATTACACAGTACCAAAGGATTAAATATAGAATTAATTAACATTAAGTTTTAATCCCTTTTAATTAGGTACTTTTCCAGAACAGCAGGAAGACTAATGATTATCGCAACAATGAGGAAGTAAAGATGTTTTGAGTATTCTAGGTAGAATAAGTGTATTTTCATCTTTATTATATTTTGTTAGAAATGCACTATAACATGAACATCTATAATCACGTTCTTCTAGATGATGGAAGAGTGTTATTGGTCTGTGGATGATTGATGGTATCTGTAGCATAAATTATGGCTCTGTATAAGTTAGTGAAGATTGTTCTTAGACCCTGAGAGATGAAAGTGTGATTTTGCATGAGCAGTAAGTGACAGATGTGAGCACTGTTTAGACTGATCTCCAGGGAGGAAGGACTTTTTTTTGGCAGAATCTGATTTCTCATTCAATAAACAAAGAGTCACATTGATGAAACGTCAGGAGACGATTAGAGGATGCGTTTTGTATTTCTGCCTCTGTGTACTGGGATAAAGGTAATTACACAAAACAAACTGAATATGCATGTATGTATTGCCTGGCAATAACTAATATAACTTTTGTGGACAAAAAGAAAATAAATCTCCATTTTAATAGCTACTTTGCTGAATTTTATATAATGCAAAAACAGCAATTTCCCTTTCTTAAACTTGCCATAAATACTAAGATACATATAATTAATGGATTGAGATCTGTTGAAGAAACCAGACAACTGAGACCTTTATCCTAAACTCCAACTCTCTGAATGAAAGGTTATTTAAGATTGTGCTAAATTTACATTGTTATCTTTGGTAGTCATCAAAAAATTATTTCTCTGAAAAATATAACGATTATTACTCTCTGAAAAGGACAATATACACAGAGTATAGACCACGCCAGTCCCTATTGAAGAAAGATAAGTTCATCGATTTTGATAAAAAAATACTTAATTTGCTCCAAATTGTACTGGAACTTTCATTTTTTGAGGTGCATGGAAGTAAATATTACGTCAAATATTGAAGCGATTAGTAAAGCCTGAATTTTGGCCACAGTCGACTTACGGTTTATTAAACTAAATCAAAGTGATGATTTTTAAAAGTAACGGCTGTCTAATGCTTCGGGAAACGCAAGTAAAGGGAGACAACTTTCAGATCTTAAAATAATCTTGTATGCAAGCACATTTGGAAACTGAATAAAAGAAATTAAAAGTTTTCAGCTTCCCTTTTAAAACAAGTTAATCTGCTGTCGACAGATATCTTTCCTAAACTGATCTGTTTTCATTGAGGTCAATAGTTTGTTTCATTGCGAATCAATCTACAGTGCGTGGCATGAACACGTGGCGAGAAAGGGGGAAACCCTTCACAAAGGCCATCACATTACATATCTATAAAATAATTGTCTGGACCTCCCTGACTATGCTTAGTGCTGTACATAATTTTTTAAGCAGTATAACAAAAGCTTTAGTGATGAGTTGTCAAATGTTCGCATCAAGGGATCCCTACAAAATTTGATCTCACCTGCCTAAGGGTAGGAACGAAATGACAGACCAGCAAAGAGGCGCTCTCCTCTGCATGTACCCGATAATCATGAATGTAACTTTAATAGTATACGAAGCAACCTAGCATAAATCTTTCAACCAGATTTCAACTATTCCTCAGGCAGGCTTTGCTAGCTGCTCTTAATGTTATCGCTGCATGTTCTCTTATGATTTTTTTTTACATTAAATTCTATCTAAAAATTGGATGTTGAATCTCATTTATTTTTAAACCCAAAATGCAGCGATTTGAGTGAACAAGCTGACGCCGATTCTACCTGCTCAGCAGCCTTGTCAGTAAATATAGTCTGCAACGTCATAAATGTTTATCACACCAAAGATTCTTCACCATTTGTGAAAACGACACTAAATTTTCAAAATACATTGCTGCTGAAGAAACATTTTGGATCTGCCTATTTACCTTGTTATTAGGTTAGAAAACAAGTATTGGCAACGAAATATTGTAGAATATGGGAACATTAATATGGTTATAGCACAAGTCAATAGTAATAAAATGTTATCAGTGTTGAAGAAGCCAGGGTGGATTTTGAACAATTTCTACAAGGCAGTGTCTCTGAAACCGAATGTTCGCTTTAGAAATAGGCTGCAGTTTGTCCTTTTTTCAAGAGACACGTATCAATACAGGTCGTGAAGATTCTGATATGAACTTGCCAGCTGTGAGTTAATACCTTTGTCCGAAGAACTTTAAGTGTGTTTGCGTGTTGGGAAGGGTCTCAGGATAAAGGATTTCTATACCTTGGACATCCGCGTCCCAGCTGTTATCCGCCACCCGCCCCTTCTCTCTGACAGACACATTACCTCACCCATCCTTCAATCTGATCCCAGATGCAATTGCGACCAGTCGTAATTTTAATTTTGTTCTGACTTATGGCGATACTGTATGATGTTCGAATTGTTCCCATATGTGGACGTTCAACCAACAGACGCCCGGTAACATTGGGCGGTCCATTATGTCATTTGCAGTGCATTAGAGAGATTTAGCACCTGTTATCATAATGCTGCCATACGTTGACAAGCACAAGTGCTTCTTAAATGTCACTCTCTTTACCGTTTTACTATTTTACAACAAGTAAGGCACATGATATTTTATTTTGTGTTCTCAGGTCAATTCTGAAATTAAATGCGAAACATTTTTTTTAATTGCACACAACTATATCTGGCAAGAACAGGATATCTTGAAAGTTTGCGATTAAAATTACAGAATTCTCAGAAAAAAAATCTTACAGTGGCCATCATGCTGCTTTTTAAATTTGTATTATTTGATATGCAATGCAATATTATAGCTTTTTTTTATTTGAACAAATGGAAATACTTAAAAGATTTCCCCCAACAGGTTGCTGTATTTGTGTCACGGGCTGGGGTCACTGCCTCTTAGGGTCTGGGACCTAAACTAAGTGTTGTAGTTCCATGCTCTGTTTTAAAGCTGTTTACTTAGCTCTTGCTTCGGGGGAGGAAACAAAAATCCAACAAAATCTATAACATTACAGGAAGGAACCTGTTAGAGAGGAAATCCTCTTACGGAGGCACTCAGGGCGCATTGAGAAACCCTCACGGGAGGAGTTCAAATAGGATCTTCAAAAAAAAAACCTGGATGATGGCACAAATCTTCCACTATAATCATCAGCAGAAGGGGTTTTTTTAAAAAATGCACTGGAAGCTTCTCTACAAACGCGAAAGGCTTCTTCACAGAACTCCAAACCTATAGCTACGGTCAATAGGACTCCCTCTGCAATGTTCGCTTAAATTAATTGAGGAGGGAAGACACAGAGGTCTGTTTTGGATTTGATGTCTCCAATTGTCTCCAAATATGGCGTTTAAATGCTAAAATCTATTTACTAACTTTCATAAGCTTCAATATTTCCCATAGTATAAATTATGGGAAATGTTGCACCTGTAAAATAAATGGCTTAGTTCTGCATATTTGAATTGGTATCATTAAAAAGTGACGTTATACCATTACTTTCACAGAATTTGGCTAGGAAGTGCGATCTTAACTGTGATCTTGCTTTCAGATGCATCTACCTAAGCTTTGTGGGCTACTGTAACCAGGGGGTTTACAGATTCACACACAACCAGAACTGATAAAGTTGCCCCGCTCTCTCTCCCTTTCTGGCGCCGATGACAAAAGATAATTCAAATTAATCCACCGGTGAAATGTAATTCCCTCTACGTGATGATGTAATGTGTGGAAAGTGATCTGTTTTCATGAATGCGCATCACAGCTTTTGTCACACCCAGCACTGTGTTCCTGCGGTAACATTTTGAAACCAGGGAGTGTGGGGGGGCTAAAACAGCGCAGAATGGAGATTTTACTGTGTGGGGGACTTAATTGACTTTGGAAAAGAATTTTAAAAATCGTTCTTATGGTTGTTTATAAATTATATGTATATGTAAAATACGTTCAGATAATAAGTAGAGATTGAACTGTTAACATTAAGTCTGTACAAGTTCGGTGTTTGTTTAACAAGGGTACAATAGTTCGTAAACGTGGGCATTCGTACTTTGATCTTAATGTATATCAAGTCGGCAATGCTTGTCTTAAAGCAGAAATGAGAGAAGTCCATAAGGTTGATGTACCATCTTCAAGCATCTTTTGTGGCCAACGAGTTAAATCACCTTTAAGTATCCGGCAATGTTCTGTGCATTCCGCGCGATAGTGAGTATTTCCATTCCCTATATTTTCTTTTATTAAGAACATAGAGTCAAAGTTGCATTTAAAGACCCAATAATTTGCTGACTGAAACCCGTAATAAATGTGACCCATAATGAATCAGGTCGTCAAGAAGAAATTGGAACGTCACTTTGACAATTCTCTGTCATTTTACAGGTTCTGTTAGATGTGACCCTTTTATAAGTATTATTTCACTTGCAAGCAGATCGGTTGCATTCTACCATTCACCCCATCCTTGCACACTTACCCCTCACCCTGTCACCTGCAATGCCACAATAGTGCACAATTAACCCATGGCTCACCTATCCACACACAGAATTAAATCACTGTATTCTACTTTATGACATCCATTCTTTGCCACCACACAGCCTCCTGGCTGAAGGAATAACATCTAGTCAATAAAATAAATTTTGACGGAAAGATTAGATGTGATGTAATAATTTGTTTTTAATGTTCAGTGAACTAAGTACAGAAAAAGAAACGGCCACTCAAGCTATTGTGTCCACTTCGTACTACATCCATTATATAGATTGCTTTGTAGTAGGCTTCTTCTGCGATATGAATAAGCATTGATAACATTTTCCAGAAAATTATATTCTGGGATTACTTCACAAAAGGTAATTAATCAAAACTCTATATTTAACAATTTAATGGCACAATTTCCATTATTCAGCCTTGTTTACATATCAATGATTTCAAAGTATTGAAAACAACATAGGGTAAAAATTGTTGTAGTAATGTTAGTTTAAGGCATTAGCATAACATTTCTCTGTCCATTGTTTCAAAAAAGGCTTTAACTGGCCTGCTAATATCAGCAATGATAACATTTTAGTCCAATGTTCCACAATGTATTTAACACCAATGTCTTAATGAAGTGTGCAGGAGGGCATGTCAGGAGCAGCACCAGGCATTCCTAAAAATGAGTTGTGAACATGGTGAAGCTACAACTCAGGACTACTGGCATGCCAAACATCGGAAACAGAATATGATAGATAAAGCTAAGTGATCCCACAACCAATAGACCAGTTCTAAGCTCTGCAGCCTTCCTACATCCAGCTGTGAATGGTGGTAGATAGTTAAACAACCAACTGGAGGGGGAGACTTCACAAATATCTCCATCCTCAATGATGGGGAGGCCAGCACATCAGTACAAAAGACAAGGTTGTAGTATTTGCAACAATCTTCAGCCAGAATGCTAAGTGAATGATCCATCTCAGTCTCCTCCTGAGCTACCCAGCATTACAGATGCCAGTCTTCAACCAATTACCCCATCAATCTACCCTCAGTCATCAGCAAAGTGATGGAAGGTGTCATTGACAGTGCTATCAAACAGTACTTACTCAGCAATAACCTGCTCACTGATGCTCAGTTTGTGTTTTGCCAGGCCCATTCAGATTCTGACCTCATTACAGAGTTAGTTCAAACATGGACAAAAGAGTTGAACTCTAGAGGGGAATATGACTGCACTTGACATAAAGGCAGCATTTCACTGACTGTGGCATCTAGGAGCCCTAGCAAAACTGGAGTCAATGGGAATCAGCAGGAAAACTCTCCACTGGTTGGAGTCATGCCTAGCACAAAGGAAGATGGTTGTGGTGGTTGGAGGTCAAACACCTCAGTCCCAGGATATCACTGCAGGAGTTCCTCAGGATAGTGCCTTAGGCCCAACTATCTTCAGCTGCCTCATCAATGAACTTCAGTACATCATATCATCAAGTGGAGATGTTCACTGATGATTTCACAATGTTCAGCAATTTTCTTGGCACCTCAGATACTGAAGCGGCCTGTGCCCAAATGCAACCAGACCTGGGCAATAGCCAGGCTTGGGCTGATAAGCGCCAAGTAACATTCAGGCCACACAAGTGTCAGGCAATGATGATCTCCAACAAAAGAGGGTCCAATCATCTCCCCTTGACATTTAGTGCCATTACCATTGCTGAATCCCCACTGTCAACATCTTAGGTGTTACCGTTGACAAGAAACTGAACTGGACCAGCTATATAAATACTGTGGCTACAAGAGCAGGTCAGAAGCTGGGAATTCTATGGAGAATAATTCACTTCCTGACTCCCCAAAGCCTGTCCACCATCTACAAGGCACAAGTCAGGAGTGTGATGGAATACTCTCCACTTGCCTGGATGAGTGCTGCTCCAACAACACTCAAGAACATCCACACCATCCTGGTCAAGGGAGCCCACTTCATTAGCACTCCATACACCATTTGCAACATCCACTCCTTCCACCACTGATGCAAAGTGGCAGCAATGTATACCTTCTACAAGTTGCACTGCAACAACTCACCAAGGCTCCTTCAATAGTACCTTCTAAAACCATGTCCTCCACCACAAAGAAGGACAAGGGTAATAGAGGCAGGGAACACCACCACCTAAAAGTTCCCCTCCAAGCTACACACTATCCTGACTTGGAACTATATTGCCGTTCCTTTACTGTTGCTGGGTCAAAATCCTGGAACTCCCTTCTGAGCAGTACTGTTGGTATACTTACACAAGATGCACTATAGCGCTTCAAGAAGGTGGCTCAGCTACACCTTCTCAAGGGCAATTAGGGATGAGCAATAAAAATGCTGGCTTAACCAATGACACCCATGTCCCATGAAAGAATTTTTTAAAAAATCCCCTTATAATACTCAATCTTGTTCTTAATAGATAGCCGTCCAATTTCTTCTTAAAGGAACTAATTGATGTGGCATTAAATGCTTTTGATAACCTACCAGCTGGCAAATGGCACCAAGATACAGCTGCACGTTTTAGAAATCATCTGTTTGTGAGAAGTCTATGTTTTTATTGAATGCTTTCTGTTGTTTGTTTTGGATTGAATTGGATAGATGATCAGATGTGTTGTGGGACAAAAATTGAGTTTTTTTTGTCTATTGTTTGCAGGAAATGTGATGCTAATTCAAACATGAAACTTCTAGGGAACTAGATATGTGTTTCATAGGATTCGCCTGGGCTGTAACTTCAAAAGACACCCATTTAATAAGATGATTTAGAATGCTTTGCTATTTCATCTCTTCTTCCTGCTTCTTTCCTGAAAATTATTTTTTGCTAAATATATGTCACAATGTGACAATTATTTTCTGTTACCTGCAGTCTAACCTGAGACCCACTGTGCTATTGTTCCAGTGAGGCTACACATAAGTTCTGAAGAAGAGTCATGTGGACTCAAAACGTTAACTCTGTCTTTCTCTCCACAGCTGCTGTCAGACCTGCTGAGTTTTTCCAGCACTTTTTGTTTTTGTCTACACATCTACTGTTCTTCATTATGCTACTTCATCTATCCACCCCAGCAGAAATAAAAGTACAAGAGAAAATTACTGGAGATGCTGGAAATCTTAAACAAAAACAGAAAATGCTAGGAATGCTAAGCAAGTCTGACAGCATCTGTGGAGAGAGAAACAGAGTTAATATTTCAGGTTGATGACTCCTCATTGTCCATCAGGAACATTCAGATGCTTTAACTGTCCTTTGCTGGTTCGGCTTGTGTGTGAATAAGTAGCAATGGAAGAAGTGTGTAAATTAGAAATAATTTCCTAACCAGTAAGATATTAAAATTACAGGTGGATGATGTAACGGGTTAGAAAATAGAACTTCAGCTGGTTTCATATGCAGCCCGATTGAAGAGCTAAACATTTCCTTTATCTGCTGGATGTTAGTCCTCCCTGAAATTAGTATGCACACTTACAATCTAGTTCTGAAAGGGCATTGGCCTATAGGAGAACATACTCTCCAATTGATAGTCTCAGTCAGAAGCTATCGGTTGGTGTTGGGGCATTTTGTTGGGCATAGTATAAGAGCTTTACTCTACATTTAGTTGTGTGGTATGTGACTGGTGATGCTTGATCATGATGCTGAATGCCTCAAACATATTTTTCCACAGCACTATTATCTCTCCTTCATGAGCAGAAAATTCACAGAAATGGATAAGACAATATTCTGTAATTAATTTATGCAATGTCATTTAAACTGTTTTTATAATTATCCTGTCATGAATACACTGACTTCTTTAATATAACAAGTGATGTTAAGCTGGGGTGTTTCATGGCCCCCTGTGTTCTTCACTATATTCTTTGCTGCCATGCTTTCTGAGCATTTTATGGAAATGTTGATGGAATTTAGATCCAACTCTGAATAAATGGCAATCTCTTCAACCTGAGATGACTGAAACCCTCTACTAAGGTTTTAGAGATAATGGCACAGGAATGGCTGTTTGCCAAAGATTGTGCCCTTGTGTCACACTCTGAACATGATGTTCAATGCATCATGGACTGTTTCTCAAAAGTGGCTGACTATCATGGGATAATTATCAACTTAAGGAAGACAGAGGTACCTCACACAAAATTTGTAGGGAACCAGATATGTGTTTCATAGGATTCATCTGAGCAGTAAATTCAAAAGTCACTCATTTAATATAATGATTTAGAATGCTTAGCTATTTCATCTCTTCTTCCCTTTTCTTCCCTGAAAATTATTTTTTGCTAAATTTATGTTACAATGTGATGATTATTTTCTGTTACCTGCACTCTAACCACCAACAGACTCTGATTATACCCCCGCTACTATAACTATCAGTGACACAACCCTGAAGGCTATAGATAACTTTACCTATCTCAGAAGCACAATCTCCAGAAATGACTACATTAGCAGTAAAGTTGCAAGTAGAATTGCCAGAGAAAGCTCAGCATTTGCCCATTTAGAGAAGAAGCTGTGGAGGAAATGAGATATCAAGCTTACAACAAAACTTACTGTGTACAAAGCCGTGTTAATACCTACCCTCCAAATGGCTGTGAGACGTGGATTACCTAATGAAGACGTATTAAACAGTTGGACAGGTTTTACATGAGATGCATTTGGAACATCATGGGCATCAAATGGGAAGGCGAAATGCCCAAAATTGATGTATTTCAAAGAGCAGAAACGTCCGGAATTGAAGCACTCATGATTAGAGCTCAGCTGAGCTCATTATATAAATGCCTTGGATGAAGGGACCAAAGGTATGGTTTTGCTCACAACAAAAATATAGGTAGGAAAGTAAACTGTGAATAAGGAGGCTACTAAGTGACACAGATAGGTTAATTGAGGGGGCAAAGATCTGACAAATGGAATATAATGTGGGCAAATGTGAAATCATCCATTTTGGCAGGAAGAATAAGAAAGCTTATTATCTAAATGGTGAGAGATTGCAGAGCTCTGAGGTTCAGAGGGGTCTGGGTGTCCTAGTGCATGACTCACAAAAGGTTAGTATGCAGGTATGCAGGTAATTAGGAAGGCTAATAGAATGTTATCATTTACTGTGAGGTTAATTGATTACAAAAGTATGGAGGCTATGCTTCAGTTGCACTGGGCATTTGTGAGACCACATCTGCAGTATTGTGTACAGCAGTGGTCTCTATATTTAAAGAAATTTGTAAATGCATTAGAAGCAGTTCAGAGAAGGTTTACTAGACTAATACCTGGAATGGGCAGGTTGTCTTATGAGGGAAGACTGGACACATTAGGCCTATATCCGCTGGAATTTAGAAGAGTAAGAGGCGGCTTAATTGAAACCTTTAAGATGCTGAGGGGTCTTGACAGGGTGGATGTGGAGAGGAAGGTCCCTCTTATGGGAGAATCTAGAACTAGGGGTCACTATTTAAAATAAGGGGTCACTCATTTAAGAAAGAGATGAGGAGAATTTTTTTCTCTCGGGGGTTGTGAGTCTTTGGAACTCTCTTCTTCAGAAGGTGGTGGAAGCAGAGTCTTTGAATATTTTTAAGGTAGAGGCAGATCCTTGATTCACAAGGGGGTGAAAGGTTATTGCAAGTAGGCAGGAATGTAGGGTTGAGGTTACATTCATATCAGCATGAACTTATTGAATGGCGGAGCAGGCTCAAGGGGGCTGAGTGGCCTACTGCTGCTCCTAATTCGCATGTTCTTAGCTCAGATGGAGTGGACATGTACTGCGTGTGATTGACAATAAAACCCCCAAGGACACCTTGAAGGAGAGCCTCAAGAAATGCAGTATGCCTACCATGGACTGGGAGAAAAGTGCACAAGAAAGAACTACTTGGGGACCAGTCTCAAGTAGTGGCATTGCTTCCTTCAATCATCAAAAGCACAGGTAGCTAACATCAAATGGCAAACTAGAAAGACCAAGCAGTCCCAGCAAAATCCAGCAATTTATCCTTGCCCGCATCATGGGAAGCCATGTAGGTCTGCAGTAAAACCCCAAAGCCAGATTAGAATGCACAACAGATGACTCTACACATACAAGAAATGGCCACCTTCAATTACAAAGGGAAACCAATGATGGCAATATAATTATCAATAGTTGTCCCTCAAAAGTAACTATAATGCAATTAAATGACTTGTAGGCAAGTCTGCTTCATGTGATTAATAGATTACATTTACAAGCTTGAGAAACTTATAGCAAATGATTATAAGCACCATAAGTATAAACAGCATATAGAGAATGATCCAATTTAATAAATGTACCGTTTTATATAATTGTACATCAATAAAATAAGAAGTTGCAACTGTGTGTTAATGATACTGCAGTAAAACCAGGTCAGAATTAGGTTATAAATTATTCTGTACAACATTATTTTAGCAAAAGAAGCCACAGCGACATGAGGAAAAACTTTTTTATACAGCAATTGTTCGGATATGAAATGCACTGCCTGAGAGTGTGTTGAAGGCAGATTCAATTGAGGTCTTCAAAAGAGAATTGGATAATTAAGAATACAGGTTGAGTTTCCCTTATGTAAATTCGAAAACCAAACATCCAAAAACTGCACTTTTTTGAACCTCATTGACCTTTAGCGCGGGAAGTCTGTGACCTGAGCCGAGCCAACACAAACCTCGCTGACCGCACCAAATCTTTAGCGCGGGAAGACTAGTTGTTTGACTGCACTGTTTACCTTGCGATTTTTGTCTTCACTGTTTACCTTACCCTCCAACAAGCAGAATTGCCGATGGTGCCACAGGTGGGAACTTATTACAGGTGCCCTGTATTTGTTATTCAGTGGTACATCTTATTTTTCTAGCCATTTTATTGACTTTAGACTATAGCTAGCCTTAGCTTTGGTCATTGTAATGTAAGTAGGCCTAGTCCTATATGCAGTACCTGAAAACCAAAACAATCTGAAATCGGCCCTGAGGGGTCGCATAAAGGATACTTGACCCGGAATAGGAGCAGGAATAGGCCACTTGGTCTTGCGAGCCTGTTCTACCATTCAATAAGGTCATAGCTGATCTGATTTTGGTTTCAATTCCTGCCTATTCCCATTACCTTTGAGTCCCTTGTAGATCAAATTATCTGAAGAGGAAAAATTTGCAAGGCTACAGGAAAAAAGCAGGGGTAGTGGGACTCAGTGTATTGCCCTTGCAGAGAGTTGGCCTGGACACAACGGGCCAAGAAGCATCTTTCTGTGCTGTAGCCATTCTTTAATTTTACAATTATCTTGACCTCTTTTGTAACTAAATTGTAATTCAATAATAACAATTTATTATTGTATTTTCAGTAAATATCAGTTATCAACCATAAGGGCCATTACAGCTCATGATCATTTCAATAGGATTACTGGATAGCAATCAAGAGTAGGAACCTTAACCCAGGACTGTAGATAATAGAGAGATTTTGTGCTGTTAGAGTGCATGTGTGTCATCCAGTCTTAGGTGAGCCACAATTTCCATCAATTAAACATAGGGAAAGCAAATCCAGTGTCTTTAGCCCTGCTACAAATTCTGGACCTACATCATGTCATCAATTTCCTTTCTCAGCCATTGTTTCAAGCTGAACCAGATTGTTCACAACCTTGGCATCTGATTCAACCGTGAACTGTGCTTTTAACCTCATATCCTCTCCATCATACAGACAACCTGCTACCATCTTCATTGGCATTGTCTCCTTCCATTGATTTCCAATGCAAATTGTAGGCCTGATCTCCTAAAAGCCACTCATTTTTCCACTTGGGAGTTAAAAATAATACACATAAACTGCTTAGGAATAAAAGCAGCGTGGATCCCCCTTGGACAATAAGCAATGATGCAAAAGTGGTCTCAAACCACTTGAACATTTAAAGAGTGATAACCCTTCCTGTTCATGCACTTCACACGTGGAGCCTTGATGGGCACAGTAGCTCCATCAATGATGCCTTGGACTCTTGGGAAATCTGCCAAATTTTGTACTTGGGTGCCTCCCTTCCACTGGAAAATGAAATAAGAGTTTCTCCAGTAAATACAGGATCAATCACTTGCTTTATATGGCTATAAAGTTCAGACCAGTTTATGCCCTGTGGTGGCCTGGAGATATAACTTGTACAGAGCTGAAAACTATAGTGACCTGCATAGTTCTGGGAAGAGATGTGTCAGTCCTTGAACTGGCTTGTAAAGTAGGCTGGAACAGATGACGTAGCTGCATCTGCAATGAAGAGAAAGTGGCACGGTGAATACTGCCCGAAATATCATTAGACATGAGGTCTTCTCAAGAATTGATCCTCCTCATTTAATTCATGCAGCGTCATGGGAGCACCCAAAGGTATTCCCATCTGGCAATTTGTTAGCTGAAATGTGTACTGCAGAAATAATTGGCAGGACTTCAAAAATATATTGCTTAGCAAAATGAAAGTGCCAAAGTGAAGGCAAAAATATACAGGGATAAAGTATGCAAGATATTTCAGTAAACCAGATTGCAACAGCAACTGAAATAACAGCAACCATGTGTTAAGAAACATTCCAGAGCAGGCCAAGCCCATGAACCAAGATTAAAAAGGCGAAGAGCATGTAGGTCTCAGAACTTTGTCCAAAGTTGTGAAATTCTGCAGTGCCATCGGATTTGCACACACCTTCAATTTAAGTAAGATGTAGATATACATTCAGTGTGGTCTCCTCCTTTGCTCATAGTTGGAGCTTAGAAATGAGGACATTGTGGAGTGAAAATTCCAGCTGGGTGGGAACCAAGAAATGTAAGTAAAATCCTAATGAAAGATCATTGACCTGAGGCAAAACTATGAAGTCACTGTTTAAAAATAAGGGGTTGCCCATTTAAAACAGAGATGAGGTGAAATTTTTTCCCTCCGAGGGTTGTAAGTCTTTGAAGCTGTCTTCCTGAAAAGGTGGTGGAAGCAGACTCTTTGAATATTTTTAAGGCAGCGGTGGATAGATTCTTGGTTAGCAAGGGGGTGAAAGGTTATCGAGGGCAGGTGGGGTGCAGATTTCAAGTTACTATCAGGTCAGCCATGATCTTATTAAATGGCGGGGCAGGCTTGAGGAGCTGAATGGCCTATTCCTACTCCTTGCTCGTATGTTGTATGTTCATAACTCAATTTCTCTCTCATCAAAAACAGCCCGACCTGCTGAGCATTTTCCTTTTTTTGTTTCAGATTTCCAGCATTGGCTGGATTTTGCTGCTGTAAACAGTGTTTCGCCTGCCTGGAATATGAATTGTAGCTGTCAATCTTAATCTTAGACTCAGGCCTCAGTGTAACTGCAGTTTAAAAGACCCACAGATATAAATTTTGGAATAAAGAGTTCTTATTTTGTATTTGGCACTTTGTAATCCTTAAAAATAAAAATGATTGAATATAGTTTAATTTATCTCCAGCAATGATCATCTTGTATCACATTCTTTCTGTAAATATTGGGAAGATTTTAGTTACTGCACCCAGTTCATATTACATTTCTGTAGAACTTCACCATAAACAGAGACTGCTGAAAATGCAATTCAGACAGAATGTAAGGAGAGAAAAAGCAAGTTAGTGTTTCAGACAGAGCACCCCCCACCTTGTCCAACAATTTTGTTTATTATTTCAGATTTCCAACCAGTTTTTATTTATTTTTTATTACTTACTTCAACCAGCTTGCATAGCAGATTGTTAAACTGTTTAGTTCCGCAATGGCCAAAATTTGAACAACAATAAGTTTCCATTGTTGCAGTTACAATGCTAGTAGTTTAACTGCGCCCTGCTGGGACCACCAATCTAAGAGCTTATCCTATATTGTCTACTAGTTGTTTGCTATTGGGAAAAGCACTCGGTGCATGTATAGTTGAATCACTGTGTATACCTCTGCCACATTTTTTAACAGAAGAAGCATAAATGTGGTTCAGTGGTTACCTGGTCTCTTTTTAAACTTTAGTTTTAATCTTTTTTTAAAAAATGGGCTAAATTGCATCTAGTGCAAAGCTGAAACAACGTGGCATTGCTTTTTGAGGCAGCCTCACATCTGACACCAAATCCTAATCTAACAAAGATTTCGATATGCTGCACATTTTAAGCAACTGAAACTGCTTCTGTAAAGCAAAATGTGCAGTCCAGCTGGCCTGGATTTTGGAGAGCCCCAGTAACTCAGCTGCTCTTTTTTGTCGGACAAGGGCAGCAGATGCATGGGAACACCACCACCTGCAAGTTCCTCTCCAAACCACACACCACGCTGACTTGGAAAGATATCCCCGTTCGTTCAGTGTCATTGGATCAAAATCCTGGAACTCCCTCCCTAACAACACTGTGGGCATATCTACACCACATGGACTGCAGCAGTTCAAGAAGGTGGCTCACCACCACCTTCTCAAGGTAAATTAGGGATAGGCAATAAATACTGGCCTAGCCAGCGATGTCCACATCCCATGAACGAATATAATAAAAAAATCTTCCTTCACCACTGTTCCACATCTGGCTCAAGAGTCAGTTCTTCAGGACTGTATGGTTCTGGAATAGAGGGAATTCTAGGAGACATTCCATTATTTAGGATGCCTCTCTGCAGTCACAGTCAACAGAATTCATTTGGCTGTATCCCCATTTCTGCATAAATGATGGACACTAGTCCTGAGGTGATTGAGACACAGTTAAGTAGACCGTGTTTCACAGGCTCCTGATGGGAGATATTGCTTTGGGTCATTAGACAACTCATGTGCCGTCGTCAGCAAGATGGCAGCTGTGGGGGTTACAGTCTAGGGGCTGGGCAGTATATTAGAAAGTGCCCCTTGACTTGATTCTCTTTGATGCTGGCTCTTTCTGGAAGAGAGTCCTTTGCCTACTTATGAAGGGTGCAGCAATACCAGCAAGCAGGTACAGAACATCCACTTTATTAGACTTCAGGCAGGTAGTATTAGCTCTGCAAGCTACTTAAGGTGGTTCATAACTAAAACTTAGAGACCAGGTTTGATCCCTGGACTTGGATGACTTATCTGGTGTAAGTATTTCTTATTTATTTATTCATGGGAGGCGGGCATCGCAGCCTAGGCCAACATTTATTGCCCATCCCCATTGCCCTTGGATAGGTGGAAATGAGCTACCTTCTTGAACTGCTGCAGTCCAGGCAGTGTAGGTACACCCAAAGTGCTGTAAGGAAGGAGTTCCAGGATTTTGACCCAGCGACAGTGAAGGAAAACCATATGTTTCCGAGTCAGGATATGAGTGGCTTGGAGGGTGGTGGTCCTCCCAGCTGTTTCGTGCCCTTGTCCTTCTAGATGGTAGATGTCATAAGTTTGGAAGGTGATGTCCAAGGAGTCTTGGTGAGCTCCTGCAGTGCATCTTGTAGATGGTACACACTACTGCCACTGCATGTTGGTGGTGGAGGAAGTAAATGTTTGTGGATGGGATGCCAATTAAGCAGGCTACTTTGTCCTGGATGATATTGAGCTTCTGGACTATTATTGGAGCTGCACTCATCTAGGCAATGGAGAGTATTCCATCAAGACTTGTGCCTTGTAGGTGGTGGACAGGCTTTGGGGAGTTAGGAGGTGAGTTACTCGCCACAGGATTCCTAGTCTCTGACCTACTCTTGCAGCCATAGTATTTATATGGCTCATCCAGTTCAGTTTCAGGTCAATGGTAACCCCCAGGATGTTGATAGCGGGGGATTCGGTGCTGATAATGCCATTGAACATCAAGAGGCAATGTTTAGATACTTTCTTGTCAGAAATGGTCATTGCCTTGCACTTGTGTGGCACGAATGTTACTTGCCATTTGTCAGCCCTGGATATTGTCCAGGCCTTGCTGCATTTTGACATATCTGTTTCGGTATTTGAGTAGTCTTGAATGGTGCTGAACATTGTGCAGTCATCAGTGAACATCCCCACTTCTGACCTTACGATGGAAGGAAGGTCATTGCTGAAGCAGCTGAAGTTGGTTGGGCTGAAGACACTGCCCTGAGGAACTCCTGCAGTGGTGCCCTTGAACTGAGATGACTGACCCCCAACCGATCTCTGACCTTCCATTTTGCTCCAGCTGCTCCACCCCCTCTTAAACAGTATAAAATCCATCACATTTCTACTTCTCTTTAGCTCTGAAGAACAGTCATATGGACTCGAAACATTAACTCTGTTTCTCGCTCCATAAATGCTGCCAGACCTGTTGAATTTTTCCAGCATTTTCTGTTTTCATTTATTATAGTGGAGAGTTCAGACCTGATTCCTAATGATTCCAGTTGTGCTAGGGCTCCTGGATGCCACACTTGGTCAAATGCTGCCTTGATGTCAAGGGCAGTCACTCTCACCTCACCTCTGGAGTTTAGCTCTTTTGTCCGTGTTTGAACCAAGCTATAATGAGGTCAGGAGCTGAGTGGCCCTAGTGGAACCCAAACTGACCATCAGTGAGCAGGTTATTGCTAGGCAAGTGCTGCTTGATAGCATTGTTAATGACCTTTTCAATCATTTTACTGATGATCGAGGGTAGACTGATGGGGCAGTAAATGGGCCGGTTGGATTTGCCCTGCTTGTTGTCTACAGGATGTATCTGGACAATTTTCCACATTACTAGGTAAATGCCAGTGTTTTAACCATACTGGAACAGCTTGGCTATGGGTGTGGCAAGATCTGGAGCACAAGGCTTTAGCACTATTACCAGAATATTGTCAGGGCCCATTGTCTTTGCAGTATCCAATGCCATCAGCTGTTTCTTGATATCGCGTGGAGTGAATTGAATTGGCTGAAGACTGGCATCTGTGATGCTGGGGACCTCCGGAGGAGACAGAGATGGATCATCCACTCTGCAATTCTGGCTAAAGATTGTTGCAAGTGCTTCAAGCCTTGTCTTTTGCACTGTTATGCTGGGCTGCCCCATTATTGTGGGCGGGGATATTTGAGAATCCTCCTCCTCGAGTGAGTTACTTAATTGTTCACCACCATTCATTACTGGATGTGGCAGGACTGCAGAGCTTAGACCTGATCCGTTGGTTGTAGAATCATTTAGCTCCGGTTATCACTTGTTGCTTATGTTGTTTGGCTCACAAGTAGTCCTGTGTCGTAGCTTCATCAAGTTGACACCTCGTTTTTAGGTATGCCTGGTGCTGCTCCTGGCATGCCCTCCTGCATTCTTCATTGAACCAGGGTTGATCCCCTGGCTTGATGGTAATAATAGAGTGGGGTATATGCCGGGTAATGAGGTTACAGAAAATTGTGGTTGAGTACAATTCTGCTGCTGCTGATGGCCCAAGATGCCTCATGGTTGCCCAGTCTTGAGTTGCTAGATCTGTTCGAAATCTATCCCATTTCACGCAGTGGTAGTGCCACACAACAAGGTGGAGGCTATCCTCAATGTGAAGATGCGATTTCGGCTGCACAATGACTGTGCGGTGGTCACTCTTACTGATACTGTCATGGACAGATGCATCTGTGGCAGGCAGGTTGGTGAGGATGAGGCGAAAATATGTTTTTCCCTCTTTTTCGTCTCCTCACCGCCTGCCACAGATCCAATCTAGCAGCTATGTCCTTTAGGACTCGGCCAGCTCAGTCTTTGGTGGTGCTACTGAGTCCCTCTTGGTGATGGACATTGAAGCCCCCCACCCAGAGTACATTCTGCATCCTCGCTACCCTCAGTGCTTCCTCCAAGTGGTGTTCGACATGGAGGAGCACTGATCCATGAAGCTGAGTGTTGGGGAGGGCGTGGCATGTGATAATTGGCAGAAGGTTTCTTTGCCTATATTTCATCTGATGCCATGAGACTTCATGGGGTCCGGAGTTGATGTTGAGGACTCCCAGGGCAACTCCCTCCTGACTGTTTACCAGTGTGCTGCCACCTGCCGTTGAAACAGGACATACCCAGGGATGGTGTTGATGGTGTCTGGGACATTATCTGTCAGGTGTGATTCTGTGAGGATGGCTATGTTGTTTAACTAGCCTGTGAGACAGCTCTTCCAATTTTGCCACAAGCTCCCAGAAGTTAGTAAGTAGGACTTTGCAGAGGTGACAGGGCTAAGTTTACCATTGTCATTTCTGGTGCCTAGCTCAATGTGGGTAGTCTGTCCAGTTTCAGCTCTGGTAGTACATCCCTTGCTTAGGGAGAGAAGCTGCAGCTACTGTTCACACTCTTGATCTGTAGAATGTTTGCCATGGATCATTGGGTAGCATTCTCCTCTCTGTAAGTAGGTTGTGCATTCAAGTCCCACTCCAAGAGACTTCAGCAGAAAGATCTCGGCTGGCACTGCAGTGCAGTACTGAGGGAATGCTGGACTGTTGCAGGTTCCATCTTTCAGGTGAGAGGTAAAATTAAGGCCTCATCTGCTCTCACAAGCCAACGTTAAAGATCCCATGGGACTATTTAAAAAAAGAGCAGGGGAGCTCTCACTGGTTCTCACTCCTCACCAATACTTATTCCCCAATCAACATCACTTAAACAGATTATCTGATCATTATCATATTGTTGTTTGTGGAAGCTTGCTGTTTGTAAATTGGTTGCCATTTGACTACACTTCAAATGCATTTAATTGGCATCAAAGCATTTGGGATGCCCTGAAGTCATGAACGGCGCAATAAAATGCAAGTCCTTTCTCTCTATATGCAATTCTGAAAGTGCACCAATGGAGACTAATTTTCCCATAGGTTGACATTATGCAGTGACAGATGGTCTGGTTGCACTACTTGTCCAATGTCCTCAGCGAGGGGTCCAAGCTATTTCGGTAGCCAGTTTGATTTGTATAATTCTGGTGAGCTGCAAACGCAGAGCTAACTTCATGGGCAGTTTGTTGGTTAGGGTAGGAAATGCAGAACATCAGTATTAAATGAGGGGAGGAACTTGCAGAGTGGGGCACAGATTTGCTATCAATGGGCTGAGAAAAACAAAGACATAGCTGTTCCCAAAGCGCCATCCCTTTAAGAACTACTGATGAGTATGTCAAAATTGCACTGTTGTTCTATAACCTGTGTAGAACCCAATTTGTATATTATAAATATATGGCAGCTTGAAAAAGTCATGTGATTAAACCACTCATATAAAAGCCCCAACAAAAATGCCAGAAGCCAATCAGGAGTGCGATCAAATAAATTGAGGCTGTATTTGCTGCCAACGCCACGCATGCACAGTTTTATTCTGTGACATCATTACGAATGATAGAGTAGGCAGCGACCAGAAGCAGAGATGCTTATCAAATACCTATTAAAGGCACTGATTTAAAAAGCCCCACCTTCTCTGAGTCAGTGGAGTGGCGGGGAAGATTGAAGCCAGATATCAGGGTGGGGATGGAGGGGAGGCTTCTGATCCACCTGGTGATAGCTGTAATTTTTTTATTATTCATTCATGGGATGTGGGCTTCGCTGGCTGGGCCAGCATTTATTTCCCATCCCTAGTTGCCCTTGAGAAAGTGATGGTGAGCTGCCTTCTTGAACCGCTGCAGTCCATGTGGTGTAGGTACACCCACAGTGCCGATAGAAAGGGAATTCCAGGATTTTGACCCAGCGACAATGAAGGAATGGCGATATATTTCCAAGTCAGGATGGTGAGTGACTTGGAGGGGAACTTGCTGGTGGTGGTTTTCCCATCTATCTGGTGCTCCTGTCCTTCCAGATGGTAATGGTCATGCATTTGGAAGCTGCTGTCAAACACGCCTTGGTGAATTCCTGCAGTGCATTTTGTAGATGGAAAAACTGCTGCTTATGTGCATCGGTGATGGGAGTGAATGTTTGTGGATGTGGTGCCAATCAAGCAGGCTGCTTTTTTCTGGATGGTGTCAAGATTCTTGAGTGTTGTGGGAGCTGCATTCATCCAGGCAAGTGGGGAGTATTCCATCACACTCCTGACTTGTGCTTTGTAGATGGTGGACAGGGTTTGGAGAGTCAGGAGGTGAGTTATTCATCACAGGATTTCTAGCCTCTAACCTGGTCTTGTAGCCACAGTATTTATATGGCTAGTCCAGTTCAGTTTCTGGTCAACAGTAACCCCCAAGGATGTTGGTGGTGGGGGATTCGGTGATGGTAATGCCATTGAACATCAATGGGCAATTGTTGGATTCTCTCTTGCTGGTGATGGTCATTGCCTGACACTTGTGTGGTGTGCATGTTACTTGTCCAGGTCTTGGTGCATTTGGTTATGGACTGTTTCAGTTTCTGAGGAGTCGCAAATGGTGCTGAACATTGTGCAATCATCAGCGAACATCCCCACTTCTGACCTTACGATGGAAGCAAGGTCATTGATGAAGCAGCTAACGATGATTGGGCCGAGGGCACTACCCTGAGGAACTCCTGCAGTGATGTCCTGGAGCTGAAATGACTGACCTCCAACAAACCACAGCTATTTTCCTTTATGCTAAGTATGACTCCAGTCAGCAGAGGGTTTTCCCCCTGATTTCCGGATTACAACCTCCATACCTCACATTTGCAGTTCCGGGGCTTCTTCACCGTGACAAGCCTGCATTACGGAAGATTTAGTAACTATAGGAAAGCCACGACTGGATGGCCTGGGGCTCAGAAATTGGGTCCACTGTTTCAGGATCTGAATAAGATCCAACAGCACTGTGTCTCCTACAAATGACATCATTGGTTTTCTGCGCATCAGTGGCCATCTTGCATGACCATCTTATGTTGGCAGGAGACAGAGTGAAATTTAGCCCATGTTGCTTCATTTGCACCCAAAAACAGTGATGTTCAGACTTGACTGTACATTCACTCTGGATGAATAGTCAGTGAACGCTTACCGTTCAGACTCTCAAGTGAAGAGTAGCCATTTGTTGAGATACTGGACCAGTGGCTGTGGAAATTTACCCAAGAAACAATTCAATGCCTTCAGGAAAGAAGAAGGTATAAATTTACTTGCAAAAGAAGGAGAAAAAAGCAGTAAGATTTTTACATAGTTTTATATCATGGCTAACTAAAGCTCTCTATTAGCACATATGAGCATTTATATTTTTTATGTAAACATTTTATTTAATACTCAAAAGCAAGCTGTAAAATATATCGGCTCATTAATAAAGAAACAAATAAACTTTTATTGGACCATTTATAAAATTAGATTGTTTGTGAACAGACATGTTTTCGAGTCTCAGTGGTTACATTCCTTTTCAAACTGCATTATGCTAACACTTGAAAATGTATGAAATCTACTTCATTTAAAAATACATCAACTTGAAGAGAACTATAAAAATCAGTGTCATATCAAACTTGTCAAGTTTTTCCTTACAACTATAAAATAATTATCTTTGTTAGTTCTGTAACAATGCAGACTTGGAAACTATTATAGATAGGATCAGAAATATATGCAGAGCCTACATATCTGAGCAAAATGAATCACTTTGGTTTACTTCTTAAGACTACTGAACGATAATAAAAACACGTCTATTTTTGCTTGAACTTTGTAGGGAACAGTTGTGAAGTGGGACCAAGATGCAAGGAGGCCCCCAGGATGGATGTCAACAAACTTGAGCTGATCTCTAGTCCTGTCCATTCATACTTATTCTAATGTTTAACTTTAGAAATTTTTTCTGTCATTTGTCTTCACTTGTTGGAGGTGTCTTGACAAACTCCTCAGAATCATTTTCACATCAGCATTAGCCCCAACTCATGAATATTGGGTCAGCCTTAGAGTTTAATCCTCAATGCATCATGTGATTATTATCTGGGCCACCCTGACACTTTGTTCTCGTATCCCATCCCACCAGGGGACTCAGTGTCATGCACATGGCTGGCCTAAAGGGGGATTAAACTCTCCTGTTTGCCAAATCTGAAGTCTGTCGCATCATCCATCATTTTCTAGTCCTGCCAAAGTCAATACAATTGTTTAGGGCTGATTGCATGGCTTTTCCTCTTTAACCAGAAGTGTGTCCCTAGCTTTGAATATTCCTTAGTTTGTCCTATGGAGAAGAAAATCCATCAATGTCAGATGTAAAAAAACAGCTAGAAGACAAACTGACCACAGTCTCTGAGCTGTTTTGTGATTTTTTTTGAAGAAGTGAAAGGAATACTTTCAATATCAGTTTGTTTGCTCATCTGTCAAGTTTCTTGCATCTTCTAAAATGCTTCCTGTGTGTCCACATTTTATTTAAAAAATGCTTTACCACAGAAGGTTTGGCGCTGAAATGTGTCTATATCTAGAAGAGATAACATAATTATTTCTCCATGGGCATGGCTGGTATTTTCACAGCCCCCAAAAGGTGATATTTCATGTCAGAGTAAATGAAAACAATATTTATACATTTGTAGTGCAGTTCAAAGCTGTGCTTTATCACATTGTCGTCTGGAATGATTGGAACCCCACTCTCGCAATATTGTTGTAATAAATAATTGCTACACTAGACGGTAGTGCACTTGAGTTACTCATTTGGAGAAAGATCTTCCTGAGTCACTATCAGTGGTAAAAGTGTAAAGCTGTATAGCAGAAAATAAAGCCCCTGTTCATTATTAAGCTCTCAGTTATGACACATAAGGCTGCAGGAATTAAACCCCTAACGTTTCCCTGATGGATTACATGATGTGTTAGAAAATAACTTGCACCTCACTATAGCATGTAAATCAATCCTCGGTTTAAAAGAGCCATGTTTTCCCAATCATGGGATCATTAATAATTTCAGATAATTTCTACTAATCATTCTGGAGCTGTCATATTTTTCACTTTCATTTTAGTGAATTTTCATGCACCATTTGCTGTACTACATTTTGATCACTTTAACGGAGATGGTCAATTTGTGTGAAATTACGGGAAACTTGGTGCCATACCCATAAGAGCATGCATGGAAACTACCCAAACTCATTTTACGTGCGGGGCGGTACTTGCAACTTCGACAGGAGGTGCTTGAGGACTGGCCTATCTGATATCGCCCGTTTCCCAGACCCTGCCGAAGTTGAAAGTTCCACAGATAAGGCCATTCTTACAGAGACAGAACGCCTCGCCTCAGTCATCATGCTGGGCTAGATTCTAACTCAGATTTTCGGAGTGAACGGACAGTATATTGACCAAAGAATCCCTGCCAGCCCTTGAACTTTGTTCTAAACGACATGCTCCTTTCATCACAAATGATTGGCTTACATACAATTTATTAACGCTTACAGAGGGCTGCATTAATATTGTGGAAACACACATGCATGAGTAGGGCAATATGTTAAAATAAATATTTGTTTTTTAAAATGTTACTTCCTTTTGCGATTAGTTAAACCTTCTCCAGAAATATGGCACGTTAAAAAAATATTTGACAGGTTTGATACGCTTTGTATTTTTAAATTGCAATATTGACATTTTAAATAAACGTGACAATATTGGAAACGTCAATCGGTTAGAATGTAATATCTGCTATATTTATGCATCACCATATAATGGTGTGCATTTATAATTTGTTTCAAAACATGAGTGAGTGTGTGTGTGTGTTTGTATATTAATATAATCTAAAGCCTTTCTTAAAAGTGACAGTGGTGTATGAAATAAATCCACATGTTTCCGTTCATTGCAGAGTTTGGATTATAGGATTAGCTAAAGTACTTGGCAAGAATGACAACCTGTGCTAATGAGGACATCGTGTGGATTTTATTTGTGTGTATTCCTGCTATCTTGGAGGAGAATTTAAAAATCGAGACTGTGCTAAAAGGTTTGAAATGTAGAAATCTCCCTTGGCACAGTTTAAAGTGCAGTCTTCATTTTCAGTGGGGCTGGCCTGTAGATCACCTCTGTCTATATAGGCCACAGTATTACATAATTTGCATATCAAAACTTGCCTTGGAAAGCAACTTTCAGATAGATAATGTCAAATAAAGCTGAAAATTTGATTTGGGCCAAGATAATGGAAAACATTTTAAATCTGTACAAAGGAAATAAAGGTGCAAAAGCAATAACCTGTGGATGCTACAAGGCTGAAATAAGAACAGAAGATGTTGGAACTACTCAGCAAATCAGGCAGCATCCATGGAAACAGTTCACATGGTTAACAGGGTTAACAGTTCAGGTCTGTGAATTTTCATCAGAACTGAGAAAAATTACAAAGGTGAAATGTTTTGAGCAACTGAAAGTATGGTGGGGGCGGTGGGGGGGGCAGTGGGAGGAAGGGGAAGAAGAACAGAAGGGGAGTCTGTGATAGGGTGGAGGACAAGGCAGGTTAAATAATAACATATTTCATGGTTCAAAGCCAAAGGGTAATGAGTAATAGAGCTGGTAGGAGAAAAAAAAAAACATTAATGTTAAAAAGCTAACCGAAGCCTGTGGATTGCAGGAAAACTCAGGAGTGGGAAGGATAGAGCAAGAGAGATCAAAAAGCAAAAGAAAGACAAGGAAATCCTGTTAAATCATTTGTAAATGTATAATGCGGCGCTTTTTAAAAACAATCTGAGAAGAACCAGCTGCACTATGATGATCTTTGTCATTCCTGCAGGTTCCAATGCTCCTAACAGTCTTTTCAGTGGAAACAGAAATAGGGGCAGTAAAAATGAAAGGAAGAAAAGAGTAAACAGGATTCAGAAATTGAAGGCAAACCATGGATCAGTTCCAGCTCATGTTATTTACATTTTTATCTGCAAATTATTGAAAGTGTACAAACAGCCTTTACTTGCTGAAGGTTGGGATGCATTGCTAGAAAAATACAAGGATGTTTTGCATGCTATCAGTGGCATGATTGTAATTTCATTGCCTTAACTGAATACACTGTTCCAGCAGTATAATGATTAAATGTTTTTGCCAGTTAAATGTCCTACCCTACTAGAAAAGAAAACACAAATAGGTTTTGGGTAGCAGGCTTATATAAAGGGCCAAATGCTGGCAAGATTCAGCCAGTGGGCAGCTGCATGTGTCACAAAGAATAAAATGAAGAATGAAATGAAACTTGCCTTTTATAACTTCCAGAATGTAGTATAGTCTCGGGCTACTCCACATGTCCATCCTCCAAGAAGACTACAGGAATTTTAATGAATCAAATGAGCCGAAGTCAGCTGGCAGGTGTTTGTTGAACAACAGTTTTGTTTGTTTTATTAGCTGTACTGTAAAAGATAGCACGATGCAACAAACACATTTAAATGTTCCAGCTCATGCTTTCTATATAATTCAAATTGTAGATGCAGCTTTTGTTTCATTTTTGTTTTTGGAAAGGAGATGAAGAAGGTCCTTTGCCTTGTTTCACAATGCAATGTCACATATCCAACTCAGTTAGGATTGAAATATGGACAGATATGCAACCAGATTGGATAAGTAAATGAATGTTAAAGGTGCAATGCCCTACTTATTATTTCATCACCCTAAATCATTTAGTCACTACATCAATTGGTAGCATAACATAATACATAGGAATTACTGAACTCTAAGTTTAAACTTATATCATACAGCTTTTTTGATTGCCTGTGCTCTTATCTGGCTAATTTAGACAATTTGGCATTGATGATGTTTGAAAATATGCTCTGCCACTGTATAGCTAACTTTTTTTAAAAGAAGGAACTAGCCTGTTGCATTATAGATAACTAGTTTAAACTCTGTGGGCAGAGGCAATGTTCAAGATTTCAACTTATTAACCAAACTATGTGGCAGCTTATGTCCTTGGTTAGAGCATTAGGAATGGGTCTCTACATGAGGGAAATAAAGTCTCACACTGTTGATGTTAAGTATGTACAGATTTGGAAGGATCACAGTAGTTCATCTAATCAATCCCAAAGTTCAAAAAAATGTAAAAGATGTTTTATGGTGTTCTATTAAGGGTACAAACCCTTCATGTCTCATCAAAAACACCAGGATAGCATGTAGAAATCATTAAACAACATCTAGAATTCACTTAATTATATACAGCTCCATGTTGTAAAAACTTGATATTCCCTCATACATACAGTAGGGAGTTGATGAGTGTAAGTGAAGTGATATGAATGGTGTAGGGGTTTGGAAATTAATTGGTCCAAAACTCGCTGATGTAATTCAAACTCATTTAAAGGTAGGACCAACTTACGCCTTTCTGATGTACAAATATGCCTTATTTCTTTTGACATACTGGCCTCCAGATATATTTCACCCAGATGTGCTGAAGAAGCAGGAACTCCCAACATTGAGAGATCCTGCCACAGACCCCGCCCCCTCCACATCATTGGAATTTTAAGGCCAAGCAGAATCCCCAAGTTCGTCCAGGACACAATCTATCAAGTGCTGACATTTTTCCAAACCATTCTGCTGGACTTCTGCTCAAGTTATGCCAGGAGTCTGGTAGAGCAGTCATTTCAGTCTTCAATTATGTGCAACTATGTGCAATTATGTCCCAACCTCTTCTATCATAAATTTGTATGTCCTTATTTAGAATGGAAATTGGCCATTTAAGCTTCTCCTGCTGTAATTACAGCTTCCACAGTGTTAGGGTTGCAATTCTGTAATTGTGAGTTTCCTTGTTTTGACCAAAAAAAGAGATGAAGTTCTCAAAGTTTTATTTCAGGTAAGTCTGACATTTATAACACTTCAATCTGTTTCTTTTATGTTGTGAACTGCCCACAATCAGATGACACCTGTGATTAACACTCATTAGGAAACACAGTTTCTTTTTATCAAGAATATATTTCTTATTCTCAGTTCAAATGTGGATGTTCATAATTCAATTATATTCCATTTATTTTTCCAAGCGATTTAAGTCTAGCTGGAAGGCATATTTGAATTATTGGGTTCTTCCTGCTTGACAAGAAGTCAATGTCAGCCAAGGCAAGTCACTCCTCTCTTCATTTTGGTTGAAAATTCAATCTGACATTTTTTATCACCACCATTTTTGATGCTCATTCATAATCTGTTTAACTCAAAAGTTAATAGATGTATAAGTGTCATTTTTTTCATCAATATAAGGTATGTGAAGTTAATAGAAAAGAAAATGGAGAGAATTATACAACACCCAGCTGACTGATGCCATTCATTTTACACTATCAGCAGCAGTTGATAAACTGCACCCAGAGAGAATAGAGGGAGGCAGAAAGGGTATAAGACAAAATCATTGGAATACATGTGGCGATGTTTATGTGAGCAGTGGGAAAAATTTGATTTTTATATTTGTTTGTGAACAATGCAATAGCAGTAAAGCAATCAGTTACATGTGGAATTTCCATTTCCTCTCCTGTAATTGATTCTCAAGGAACACTGTAGTAACTATAATACAAAATTACTGCTCTGAATACCACAGGACATGACAATAAGATGGCACCAGTTTTTTCAAATAATGGTGAGCATGACAAGTTACAAGTGTGAACTATTAAAAAACGTATACAGAAATAATCAGTATATAAAAAATATTATAAATTATTAGATACCAGAGAGCAATTCCAACTCTCTAATCTGACATTACATTTGGTGTAGTTTATAAACCAGTCAAGTTTATAAATCCCTTGATTAGACTGAAGTCTTGTGAATTATTCCAATCTATTAGTCAATGTTGAATCTAATTTGTGTGAAAAGTTTTCATTTTTGCCACCAAAGTTGCCTTCCTCTCCTGAATCACAGAAATTACAGCACAGCAGGAGGCTGATAGCATGTGGGCTTGTGTCATTTCTCAACTTATAAAGCTAAATGCAAACTTTCAAAAGCATCACAATTAAGAATAATACAGCTGCGTGGAATAAACTTTAACCATTTTAGAAGGAGCCAAGAAAGAGAGATCATTGTGCTTTTAACTTCCCAGGATCTACTTAAGCAGAAGCAAGTGGCAATATTTTGCCATTGCCTGTGGCATCACTCTAGGAGCTCTGACATTAATCAGGACTGTATGATAACATAATTAGTAATAATATATGGAGACATCTGTGTGACAAACAGAATAATAGTATTGCGATAATCAGATGTCTCTGACAGGGCGACAGCCTTATTGTTGCAATCTCCATTTTCAGCATTGTCATGAAAACTGGCCAAATGGAGGTTCTCCCAAAGACCTGCAGCCCCCTGACTGCATGTGTTCTATAAGGGGTATTCTTCCAGCATTTGTTCCACTTTATTAACAGCTTGTAAACTTCTCATTATCTCCTAGGGGATATTGGGGATGGGGTAGCAGGCTGCTGTCTGCATTCCCAGTGCCTGCACCTGCCTTTCCCAAACAAACACTAAAAGCCTGGAGATCTGGATCGGAATTATGTCATACATTTACAATATTGTAAAGAATAATTACTTAGAGGCTAAACATACAAATAACAAGCAAAACCACCAAATTTGAATTAGGGAGCTAATGCCCAATTCCTTTTATTTATTCTTAATTGTGCTGCATTGAATATAAACGTTTAGACTAATTTGTTGCTTGGATCATTTTCATTTGTAAATTTTGGAAATCAAAAAAAGTTAATTCCTAGTAATTTTACTTCCGAATGCTACACCATTTTTGATACCAGGATAAAACTGACACCATCAATCATTTTTTCAGCTGAAAAATTATTAAACATTATCATTGTATTTAAATGAAATATGTAACACAAGTAAAAGGAAAAGGACACTTAATTAATTTCTTTTTAAAATAAATTTCAATTAACCCAATTGCAACTTTGTTCCCCATGGACTGTTTTGTCAACCCTCTGTACAAATGAAACAGATCTTTCTAAGTCATCAATGCCACCAGTTTTAGAGCACATAATGTAAGTAGAAAATATGTACTATAGCAAAGTAGAATATGGTCCTTACTACAAACTTTGCTCCCTAGCCATGAATTCCATCTCTTTCCCTCACCATCTTTAGAGGCTAAACTGGACCATTTGCAAATTTGGCCTCCTATTTGTCAATGAGTTGTGCTTCTGACCTTATATTGTCACCATCACCAACTGTAGTTACTATAGTACACCTCTGTAACATTGCTCATCTTATTATGTTAATGTTGTTACATAGATTGTTGTTGATATGGCGGCAAAAGCTCTTTGAACACATAGTGCAGGCAGCAAAGTTAGCACCCTGGTTCTCAACAACTTTACGCTAACTTCAAAAGTAAAAACTAGACATATTAATGGGAACCTAGTATAAATTGTTATAGATGCTAGATATGGCTTTCCTGATCCTTGACCCAAGGAACTCGCATCTCTCCAGAAGCAAAGATGACGAAAATTTGGCAGATTCATGTAAATATCAATTATGTGGAATGGATGACACATGTGGCAGTTTCAAAGCAAATCTTGAAGTGAAGAATTTGGCAAATGCATCCAAAGAAGAGAGCTATGAGTTTTAAAGATTCGGTGGGGGTGGGGAGCACAACATTTTTATCTGATAAATCTCAGGCATTCCTGCACCAAATGCAGCAAAGAGGAGACAAACTGTTGAGTGTTCATGGAGAAAAGGTCTTGACTGGCACATGGAGGTGGGAAGGAGGCAGAATGAACACTACCTGCCATCCTCCTAACTCCAGGCCTGACGTATGCAGGCAAGGTAACACACTGGTTGCTGTCCTTTTATTTCCTTAGCCATTATGGTCAACAACACACTGTTCACCCTCTAAAATGAATAGCTACACACATGTTTTTGCTTTTGGACAGAGCTATTAATTATTCCGCCAGCACACTCACTCTGGACAAATACTTTGTTTCTTTACTACAACCATTACCACTCCCTTCACCTTTTGTTCCATGACATCTTTGCCATTTAATCACTCCCACCGTCTACCCTATCCAAGACTTTGCCTTTTGTCCTCCCTTCTCCTCGTCCCCCACTTCAACAGCATAAAACTCATCACATTCCTACCTTCGTTCAGTTCTGAAGAAGTCATATTTGACTTGAAATGTTAACTCTGTTTCTCTATCCATAGATGCTGCCATTCCTGCTGAGTATTTCCAGCACTTTTTGTTTTTATTTCAGATTACCAGCCTCCACAGTATTTTATTTTTATTCATAATGTGTTTCCATCTCCGTTAACAATAATTACTTGTATAAAGCACCAAAAAGCCCCTTTCTCCACATTACTAGAGTAACACTTGGAAATCTATTACATTAAGAAGATATCACTTAAAAGCAATCTTCATTTAACTCACCCAGTCTTGTTACAGGAGCAGGGCATAGGATCAGAGAGGGCATTCCAGATATTATAGACCTGATCCCCTATGTGGAGCACGCCATAAAACTGCTGAGAAAGCACTTTGCTCTAGCCATGGGAAATAGCTAGCTCATTAAGACTATGCAGACAGTAGAAGCAATCTTAGACAGACATGGCATGCCTGTAAAGAAGCAGATAGCTAAAAGCTTCCATATCCTTCCCTTTCTCCTTTGTTCCTTGTGGGTTATGCTCACGCAAACTTTTCTGAGCGCCATAACAGCAGTGAGAGGTGTAGCATAATGAAGAAAAGGAAGGTGAGATTGAGGAAGAGCAAATGAAATTTTATTTTTGATGGGCTATGAAGCTGAGGAGAATGATAATGATAATGATGATAAGGAAAAAAGACGTTCAGAAAAAGAACACACAGGAGTCCCTGAGCTAGTTCCTGCCTCATTTTCCCCTACCCCAACCCTCTTGATCTCATGCTCGCATCGCCTGCTTTCCTACTCTCATGTACCAACTGAGAAACTTTCAGCTGGTGAGAATTCATTTTTTAAAATTTATTCTTTCACAGGATGTGGCCATCGCAGGCTTTATTGCCCAATCCTAATTGCCCTTAAGAAGGTGGTTGTGAACCACCTACTTGAATCATTGCAGTGCTGTTAGGAAGGGAGTTCCAGGATTTTTTCCCAGGGGCAGTGAAGGAATGGTAGTTCAGTTCCAATCACAATGGTGTGTGGCTTGAGGGAAACTCTGAAGGCGCTGGTGTTCCCGTGCATATGCTCCCCTTTTCCTCTTAGGTGGTAGATGTCATGGACTTGGAAGGTGCTGTTGAAGGACCTTGGTGAGTTGCTCCAGTGCAACTTGTACATGGTACACACTGTTGCCACTGTGCATCGGTGTTTGAGGGAGTGAATGTTGGAAGTGGTGGATGGGGTGCCAATGGGGCGGGATGCTTTGTCCTGGATGGTGTTGAGCTTCTTGAGTGTTTCTGGAGCTGCACTGATCCAAGCAAGAGGAGAGTGTTCCATCACTCTTGTGCCTCATAGATGGTGGACAAGCTTTCTGGAGTCAGGAGGTGAGATACTCCTGGCAGGATTCCTAGCCTCTGACCTGCTCTTGTAGCCACAACATTTATATGGCTAATCCAGTTCATTTTCTGGTCAATGGTAACCCCCAGGATGTTGACAGTGGGGGATTCAGTGATGGTAATGCCATTGAACATCAAGGAGAGATGGTTATATTCTCTCTTGTTGGAGGTGGTCAATGCCTGGCACTTGTGTGATGCAAATGTTACTTGCCACTTATCAGCCCAAGCCTGAACATTATCGAGGTCTTGCTGCATTTGGACATGGACTGCTTCAGTATCTGAGGAGTCACGAATGGTGCTGAACATTGTGAAATCATCAGTGAATATCCCCACTTCTGACCTTATGATAGAAGGAAGGTCATTGATGAAGCAGCTGAAGATGGTTGGGCCGAGGACACTATCCTGAGGAACTCCTGCAGTGATGCCTCGGGGCTAAGATGATTGACCTCCAACAACGACAACCAATTTTCTTTGTGCTATGTATGACTCCAACCAGTGAGAAGTATTCCCCCTGAGCCCCATTGACTTCAGTTTTGCTAAGGCTCCTTGATGTCACACTCAGTCAAAGTAAGCACCTAGTGATTTATAAAGCATAAGGAATCTGCAGGACAGGGCGAGGTTGTATCATTCCTCAGCAGAAACAGAGGAATGGGGTGTCCATGGCTTTGGAGTCAAGGGACCCATTTGGTGAGTACACTCACCAAAAAAGCTGGATATTTGAGCAAAATTACACTTGTGTGCAGGTACAGAGGTCAGACTCCAGCAGCTCCTCACACCTGTGGCTGGAGCCTGCGACTAAGTTGTGCAAATGTCAAGGAAGCATTTTGCTTGCTGCAGGAATCAATGGAACAGATGGCAGCTGCAATGGAATTTGTGATGCTCTACCTACCTCAAAAGTAGCCAGGAACCAGTCAGTGACTCTGTCTCCATGGAAATGCTGGCTGCTGTCATCATTGGAGTTGGGGAAAGAATAGATAGGACCCTTTATGATGGTTGTCAGATGCTGGGTCCAGAATGCAGGGACTGTCTCTGAAGGCTTTTAGCATATGATCATAGCCATAAAAACAGTCAGCCCACTGATCAGTGGTGATTAAAGTTCAAGGCTCAATAGAATGGAGAAGCATAGTAGGCTGTCATTTGTCATGACCACATTACATGAAGTTACCTGACCTTTCACAAAGCATCATGCAAGTGGCATGAAGACAATATGTAGCTGCCCAGGCAAAAGATCCAGCAATGCAGCTATGTCTCATTCTTTTTTCAATGACACAGATGTGCAGAGTTCAGCAAACAGCAAATATGAAGGGTGTATGCTCTTGAATATTGCAAAACCCCTGTTATTCTATCAAATCAGTCAAAGCATATTATTAGACCCACATAGTTCTTTCAATCACAACTCTGAGAAAGACTTGTCGTAGAGGATGAAATGTTAAACCAAGACCCAACTGTCCTACAGAGGTAGCTGTAAAAGTTCCAGCTGTAGGGTTCCTCCGGTGCTTATTGTTCAGCCAACATTTCCATAATTTCTAGTCTTTTATCTCATTGCTGTTTGTGGGATATTGCTGTGCAAATTGGCTGCTGTGTTTGTCTGTGTTAGCAGTCACTGGACTTCAAAAATAATTAATTAGCTGTAATGTGCTTTGGGACATGCTGTGGATGCAGAAGGTGCTTCAATTTATTATCTATTGTCTGACTAATGCGAATAAATGGTATTTAAGGTCAAGGAGTGAATGCAATACTCTATGCCTAATTTCTTTTTGTTCCTCATGTATTGCTCATATTTTTTGCTTTGTGGTAGATAATCCTTATTTTTGAGCAGATGTAATGGTGCTCCTTTGATGTGTTGCGTAAGAAAATATAGGGTTGTTGTCCAGCAATATTGACGGAACGGTGACATATACCCACATCAGGCTGGCACAGGACTTGGAGGTGTTACTGCTCCCATTACATTGTTAATTATAAAAACAAAAAAACTGCGGATGCTGGAAATCCAAAACAAAAACAGAATTACCTGGAAAAACTCAACAGGTCTTCTGTTGAAGGGTTATGAGGACTCGAAACGTCAACTCTTTTCTGCTCCGCCGATGCTACCAGACCTGCTGAGTTTTTCCACATTGTTAATTATGTCTTGCGTGATACCAGACAACATGGGGGGAGGGAGGTCTTATCAACATTTGTGAAATGCTGTGGTGTATTCTGTAGATAATACATGTCACAACCAAGGTGTGCACGTGGTGGAAGGGGTGGTTATTGGCAGCCATTATTGTGGTGTTACAAATAAGGTTCGCATGAGAATTTATGTGTATTTTCAAATGTTTGGTGTAAAACAGCTCAATGCAAAAACACTTATCCAGGAAATAGCGTTTGTATGTTATTATCCCCGTACCTACACCAATAGAATGCCAAATAACAATGTACTATACAGTTTATTCTGCCTGCAAAGCAAAGCTTTCAATGCGCGTTTGTGAATTCTCAGCATGCAGCCTTAATTGATGGCCCCATACTCCGTGGTAAAGTGGAAAAGGCATTACAAACAGAAAGAAGTAAACTGCTCCAAATGAATGGATGTAGGTGCTCTGCATTTTAATGAGAACTAGCGGAGCGTCCGGTGGCATTGCTCATGTGAGCCATTTGATGCACTGCTTGTATTTCTGTTCGAATCAATTATTAGATTTATCATTCAGAACTCAAAGAGTTTTGATGTATGTTTGGCGGAGACAGATGCAGGCAAGCAAAATGCAGGGGGCAACGCCCGGCCGCACAGGGTGTTCAGTCCATGGTCTGAGGGCAACGTGTGTCTTCTGAAACTGAACAATTTGCCCCTGCAGGCCTAGGGAGTTCTTATTGGTATGTTTCATAGTTCTTGATCTGTTCTGTTTAGATATTGTAGACTTACCGGTTTGGAAAGCACTATTCTTCTTAATGCTATTGCCTCGCGGTTGGATAAATTTTAAATCAGAGCGCCAAGATGTGTTATTACCAACGCATATTACATATATGTAAATGAATAGCGATTTTATATTTAGTTCAAAATGACAAAAGTTTCAACGTTCTTGACATAAAGGCAATAGGACCCATCCCCTTGAACTAAAATCTCCCAACATGCCAAGTGTAAGGCAGCAGTGATGTACGACGACATAAGCATCAGTTCGCCAGTAACCCGCGTTATTGTCCGAAGGACAACTCACGTTTCAAACTTTCATCACGTTGTGGAATGAGTGGCAGGTTAACAACGTTTCTTTTTTACACAGCTTGGACACAGCTTCACTTATGGCCAGCTTCCGACTTTGGCTTTTTACTAAATTGTCTCAGTTAAGTAACAAATATTTAAAAAGGCATTTTCAAATATTCTGATACTTCTGATAACTGAAGATCAGTAGAGGCAAACACTCAACAGTGACAATTTATTTATACATTCAGCTAGATCCTTTTTAAATCAGAAATGTTGTTACGGTGTTAAAACGAGTGAATAGCAATTGAAACGCGGATTTGCCACCCACAGTGGAGATTATCAAAGTGTATTTATTTGCTTATTTACATGCACTTTTTATTTATCCTGGTTCTTAGGTCTTTTTACGGGAGTCTCCTCCCAAAAGTAGTCTCAGATTTTTATTTAAATCTTTCTATTTTTCTCATTTTTATTTAGTATCTTCCGAAGTCACCTTTACTGGCGCCCGAAGTATTCCATAATTCATCACAAGCCTCTTTGTGAGGCAGACAGGGAGTCAAAGTGGAGCAGAAATCCGCTCATGTGCCACCCTCTCTCCTCCTCTGACAGTGCATTGATGGTTTTCCCCCTTTAATTCTCCATCTTCCTGTGGCATTCTGTCCCCTCAATGGGGACATGGAGAAAGCGGATGGCTGGACCCAATGCAGGGAAGTGACTTCACTGGCACCTTTGTTTTCCCTCAGTACACTCGCTCTTCTGTGCCTTTCAAAGGCTTGTTTTTCTTTTTCAGGTTAAATGCGCCCAACATTGGAGCCGGCTTCTCTCAGAATGAGAAAACGGGAATCTTTTCAAGTCATCTGAAACGCTCTCTTCGCCTGCCAGTTGTCCCGTTTCCTCAAAAATAAAACCGCGGCTGTGGCTGTTATAAATTAACACGGTTTAAATAAAAAGCTTCATGTGTGCCAGCTCGCTTTGCTTTAGCTTCTTTGGAGGGTGCTGATGTTTATAAATTGCATTGTAAACTCAGAGCCGATGGTCAATTTATAAAAGATAGCACTGCTTGTTCTCCACACTATTGATTCAGTGTGGCGCGTTTCGCTGCTGTAGATGCAACATTTAGGCTAATAAAATGGTGGGATGATGTTCACCTGCACCTGCCAAACTCTGCTTTTGCTCAGATAGTTCTCTGCGCCCGGCGAGCGGTATCTTTTTTTAAAAAAATGTTTTTAGCATGTCCTTCCCAGAACAATTCTTTTTAACTTGTGCATTTGGCAAGATTATTTTCAATTACCCTCGGCAGCGACCATGGGTCATCCGTGTTTTCGTTCAAAATGTCAATAGGATTGCATTACCGGTCACCATGGCGGGCTGTCCGAGGGCTTCTGGCTCATCATTTTAACCTGTTCAGGCGCGGACTCGGACCCCACACACAACTAATAAAGCAACACAGCCCTAAATGGCTCCGGACCCTATGAAGGACATTTAAATATAAAGGTACAACACCACCACCCACCCCGCCTCCCCCTCTCCGCCCCGATTCGTTTTTGTTTTTAAACAATCTACAAATTGGCGAAATGACTATCATTATAAATTACCGCCACTACTATAATTTCATCCACTATGACCAAAGCTGTTGTATTTCTGCAGCTCCCCTACGGAAAGATCACTGATACCCAGAAGCACTGCAGCTTCTGCTCCTCTGTGTGTGTGTGTGTATTTGCTTCATGCGGCCAGCGCGTCCCAGGGACTTGGCAGCGGGTGAATGTATTGAGAGAGTTAGTTATGGGTCTGCTCAGTCACCTTGTGGTGGTGCCGGGGAGGGAGGGTGGTATCACCGAGACCTCTGCAAGAACTAATATTGTTGCTGGACATTATATCATTATTTAAAAAAAAATACTTAGAAACTGCAGGTCCCCGTTGCGTTACAGACAGACGCGGGCCATGAAGATTCTGCCTCTGTACTTTTCCAATGACTCACCATTAAGCATAAGTTCTGATGAAAGGTCATCGACCTGAAACTTTTAACTCTCTTTCTCTCTCCACAAACACTGCTTGACCTGCCGAGTGTTTCCAGCATTTCTGATTTTTGTTTTTAGATTTTCACCGCAGTATTTTATGTAATAACATCTGTCTTTCATTTTAAAAACCTTCCCTTTAAGTTACACAAGAACCCAACACATTTATTACAATATAGAACACTGTCGAGTTTAAAGGCTGTTCTGCAGAGAATTCCATACGCATTAGGAATAACCTTTTAATGAAGTGGCTCCACACTTTGTGATCTCGGCTGAAATCGATATATTTAAAAATATTAATATATACTAAAGCATTTGTACGCGACGCTGACCGGCACCACGATTGTTTGGAGTTATGTGGAGATTTCCTTTCCTTATTAGTTCCCAGTGTACTCGTGTGTTTTCGTCTAGCGGCATGTCTTTGAAGGCAAGTTTTCCCTTCATACTTTTTCAGCATTTCAAAAGGATGAGACAACACCGGCGCCGACGTGTATCCACCCGGGCTGTTTTCAGTCAAGTGCCCGGGACACTGTAGGAAGCTTCGGGCAACCACCTCCGCGGTCACCGCCATTCGCATCTTCAACTGCAAAGTAGCCATCGAGGGGGAAACAAGTCCGGGGTACAATTCTATCTTTCCCCCTTATCTGTTAAGTGACTTGCCATACATTCCAGCAAAAATGTAGCACGGAGTCTGGAACTGTGCCGTTAGTATAAATTATATGGCAGATCGATGCAATCAATCAATTTGATTTTATAACAAGAGTTTAATATTTAATAGACTGGGTCACGGCAAAGGTCAACATCAGGATCAACATTCCGGCGGTTTTTCATCAAAAGCAAGGGGGGGGGGGGGATGAAAGGTAAAAGTGGAATGTGAAATAAAAAAGAAATGCAGAAAGTACAAGGCAGCAAAGAGGAATAAGGAATTAAAAGGCACACAGCAAAGAGGGAGGAGAACGACGAGACTTTGGAATGGCGGAGCAAACATTTAAAAGGGCTTTAAACAAATGAAAAAGATAAATGAAGATATCTAGAGACAGAGAAGGGGGTGGCGAACGTACAGACTTAGTGAGGCTTTCCATTGAAGAGCTTGCACCAATAGCGTTGACAAGCTACAGGGTCCACACTTGCAATTGGCTGAAGCTTGTCCATTCCCAGATAAATACCTACACTCTTTCGCTGTTTCCAGGTTCATTTTAGGTCCGACCGAAGCTGAACTCCTCCAGAGACTTTCACACATTGAACATAAAGCCTGCAATCCCCAGCGGCAGGAATCCCGGACCCCCGCCTCCCATCTCTGTGCCCACCAGGATCAAAGAAGAAAAGCACATTCCAGACTTATTCGCGCGTTTATTCATTCCTTCTTCCCGGGACGGACTCCGGACTTCAGACCATGAGCGAGTTGCTGAAGTCGCCCCCGAACGAACTGCTCTTGGTCACTTCCACCCTGTACAACATCCCTCACAAGGTCGATCCGAGCGATCGCTCGCATTCTCCCGACGAATCCCCCAGTCCCACCCCGTCAGCCAAATCCAGGAGTAAGAAGGATCTTACCGAGGACGAGCAGTTCCTACTGAGGAAGAAGATTAACAGCAGAGAGCGCAAGAGGATGCACGACCTGAACGTGGCCATGGACGCCCTGCGGGAAGTTATGCCTTACGCCCACGGGCCATCGGTGCGGAAACTGTCCAAAATCGCCACTCTGCTGCTGGCCAGGAACTACATCCTGATGCTGACCAGCTCCCTGGAAGAGATGAAGAGACTGATCGGCGAGATGTACGGCAGGGGCGGCTCGGCATCGAGACTGGGCCAGCTGCCCGTGCTAACAGCCGGAGGCTCGCTGCTGCTGGGAGCCGCTCCGTCTCTCTTGACCCTCGGCAGCCCCAGGCACTCGTCCCCGACCGTCAAGTGCCCTTTGACTCCGGACGATCAGCCTTGCTTCCAGCAGTGGCCCGGCTCTCCCTGCGCTTGTGCTGCCTGTAGGTTTCACTGCATACCCTCCAGTCTCAGTGCGCAGAGTCACCAGGCGAGGTTCCCCAAGTGATGCTGGAAGTCACCGTAGGAACTCCGCACCAGGACATTTGTCGAATTGTTACGAATATTGTAAAAAAAAGTGTACGAATGATTTAAAAAAAAAGTTGACGCGTACGAATCTGAGCTAGAATAATGATATTTTCTCTACATTGTAAGCACTATTACCGAATTTCACTGTTGACATTAATGCTTAGGATTGGTAGGTGGATTAGGGTTAGGATCCCATTGATGTTATGGCCAAAGCTACTTACTGTTTTAGGATTAATGAAGGAATACACGGATAGTTTTCCAGTCTGAATATCTCCTTGCGGTACTTCATCACAGAGCCCTCACAATGTAAACAACAGACTTTGTGTGTATGTCAGTCTGACGAGACAGGAAGGACCAAGTGAACTATTTGTTTCGTTTATGTAATAAAACATTGTTTCAGTCTAATTGTCGAATAACAGCGTCTTTACAAAACTTTGAGCTTTTCTTAACAAGTGAATAGCTATTTATTGTCAACACCGCTCGTTTTATACTTGATCTCATAAATAAACCTTTTTTTTAAAAAAAATCTCCTTGAGAACTGAACTGTTTACTGATTAGTGACTGTTGTTTTGTTGCCAATTGTCATAATCTAAATTACATGCATTTAATGTATTGTACAGTTATATATATATATGCAATAAATGTTTTGATATGCACATTTGGAGCTATCATGATGTTATTTTGCACGCTTATTTCATATTTCTACCCTTCGTGCGCAACTCGGCAAAGCACTGATTTCTTTATCAGATCTCCCAACGTTACTGGCCTGTTATCTGTCAATGAGTTTATTCAGGAGGGATTGACCTGCCGAGTTTTTATTTCGGATTTCGGAAATATTTCAACTGGTGCCTGTAATGGGGCATTTCTTTTTACAAGCAGTTAATTCAATAAAGAATTTGTTTTTAGTAACTAATATTCCAGAGTTTGCTTTCGATGAATACTCTGTGGAATTGCAATTAAGCAAAGAGAAGGCCAAATCCTTTAACTGAATTCCGGTGTTAATCAGAAGCTTCATTAATTGAAAGCAACACACTATACTGAGTCCAGATTAACATCGAAAGTAAATGCGCTACTATTCACTAAACTTCCTAACCGAGGGGATTGACTAGTTTCATTTCCTATTTATTTGTAAATGAATTCCTATGTAAGTGTTATGCTTCGTTTCTTACACACGGGGAACATTGAGCGATGTGTTGCATTTAACTTAAAGCTAAATATCGTAGTTTGGAAAGGTTATCTTTTCCCAGTAGTTTTGAGAATGCTGCAAAACCATGATTTGAATGGTTTTGTGTACCTATGGAAATACGGTATTGCATCAGACTAATAAAACGGTTGAAAAAATTACCAGCATTGGGGCAGTTTGGACCAAAGGGTGGGTTTTTCTCGCAACACCTTGGTTTCGCGTCAAGGCTGTAATTATGTTTAACTCCAGCAGCCCAGAGCCTGGAGTGAAGCACGAACTGAAAGTTAATGGCAAATCTTTATAACAGTAATACCCTTCGTGTCATTCTGGGCCAATCAAGTTTTGGCCTGTTCAGAGATGTCACCTTATCAGTAGTTGCGTCCACTGAAATTAACACTCGCTGCAAAACTATGGAATTGCGGGGAGGGTCGCCATTGAGGTCCTTTCAACCTATGGCTCTAATAGTATTTGTAAACTGGAAGGCCCATCATCTGCTTGTATTGGGTAGGTGAGGCTCGCTGTAATCAGAGATGAGGACATTCCATGCTTGCATGTGTCAGCATGATTTCCTCAGCAAGGCCCTCCACCTCTCTGAATGACAGGGTGTGTAAGCAGGCGATGAGAATCCCACTAACGATGAGCATTGCAAGTTTCGCCTAGAATAAGGGACAAAGATTTTTTCCAGGATGTTCCATACAATACTTGTGTATGCGGTCAGTTCCTGTGAATGTTCAGTTTTAGCAGCTTATCTGTTTGGAATAACCTGCAGTGCGAAAAACGGGCAGGGTCCGGAAATGTCAATAAATGGGTGGTCGGATTTTTCCACTAAATAAGCTAATAAAAGGGATAGTAGCAAAATGGATGCGAAATTGGCTGAGTGACGGAATCACTGTTCCTCCTTCTTTATATTAATGACCTAGAGCTTGGGGTGCAGGGCACAATTTCAAAATTTGCGGATGATACCAAACTTGGAAGTATGGTGAACCATGAAGAGGTTAGTGTCAAACTTCGAAAGGACATGAAGAGGTTGATGGAACGAGTGGACAAGTGGCAGATAAAATTTAATGCGGAGAAGTGTGAAATGATTCATTTGGTGGGAAAAACAGGGGAGACAATATAACATAAAGGGTTCAATTCTAAAGGGGATGCAGGAGAAGAGGGACTTGGGTGTATATGTGAATAAATCAGAGGCAATTGTATCTTTAGTACAAGTTGTTTAATATAATTTAGTGTTACCCCTACCTTTTCACTTAAACAAATGATTATTGCAAGACATGCTGTACAATTCATGTTAAGTTTTGTAAATGTTTTCTTTGGATTTCCTAATTCTTAAACCCCAAATACAAAACACTATTGCACGATATCACAGACAACATATATAATGCAAGTCCTATAGAAACATGCAGATCATGCACTGGAAGCTACCTTAATATCAGTGTAAGTACACAACATGCAGAAGAACCATGTTAACATATAATGATACATCTTACTGCTTACATAGCTGCCTTTGTACATCAAGTAAATAGCCTAATAAGTTATCTATAGCTCCATTTACATGACAGCTGCTAATTCAGTGTTGTACCAGATTTCAGCTGTTCCACATTAAAATGCACCATGCAAACACTGCACATTTGTTGACTGTTCTTACTGTGAAGCACAAACACTCACACTGTCAGTTTCCATGCAGCTGCGTATCACAGTGATTAGAATTAGGCTCATATAAACATCCTGCTTGAATTGCCTGCTAGTTTATTTTCCATTCTACAATGCAGAACATGCATTGGGCATAAATGTGATGAAATCAGTCCAATGCACATTCTGCTTAGGGGCGAAAGGTGCCATGGAAAATGTTCGGAATCAAATTCAATTGGTATTAAATTGGATTCTTGGCTGGTTTTACACCTATTCAAATACATTACAACCAGACTCACTGATACATCTAAGAGTCAATTTAACTACGCATTTGTTGCATACATGTACTCACTCATGATTGTCGACCAAACTGAGAGCATCATCGCACAATATATGACAGTGCATTGTAAATCCAAAGGGAATGTTGGAACACCTGCACCTATAGTCAGTCATTCTAGTGATTATACATATATCCTCTTTCAGTCACCATGCTTACAAAGTACTACAGTGCAAAAAATTCAGAGGATGGCAGCCCTGTATCAGTTTACTACTAGAGAGAAGTGGTTTACAAGAGAAAATTCTGGCCTCACTGGTTCAAAAAAAAGGTTTTTAAAATAATGAACTGAAGTAATAAAATAATTGTTGAAAAGTTTTGTAGAACCTAGGGGCATGACAATAAGCCTAAGAAACCACAAAATAAATTTATTGTGAAGCAATGTCTTCATATTTTGATCTGTTGCCTTAAGAATAGGCTTGCACAGTAAATGTAGTCAAAAGAGAATTGGCGAGTTTCTTGATTCGGCAAAAGGATATAGTGTTGGTGTAGAAGATATGGAAAAAAAACAGCCACTGATCAACTGTGATATTTTCCATTCTCTTCATACTTATGTTGCAATGTATACTCTAACCAAGTATCATTTGTGCAATCACATCAATTCGGTTTCACTACATTCAATGGTAAAACACATGCATGAGATAGAACAATAACACTCAAGCAGCTACAGCTTGCATTCATTACACGCTGTACTTAAGTTCTTACTTAGGTTCTTAAACCAGTTAGTGTATATAGGTATCAATGTCAACCCTGCAACTATAAATTATCAGATTGATAGAGAAACAATCCAAATTTACAGAAGTGTCTATTAGAATGATTTATTCATCAAAGTGCAGTAGTGACAGTTTATGCATCAGCTCTCCCAGAAATGAAGTCAAAGAAAGTTGCTGGATTAATACATGAATGAAAAAGAGGGTGGATATGACAGATAAACACAGAGGTTGTAAATTTCTGATATAGTACATGAGAAGACTTAAAATATATTGAAACATGAAACAGTAGAATCCCTTTAACCAGCATTTGTGGAAGAGAATATTGTTTTTAGATAGAAATTTGTCTAGAAATTGTTATGAATGTCTCATTTTATGATTCATATCTTTTAGGAGTGCAACTTTTAGTTTGGAAATTGAAAATTTTAAATTTAAGATAAATTAAAACACTTGGTTTGAGAAGTTGTTAAACAAACCAAAAGTAATCGCAAATCAAATTGTGGCTTATGTTTATTTTTTAAGGTCATGGTGGGAAGTATTGGAAACTAAACAATGGGCTATCTCTCTGAGCTTCTTGGTGGAGTCAGGGTGTCTACAGCTGCCTCAAAAAGAGAGTTATATTATTCGTATGGTTTCCCAAAACAAAGGGAAGGTTTGAGAGTTGGAAATTATTAGTTTAAATCACTATCTGGAACTTCCCATACATGCCATGTTGCTGTGGGGATAGATCACAGGCATTTCTTTTTTTGGTTTTGTGCTTTATCTGGTTGTAATTTCTCATAGAAACAGTCTGTCAGCTTGGGAGCAGCTTTGAAACAGGCAAAGAGACAGTCTGCCAGGAGTTCTAAAGCAGCTGTGGAGCCAGTAGCAGAGGGCTATCAGAAATCAGGGGTGTTTCTGATTTAGAGTCACTAAGCACAAATGCAGTGAGGTCCATGCTTGAGTTAGGGAGTCCACAACTGTGAGATGTTGGAGGAGAGTTGGAGGTTTCACCTAGCCAGATACTAGTGGAAGAACCCCAAGAAATCTCATACTTCAGAGAGTACCAGGAACACTGAGGGTGTTCAAAGTGAATTACTGGGAGCTGTGACACACCGTATTTTGGTCCCAGCAGGAATAAAGAAGCTCTCAAGGTCCTATAAAATACGGCGGAACTCTTGGGTGGAAATAAAAGTAAAATGGGGAGTGTTTGTTGAGATTTAGGGGTTTTAAGTATATGTATTTACAAATATAGTGATAAGCTAACAGTACTTGCTTTGTTTAACTCTTGTACAGTAAAAGTTTTGTTTAAAATATGAAATCTAGTGTAACTCTTTCAGTTAATGACTGGGAGTTCAAACTTCTTTTTAAAAGTTACCTTTGTCTCTACCAGGATTATAACAATGTGAGAAAGATGCAAGGACCTTCGATGCCAGGAAAGGTTAGACAGGGTGGGCTTGTTTCCCCTGGAATTTAGAAGAATGAGCGGTGACTTGATTGAAGTATATAAGATCCTGAATGGCACTGACAAGGTGAACGAGGGAAGGATGTTTCCTCTTATGGGTCAGCCCAGAACTAGGGGCCATTGTTTAAAAATTAGTGGTTGCCCTTTTGGGACGGAGATAAGGAAAAACATTTTCTCTCAGTTGTTTTTTACTCTCAGAGAGAGCAACTTCGGAACACTCTGCGTCCAAAGGTGGTGGAGGCAGGGTCATTGAATATTTTTGAGGTAGATAGATTCTTGCTAGGCAACGGAATCAAAGGTTATTGGAGGTAGAGGGCAATGTGGAATTCAAAACACAAACAGATCAGCCATGATCTTATTGAATGGTGGAGCAGGCTTGCGTGGCCGAATGGCCTACTTCTGCTCCTGTTCCTTATGTTCGCATACCCTCAAATAACTCAGGTTTTAGTGGTTTTGCTCTTCATCAAATGCTTCTAAAATTATTGTAGTCAGTCATCATTCAGTACTATCTGTTTTCAGGTAAATCATTCCCCCTAAATTTTATTCACATTATTAATGCAGTAAAGTCCTTCAAGGATGAAGACAGTTTTCCAACAATCACTTAGAACTGTTTTACCTGGAATTTGTACTGCACATTCTAATTTCCTGTTCTTGCATTGAGCCATTAAGCGATAAAGCAGAGCACAGATCTTTTCCATGGTGAGAGAAAGGAAATTGACGCTGACTATTCAGGAAGCTCTCATTCATTTCCCAGTATAAACAGGTCAAGAAAGGAATAGGACTCCTCAGAGGTCTGAAGGATAACACAATTTTTAAAATTCTTTCATGGGATGTGGGCATCATTGGCAAGAGCCTTTGTTTCCCATGCCTAATTGCCCATGAGAAGCTGCTGATAGGCCACTTTCTTGAACCACTGCATTCTATGTGGTATAGGCACACCCATGGTGTTGATATAAAGAGAGTTCCAAGATTTTGACCAAATGACAGTGAAGGAATGGCAATATAGTTCCAAGTTAGGATGATTTGTGGCTTGGAAGGGAACTTGCAGGATGTCAAGTGACCAGGTGATGGAAGATGTGTGAAACAAATTCTTGCAACTGGAATTTCCATGCAAGTTCTCCTTACTGGATGTTGTAACTTCAGCAGAAGATCATTGGAGCCCCTTGGGAAATGGCATTAGTGGGTGATTTTGCCATTTCTTTGGGATTTCTGCTAATTTTCCATTGATGTTGCAGTGGATGATCAGTAAATCTTTTCTGTGCTAGTGATCATGGAGGAAACAATGACTGTTTTCCCAGAGAGGATAGAAATACCATTAGGAGTGTTAGAAATCTTAAATAATGAAAGAATTGGTAGATTGGGAGCATGAAAAAAGACAAGGTTCCCAGTCCAGTTTGACTGCATTCTTGCATATGCACTGAGGAGCTCAAAGAAATCAATCATATCCAGGCAGGCATTTTTAGGGATTCACTGGAAAGAGGAATAGTGCCAGAAAATGTCGAAGACCAATGTAATTCTTGTGCTAAATGAAATATCAAAGTACACTGTAAAGATGGAACAATGAAGCACCTGACAAATATAGTCCAATAAGATGGAGTAGACATGGTTCTATGGAAAGGAGAGTATAGATAATGACATATTGGACTTCCTTAAGGACCTAACAGACCTGTTACATAATGGGAACTTATGAAATAAGATGGGTTGAGATTTTAGCAATTTTTTGACACTATGGGGGTAATTTTACGGTCATCCACCTCCTACCTCCACCAATTCATGTGGCATTAAGAATTAGAGAAAGGCACTGATATCTGTAATCCTGGGTGCCCTTTCAAGCATAATATGAATTTCCAGTAGAAACATGGGTGCTTAGAGAAGGTTCCTGCCCAGACCGGGTAAGAGCTTCATCATTGCATGCTTGTAATGAAGGAGGAGACCTTGTAGCCATACATATTCATCGGAGCCCAATGAAATGGTGTGTTCTGAGGAGCTTGAAGAAATCAATCATATCACATTTTTCTTCCACCATCTGCATGAACTGAACTATGATAGCCGGACTTTTAACATGTGTCTGTGAAGGTGTCTGCCCAGAACATGCATTCAACATTAATATGATACAGTCATTCCAATGCACAATCTGTTTAAGGGACTCTTAGCAGGGACTTTCTCGTGAACTGAAGTGGTGGTGATTCTTGCTGAGCTGATACTCCTAGCTGCCTGTGCCTAGATTTGGCAGTATGTGGCCTAAAGAGAGAGAGCCAAGTCCTTGCTGTACAGTCAGGAATGTAGTGGAGTAGCATCAATGTTGCTGGAGATGTTAACTGCCCAAATGTTCTGGAATTGCATCATCCTACTGCAATAACTTCCAGGAATTAAAACCTGCACTTGGCCCTGTGCATTGAGATGGCCCCAAAACAAGGAGCTGTTCCATCCAAGCTCACAGCTATTTAAATAGAACTACTCATTGTGAGAACTAAGATCCCTCAGGAACCTCTGCATCACAGTTTAAGGTTGCAGAAATTCCTGCCATGCCCTTCCATCTTGTGCAGAAGTATTTTGTCTATCATGAGATAAAGATAATAATAACAATAATGTCACAATAGGACATGACCTCCATTTCTCCATCTTTGTTTTCCATCCTGAAACCACTTGGTGGCACACCATGTTGACTGGCAAGGACAAGCATCCCCAGTGGAAAGTCCTGTATTTGGGGGTTTTCCTGATGCTGTTGGTGTCCTGCAATGGAGACAGTCATATCTAGTGCATTGATGTCAAAGGAGTATTTGAGCTGCTTCTCTGACACATATCTATTTTGCAACCAAGGCAAATCAGTGTTCTGCATTTATATACTGCGCCAGAAGGGGCAACAGTTATAAAGGGGCCCCATTTCAACCTCTGGCTACATTATTCACCCACATCCTTTATCATCGGGGACCTGGTGTGCAATGATGTGACGAGATTGGGACTCCTGATGGGTATGACTCTGAGCATGGCAAAACCCACTGTCAATAGGTTCTGGGTGCATTAGTCCAGTAGTATTGGCTTTTGTTACTGTCACTCTATTGACCCAGAGTGAAAATAATATTTGCACTTCATTTAGTTAAGGCAGTTATTAACCACTGCAGTTTGTGCTTCACCTTGGGCAGAATTTTTCGCTTGGCGGGCGGGTGCACGCCTGACCTGCTCGAGCATGAGATAGTGCGTGATGACTTTGGGCAAGTGACCCGACGTCATCATGCACTCGCGTGATATTTTGGTCAGCAAGGGTGTATGAGAATCGGAAGCGTGCCTGCCACCAATTAGGTCTATTAAGTCCATTAATGTAGTAATCAACCATGATTTTTCATTGCCTGTCCAATGTTACGGTTGGTGGGCAGGTGAATCGGCCAGGTGGCCTTTGCCTTTTTTGAGGAAACCTTATCCAAGGGCAGGATGAGGTTTCCGATATTAATTTAAAAGAAAAAGATAAAAATGCTTGGACAGAATTTACATCAGCCATACGTTCAAGTGACTGGTCCTGATGCATGGACATTTCTTTTGGCATTTTAAAATCTTTATTTGTTGCTTTTGAATTCTTCAGCTCCCTGAAGCAGATCTCTGCCTTCAGGGAGCTTTCTGTGAGTGCTCTCCCGCGCCTGCGCTGACTTCAGCACTCGTCCTCCTCCTGCCCCCACCCTGGCAGCACTGAGCATTTCAGCGCGCCTTTCACACTGGCTGCCCATTAATTGGCTGATCCTGAGCCCACCGACTGCCAAACTCAAAATCCTGCCCCTTGTGTGTTTAAAACAACATTATCAATCTAACCAGAATATGCACCAGCTAGCTGGTCTTACTCTGTGCTCATGAATCCACTTCAGTTTGGATATAATTTGTTCATGATCTCATTTATATTTCACTGCAACATCACTCACATCATTCATAAATGTGGATTAAATCACAAAATTGGAATCTCAACTATTAGTCAAAGAGAGATAACATCCAATTTGCTTATACATTGAATGAATTTTGTGAATTGCGAGACATCTTCAAGTTCAGATTCCAAAATCATGCCAATTGCACCTGAAGTCTAGTGAGAATAAGATCACATTACCATGATATAGGCACTAGTGATAATCTTCCAGCCTTCCTTAGACACAGGACGGGCCAGAGGACTGGAGAACTGCAAATGTTACACTCTTGTTCAAAAAGGGGTGCAAGGATAAAGCTGGCAGCTACAGGCCAGTCAGTTTGACCTCAGTAGTGGGGAAACTTCTGGAAACTATAGTATGGGATAAAATCAATAATCACTTAGACAAGTGCAGGATAATTAAGGAAAGCCAGCATGGACTTATCAAGGGGAAATCATGTTTACCAAACTTGCTAGAGTTTTTTGAGGAGGTAACAGAGAAGGTTGATAAAGGAAATGCTGTTGATGTGGTGTATATGGATCTTCTAAAGGCATTTGATTCGGTGCCACACAACAGACCTGTGAGCAAAATTCCAGGTCATGGAATAAAAGGGAAAGTAGGCACTTGGATAAGAAATTGGCTGACTAACAGGAAATAAAGAATAGTGATAAATGGTTGTTTTTTCAAATTGGAGGAAGGTTTGCAGTGGAGTTCCTCAGGGTCAGTGCTGGGATCCTTGCTCTTCCTGATATATATTAATGACCTAGGCTGTGGTGTGCAAGGCATGATTTCAAAATTTGCAGATGATATGAAGATTGGAAATGTTGTCAACTGTGGTGGGGATAGTTTTGAACTTCAAAAGAACATAGACATGTTGGTGGATTGGGCAGACAGGTGGCAGATGAAGTTCAATACAGAGAAATGTGAGGTGATTTGTTTTGGAAGGAAAGATATGGTGAGACAGTATAAAAAAAAAGGAGAGCCTCTAAAAGAGGTGCAGGAACAGAAGGACCTCGGCGATTATGTACATAGGTCATTGAAGATGGCAGGGTATGTTGAGAGAGCAATTAATAAAGGATATAGTATCTTAGGCTTTATTAATAGGGACATTGAGTGCAAAAGTTAGGAGGTCATGTTGAACTTGTATAAGACATTAATTAGACCCCTCTGGAGTATGCCCAGTTGATAAAGGATATGAAGGCATTGGAGAGAGCACAGAGGAGATTCACAAGAATGATTCCCAGGATGAAGAACTGTAGCTATGAGGATAGGTTGGAGAGTTTGGGACTGTTTTCCTTGGAGAAAAGAAGGCTCAGAGGAGACTTGATAGAGGTATTCAAGATACTGAGGGGTATGGACAGGGTAAATAGTGAGAAACTGTTCCCACTCAAGAGAACATCAAGAACTAGAGGGCACAGATTCAAAATAATTGGCAAAAGGAGCAAATGCGATGTGAGGAAAAATTTTTTCACCTGGAGGGTGATCGGAACAAACTTCCTGAAAGGGTGGGGAGGTAGGTTCGATCGAGGTATTCAAAAGGGAATTGAGCTGCTACCTGAAAAGAGAATGCACAACGTTATGGGGATAAGGCAGGGGAGTGAGACTAGGTGGGATGCCCTTTCAGCGAGCCAGTGCAGACTTGATGGGCTGAATGGCCTCCTCCTGCACAGTGGTGATACTGTGATGCTGTGATATTGGATTATGATGCTGAGAACAGAAACTTGGAATGGTTCTAGTTCTGTTCCAGTTGTACCAATTGCATAACACTTTAGACAGACTGCCTCTACTAAAACTTAAAACAATTAGAGTGGATGCATAGATTGTCTTATAATGCATCACACAGCCATTCATTTATGTTATCCCATCGTGCTGCAATCTGGAGCAGAAATAATTTTCAACTGTCCAACTGTAATGGTAATTTAGAGTGCAACCAGCAAAAAATGTGAGGTTATTTTTTAGGTTGGCCCCACATTGGAATACATTGGGAATTGGTATATTCTAATAGTGAAGACTACATTTCGGCCCAATTCAGAAACGTTTCAACTTGCATTGTCCTATACAACTTGGATGTCATTGCGCTAATAATTGAAGTCAGATTATGTTACAATCCCTGTAGAGACTGTTAACTTTTAAAAAGTGAAATTTGAACTTTCAGTTAATAGTTAAAAGAATGACGCAACAAGATTTTACGTTTTAAGATGTTTACTGTAACAAAATACTAAATGTTCCATTGACTAAGCACCATCTTTGTAGGCAATTTATAACATTAGATGTTGGTGTAGGTGTCAATCTTTGAAGCCAAGAAAGACCTCTCAAAAAATGAGAGTCAATTTATATACCGAGTATAAATGTGAACTACCAGCATGTGTTTGGGTGGCCTCTATTTTTGTTGTTCACCACATAGGGTCTGCTCTTAAACTCCTGCACATCTTTGCAACACAGCTATATAGCCTGCTTGATCCCAAGTACCCAGATATAAGGCACTGATAAGTAAAACATGCATTTGTGGGGTGAAAAATTGAGGTTGACTACTAATGCAAATTAGCATGTCGTGGCTGAAAAGGGGGACTGACTTATACACCAAGTATATGTAAAAGCATGATTTTTGAGGCCAAAATATTGGGTCATCTTATGTACTGGGTCAACTTATATGCAGCAATCTATAGTACTTTAAACCACAGAACAGAACTTATCCCTTTTTACTTTTAGCACAACTGAGAAAAAGCATTTCACAAGTATACTTTCCACTATCACTTAAGTAAACATTTAATTCTCCCAGAATCCATCCAAAACTATTCTTAGCTTCCGAGGGTTTACTTCTTTTCTTTTCCTTCCTCAGCCTTGTAACTTCTAATCCCAGAACTGTCCTTCATGGTGAGAATATTACTGGAGATTCTCTCTCTCTATCACAAGCTAGGTGATTCTTCCAACCTCCTTTTAACTCCTCACAAATTTGCTCCTTTCAATCCGAGTGCAAGCTTCCGCCCACATTCCAGCCCAGTGAACTATAAAGACTTTCCGCCTCTAGCTGCTCTCCCTCTCCTGGAACCTGGCAGACTAAACTACCTGTCTGTGATATGCAGTGGTGTTTTGGAAAGCCTGTAATGCAATGTTTACAATGGCTTCCTCTGTACCCTTCCTGATATGGCATTGCAAATCACATGGGTCCCTGTATCCAGGTGGAAATGCTGATTAGCTATCCTTGAGAGCCCAACTCTCTTTCATATTGGAAATAAAAGGACAGTTTAAAACACAACTGTTTATAGCCTGATATTCTCAACATTTTTCTGGGACTCAGAGACTCACAGTCTGTCCACCAGCTTCATAGCTGCCTTCGACATTGTCTGCAAGAGTGAATAATTGTGCCTATTTCCAGTAAAACAATCTAGGCCTTGCTTTAACCTTTAGCAGCCCAATCACCCAGACCTGTTGTCATGTCAGATGTCAGAACAGGTCACATGGTCCCCTTCATTTTACCCTAAATTTAAAGACACGGTCCCAAAACATAATAATCTTACAAACCTGATCATTGTAAAAATTGGTGAATTTGGAAAAAGTTCCATATTATTTTCAGAAGTATTTACCAGTATGAGGCAAATTCCATTTCAATAGGCCACAATGTTAGCAGAGAACCAACATGCAGATAAATCCTCTGTTGGCGTACTCTGAGCAGTTTACATGAAGACTAAGGTATAGGTTGCTTTCCTGTCCATTTGAAGCCCAAATGAAGCACTGAGAGAACAGTGTGGAAGGGAAAAAAAACAATTTAAGGGATGTATTCCCACAAAACAACAGAAAGAAAACCATAAAACTGTAAGTACAAGCAGAGTGAAACTGCTCCTGCAGGTCAACAATTTATCTTTCAGAATAGAAGATGAATTTATGACACTCAAGCTATGAATGTATGTTGTAAATTAGCAAGAGTGTAAATTTGGCTAAAATGTAGGCCTCAGTGTAAAATATTAGAATTTCTCTTTCCATGTCCTAATTAATTGAAAATCAATTATTAGTGATAACAAATGACAAATGAATGCAACATGATTTTGTAATGAATGTTGCTGCTAAATATGGCAGCTTATGTAGCAGCTTATCATATCATTGAAATATCTGAAAGTGATTGGGTAGTGCTCTGGGCACAACCTGCGATCAGCTCGAAATTTGGCCTCATTAACGTTTTATATGCAAGTTGCCAACACCACTTACGTTTCCACAGCATGACCAATGTCAGGCCACATGTCTCACTGGCTGCGATTGTTATGCAGATAGAGGTGTTAGTTATTTTGTCTTGAGTAAGATTTCACAATGGCCAATGAAGTTAACATGAGGTGGTATTGGTTAAGTGAGGAATAATGGCCAGGGTGCCAGCAGAACTTGGTGCTCCACTTCCAATGGAGCTTCGGAATCATTAACATTCACCTGAATGAGCCAATGGAGCTTGGTTTAATGTTTTCTCTGAAAGAAAGATATAGGCTTCTCTTTACATTTTTTTCACACAATGAAGTCCTGATGTCAACTGCATGGTCTTCTTGAAGCACTGGTTGCCAGGTACCTTCATGCAGGGTATGAAATTGTTGTAGAGATCCCACAGCTTCAGGCAGATTCCTTGAGCATAGCTTTGGGGCAGCTTGTCTGCCCATCCTCTTGGGCACAGGTGTGTTTCAGGATTAGTGCTGAAACCACTTATAATTCTGCCAACACTTCCAACAGCATTATTGCTGTATAAGGAGCCAAAACATTACAATGCTCATGACAAAAGTAATTTAGTAAGAAATCATTAAAAACACCCTGGGCAGAATTTTGTCTGTGGCGCATGGGATGGGCCCCACACTCTCACACATAAAATGACACATGGTGACGTCGGACGAGCATCCCGATGTCACCACGCGCCATCGCGACACTTGGGAAGGCAGGCGCTATAAGTTTGGATGCACACCTACCATCAATTAACGGGCCAGTTAAGGCCCTTGAGGCAGCAATTGAATACAATTTTTCGCAGCCTGTGTGATCTTCAGGACATCGCACGGGTGCAACGGGCAGGCGAGTAGGAGACATTTGTATAAACCTCATCCACGGGCGGGATAAGAGGGGTGAGTTGGGTCGCGAATGTGATGTCTGAGGTATTTAAGTGTGAAAGTAAATTACACTTGCCTGTGTGAGCAGGAACACTTCAAAACTAATACCAGCTGCTCAGCAAAAGCCTTGGGCAGGACTCTACAGTAAAGATCATTCCTGGGGCCTGCAGCTTTCAGGAAGCCTTCCCGTAACCTGGGAATGGGAGTTTTGCTCTCCACTGGAGGCACCACCTCTGAGGAGGGAGAGGGAGGAAGTCAGGAGTCCACATTCAGCCTGCAGGGGAGCCACCTTTGGGAGGAGAGGCGCAGACACAAGGGGCGCACGGCCAGCAGGAAGTACAAGGTGGAAGAGGCTGCAGAAGATACCAATATCCTGCTGCCAGGGTTTACAGGTGGCGAAGCAGCTACCTCAATATGTCTGAGGTTCAGTGCCGAATGAAGCTCTGTCTCTCAATGGAAACAGTTACCTCCATCTGTCAGATGATAGGCCCAGAGATCTCCGCAAACTGTGTGGATGGGCACCCCATGCCAGTGGCTCTAAAGGTCTATGCTCAACTTCTATGCCTCTGGCTCTTTCCAGGGGTTGGTGGGTGATCTCTGTGGGGTCTCCCAATCAGCTGTTCACACTTGTGTCAAGCAGGTGACAGAAGCTCCATTCAGGCGTGTATTGACTTTCATCCACTACTGCTGGGATGATGCCAGTCAGACACAGTGAGCCAGAGGCTTCGCGGCCATTGCTGGCTTCCCCCGTGTCCAGGGTGCAATAGGCTGCACACGTGTGGCCATCAAGGCACCAGCAGGTGAGCCTGGTGCCTTCATCAACAGGAAGGGCTTCCACTCCATGAACGTGCAGATAGTGTGTGATCATAGGATGCTGATTCCACAAGTCTGTGCAAGGTACCCAAGGCAGCTCCCATGACACTCATGTACTCAGACACTCCCAGGTGCCGAGGCTCTTCAGTGCTCTAGCCAGGCTGGATAGATGGCTGCTGGGTGACAAGGGCTATCACCTCAAAATCTGACTCATGACCCCTTTCTGCCATCCAAGAACAGAGGCTGAACAGTGGGACAATAGGAGCCACTCCTCCACAAGTTCTGTGGTGGAGAGAACCATCGGCCTTCTCAAGATGCTCTTCTGATGCCTGAACCGCTGAAGAAATGCACTCCAATACCCTTCAGATCGTGTGTCGCTGATAGTGGTTGTATGCTGCACTCTCCACAATCTGGCACCGGAAAGGAATGACGCAATGGATGAGGAAGACGTAGACACAGTTGCTCCAGATGCACATGATGAATCCAGTAGTGAGTGCGAGGATGAGCATGCACAGGAAAATGCTGAGGAGGTAGATAGGTAGATGCTGACCCGGGCATACTCCAGGGAGGCAGGGACACCCGGGATGCTTTAATCCAAAGAACCTTCAGCTAGCTCACCACGGAAGGACCTTCAACACACATCAGGGCTGCTCAGTGATACTTGAGTGCTAAATCAGCCTGGATACTAACATTAACTAAGGCCCTTATCAATAAAGCTCGATGTCGAACAACTTGCTCATAACATCATGAGTTCCCTTCCACTTGCAGAAGTAAGGAATCACCCTAAGGCATGGCAACATGTCAAAATTTATTGAGTGAACAAATGTAATTTCATAAAGCAAAACAAAAACAGTGTTGGACATCACACCAAATCTTCCACAAAATACCATGGGCCAACATAAAAGCACCAGTGATAAACCCGTGGTGTGCCTAGGGTGCCTTAAATTTACTTACGGGTGCTACGTCTAGGTGCTATCCTCTCACTGGCACTGGCATCTGGGACAGCCTGCTCACTGTGCTGTCCTGTTGGCCTCGATGACCTTGGCAGACGTCCTCTGGCCCATGGAGCATTGATGGCCCCACCTGGGAGGGAGCAGCTGGCTTCTCCCCAGTTGTCATAGCTTCATCGGATGCCACGGTCATGGGCAGAGGGGCGGAGGAGCTGCTGCCCTCATCTGGAGCGCACTGAGAGGTGTCCGCAGAGATGACAGGCAGCTGCTGCCCCAATGTGAGGTCACTTCGGACCTCCCTGCTCACCGTAGGTGGATGGGCACCGAGCTGGGGTATTTGGTGCCCAAATCATCTCCAACACTGGCACTGGCATTGACCAGCTGTGGCCAATGCTACTGTGAGCACTTGAAGGTTTGAGCACAACCTCAGGAGGGCCCAATTGCTCCCCTGGAAGTGCCTCTCCATGAGAGTCACCACTCACTCCATGGAGGAAGCATGGTGCTCAGCCATGAGGCTCATTGCATTGGTGATGTTCCGTGTGGACTCCTCCAGCACGGACACCATGCCTCATGTATCTCTGCCAGATCATCCCGTATATCCTGCTGCATTTCCTGCGTTTGCTGCCACATGGACAACTCCAGGGACACATCATCAGCCACCAACCGAGCATGTGCCTGGTCCCCAGCAGTCCTCCAACTGCCTGTCTCTGCACGCACCTCAAGCGAGTGTGAAGTGCCCTCACTGCTGTGCCCCAGGACACTAGCCAAAAGATCTAATTCCCACCCTAAGTGCTAGTATCTGCGCTGGTGCCTACCTGGCTGAGATGGTGTGACATTGGTGAGTGCATTTGCTCAGGGGCTTCAGGGGTGAGAGGTGGGTCCTCTGCCTCCTCCTCCAGGCCCTGTTCCGGTGATGCTGAAAGGAAGTAAAAGGAAATTTTATTAGTTACAGTGCGGACAATGTCAATTTGCATGCTGCTCCCCCATTATGCGCTAACCCTTCCATAATCAATGGTAAACCCATGTTGCAAACTTCAATCACTGAGCATTCAGCAGTGTCATGGCTTTTGGGACAAGCATGGTGACCTGAGTGCTCGCCAAACATACCTCCCCGTGGCACCCAGCCTCACCGCTACCGGTGGCCTCTCCAGATCCACGGCCTGCTGTTCAAAAGCCAATAGGATAGTCAGCTGGGCCTGCCCTCCACCAGTCTGCATTTGTTCAGATGCATTGTGTGCAGTCTTCTCCTGAAAAGGAGAGAGGAGCATTGATTAGTCCAGCCTGCACCTGAATTCCCATTGCATCCCAGCCAACCCAGGCAGAGTGGGACATTGCAGGTCTCCAGTTCTTCATCACCCAAACAAGCTAGGGCTGACCCTCCCCACATTGCCCAAATGCTGCCCCCTTCACAAGGTGTCACTTTGCTGAGCAAGGAGGCACAAGCATGTGGAGCGCAAACACCAGCAGATGGATTGGTGCCCCACCAACTGGAAGCTCCCCTCTCAGCATGTTAGCACCCTGACTTCAACATGCTTCGCAGTTCCAGCACTCTGCCTGGGTGCAGACCCTTGACTTTCAACCCCACTCTATACTCTGGGTGTCAGTGTCACACATGCTGCAGATGCAGGACACATCCTAGCTCAACCCTCTCAGGGTAAATTGGGCATGGGCAATCTTTGCTGTCACACCCAGCAATGGATACATGCTGTGAGGGATTCAATGATGTTACTGTACTCAGAGTTGGTGATTGGTGGGGTGGGGGGTGTGGGGTTGTGGGGGGGGGGCGGGGGCGGGGTGGCGGGCGGTTGGGGGGGTGGGGTGGGGGGGTCTGTGTGGGGGTTAGTGGTGGAGGTGGTTTGGTGGTGGTGGGTTTGGGAGAAAGGGTGATGGCTACATTTAGTGACCTGAGCCAACATGGTACTCACCCTTCCTGAGTGAAGCAGATCATTGAACCTTTTGCGGCACTGGAGTCACGTGCACCGCACCACATCACAGGAGCTCACACTTTCGGCCACCTCCTCCCACGCATGTTTGGTCAGGTGGAGGGGCCTCTGCCTCCCTTCCCTTGGAAAAAGGACGTCCCGCCGCGCTGCCACCTCCTCCAGGAGGGCAATTAGGCACTCATCTGAATAACGAGGGGCACACTGCCCCGCTGGCCTAACCTCTGGCCTGACCTGCCCCGATGGCCTACCCTCTGGACTTGCGTCACCAACATTGTCCCACTGCTGAGCCTTTTTCCCAGCCATTGTAAGCAGCCTTTCTAAGGTTGCCAGGCCTTCATTTATACAGACCGCCGGGTCGCTATTGGACCTGGCGGTCTGAGCGCGCCCGCCACTGCCCGCCTACTCCCGCTATACACGGGAATCGTGAACTACGCTGGACAGGCCTTAATTGGTCCACCTGCGTAAAATGGCATCATGGACCTAATTGCAGGCGGCGATCGGGTCCATGCCCACCTGTGCCGCTCCCACACAGCCTGCCCGACATGGGGGAAAGTTCTCCCCCCGATTTTTTTAATGCATAGAATTGCATAAGGTGCACAATATCAAAATGGACCATTCAGTCAAGCTGCCCCATGCTGGTGTTTATATTCCACATAAGCCTCCTCCCAGCCCTCTTCATCTAACACTAACAGCATTACCTTCTATTCCTTTCTCCCTCATGCGTTTATGCAGCTTCCCCTTAAATGTATCTGTGCTTTTTGCCTTAACTACTCCTTGTAGGAAGAAGTTCCACATTAACCTCACTCTCTGGGTAAAGAAGTTTCTCCTGAATACTAATCAGATTTATTAGTGACTATCTTGTATTTATGGCCTCTAGTTTTGGTGTCCCTTCAAAGTGGAGATATCTTCTCTAAGCTTTCCCTATCAAATACTTGCATGATCTTATCTAATTTCTAGACAGAACAGCCCCAGCCTGTTCAATATTGATAGATATAATTGCTCAGTTCTTGTATAATGTATAATTATTTTTGTGCCTGCTTCAATGCGTCTATAGATTTTTATAATATGGAGACCAGACTGGGCACAGTACTCTTATATCTGATCTAAGTCTTGTCTAACATCTCTGCATTTCAATTTTATCCATCTAGAAATGAATCTTCATTGTGTGCTTTTTTTCTTATGAACTTATTAACCTGCATTTCTACTTTTAGTGATTTGTGTATCTAAACCCCTACATTCCTCAGTTCCTCAATTCTATTTTGATTCTTAGGCTGGAATTTTCCAGCCCCTCATGCTGATGGGATCTTCCGGTCTTGCTGATGTGAACAGAGATTTCAGTGGCTCACTGGGGACCCGGTTGTGGTGGGGGTGGTGGGGGTGGGGGGGGTTTGCTAAAATGTTCCGGCCTTACTTTCCAAGAAGTATATGGCCTCCTTATTCCTCCTACTAAAGTGCATCACTTCACACCTATTTATATTGTAGTTCATCTGCCTAGTACACCCACTCTGCAATTATTAGGTGAATTACCCTAAGTAGCTTACTAATGGGTACATTTTGAAATTTGAGTCAATCTTTTTTTGAAGTTATTCTTCTGATTGTTACTTCTTTGCAGTATCTAACCTATAACAAGTTAGGCCCAATGTTAGCACTTATATTATTATGTCTACTTGTGAACAGTCACAGGTACATTACTTTATAGTTCTGTATTACTAAATTTGAAGACTGAGGCCAGTTACAGTCACTTACAATGAGAGCTCTATTATACACTAGGCATCTGAACTTTCATGCTCTGTGCTGCTTAGTTGTAATATCCGAGCACTGCTACACAGAGTGCTGTGGTTTCCACAGTATCCCACTTTTTTGGCATCTTGCTGTTCAGGTTATCACCGTGGTGACACAAACACATTCTCCCTGCGTTACCACATGCTTCCTTTATAGAGGGGGCAGCCATCTGAAAAGGAGCCTGGAGACAGCCTTGATTAATTTCACACTCTATCAGCAGTACAATACTGCCGAGAAAAAAATTACAGTTCTGAATACACAAGCGGAAAGCTTTCATCCTCTGTTATTTTTGACTGTGGAAAATGAAAACATAAAGGCGTACCACAGTTTAATTCTCATTCATTGACAGGACATGCAGTGAATCAGAGCATCCTGGCACTGCCTTAGCTCTCAGCGGCTCAGTAGCTTTCATGTGCAGCCCATCTGAGTTCAGTGGGTGTTTTATTGAGAGCTTTGTTCATAAATAGTCATATAGAACAATTTCTACGACTTGCAAAGCTAACTGCACATTGTACATCTATGATACAGCAAATCAATTCATTAAATACTTGTGGCTTTGCAAGCCTATTTATGTATTATTTATAGAGAAGGGGTACATACATATGAAACAGAATGCCTACCGATTTAAATTGAATCAAAATACAGACAACTTACTAATTCTATGATAAACTTGTAGTGAACAATCATTATTTGTTCAGAAACCACTCTGCACGCCTTCATGCCAAAAGCATCCAGTAGGTCTGCTTTTGACTGCTTGATTCCAGTTCCTAGCTGTCACTGAGAATTTGATGGCTTACATTGTTAGAACTAATTAGTTGATAAATTGGGAAGCCTTTGCCTCTTTAAGTACTTAGAATGCTAATGTATTCCATATCATAAAAATGATGGAGCCGCATATTTGAATTATTATACAAATTAAAAGAATTGCTATTCAACCAGTCAATGTTCTTAAGTAGACCTAGAAATTTGATTACGCCCAAAATTGGGCACTGAGGGGGCGGGGTACGTGCTACAAATGCCTATTCACATGGTCACAGGCAGCACGTTAAAGACGTGCTGGGGCCTCATTAAAATGATTCAGGCTTGCAGCCAATGGTACCATTGGCCACATGCCAGCTTTGGGGGCACTGAAAATCGTAAAGCAGAGCTTAAAGGGAAGGTGCACTTGGCTTCAGGGAAAGCTTCTGAAAAAGAAATTCCTACTGACTCAGGCTCAATCAGACTATTCGCAAGCTCAGCATCCTATTTGACTCTGAATTGAGCTTCTAACCTCATATTCTCTTCATCAAATGATCATTTACTTTCCTATTCATAACATTGGTCATCTCTGCCCCTGTCTCAGCCCATCTGCTGCTGAAATCCTTATAGGCGGTCTTTAAAGGGGCCACTATAATCATCACCAAAAAGGTAAATTTGTTAAAAATACTCAACTGAATCGGCAGACAGGAAGAGCATGAGTGCTGCTATCAACCATACGTTAAAAGGCTGGACTGCTGACAGCTGTCGCTCACACCTCCCCTGATCGAACCTCGGCTCCCTCCCCAATTGTTGTCTCTACCCTTCCACCTAGCCATCACTATCCTTTCTCCAGTAAAATGATCAAGTCAGAGGGAGTACAGCTGCATTAAGTTTCAAGAGAGTAAGGCAAGGCTGGATGGTCTCTACTTTACTTTAATGCCAGGAATATTACAGGTAAAACAGATGAGCTAAGAGTGAGGATTGACATGTTGAATTGTGATATGGTAGCCACTGAGATGTGGTTGAGCAAAGTGCAGGATTGGCAGCTCAACATTCCAGGATATAGAATCTTCAGGCGAGACAGGGGACGGGGTAAAAGAGAAAGATGTGTTGCATTATTAATTAAGGAGTCAGTCACTGCAGTATGGAAAGATGATATCTTGGAGGGGGCATGAAATGAAGCTTTGTGGGTAGAGCTTAGGAATAAAAAAGGTGCAGCCACATTCTTAGGTGTTTATTATAGACCCCCAGATAGTCAGCGGGAAATTGAGGAGCAAATATGTGCACAATTTGTGGATGTGTGTAAAAACAATAACAATAGGGTTAATATTAGGTGATTTCAACTTTCCCAACATTAATTGGGATAGACATAGTGTTAGGGGCTTGGATGGAGTGAATTTCTTGAAATGTGTACAGGAGAACTTTTCAGGTCAATATGTAGAGGGTCCAACAAGGGATGGCGTAGTGCTGGACCTAATTCTGGGAAATGATGCCGTATAGGTGGCTGAGGTGGTGGTGGGGGAGCATTTTAGCGATGGTGACCACAACATAAGTTTGTTATGGGCAAAGGAATCAACAAGTTGCAAAAAAATGTTTTGGATTGGGGGAGAGTGGATTTTAGTAAAATAAGGCAGGATCTGGCCAAGGTAGACTGGGAACAGTTACTTGTGGGGAAATCTACAGAGGAACAATGAGGGTGTTCAAAAAGGAAATGGGGAGGGTACAGGCTCAACATGTTCCCTCTCAGGTGATAAGAAAAAGTAACAAGCCCAGAGAACCATGGGTGACCAGGGTTACAATGAGAAGGAAAAGAGAGGCTTTTAGCAGATTAAAGGGAAGCAAATCAGCAGAGGTATTAGTGGAGTGCAGAAAGTGCAGGGTGGAACTTCAAAAAGCAATTAGGAGAGCAAAGAGGGGATATGAGAAAGCTCTGGCTGGTAAAAGTAGGGAAAATCCCAAGATATTCTATAAGTATATCAATGGGAAGAGAATAACCAGGGAAAGAGTAGGGCCCATAAGGGACCAAGGGGGCAATCTATGTTGGAGCCAGAGGACATTGCTAGAGTGTTGAATGAATACTTCACATCTGTCTTCACCCAAGACAATGAGGATGAAGGTATCGAACTCGGGGAGAGAGACTGCAAAGTTCTTAAGCAAATTGATATAGGGAGTGACAAGGTATTGGAGGTGTTGGCAGGCTTAAAAGTGGGCAAATCTCCAGGTCCAGATGATTTGTGTCCCAGGCTGCTGAGGGAGGCAAGGGAGGAGGTTGCAGGGGCTCTGACCCAAATTTTTAATTCCTCTCTGGCCACGGGGGAGGTGCCAGAGGACTGAAGAACAGCTAATGTGGTTCCACAATTTAAGAAGGGTTGTAGAGATAAGGCAGGGAACTACAGGCCAATGAGTCTCATGTCAGTGATAGGGAAACTATTGGAGAAAGTCCTGAAGGAGAGTATCTATCTCCACTTGGAGAGGCAAGGTTTGATCATGGATAATCAGCATGGCTTTGTCAGAGAGAGGTCATGCCTAACAAATTTGATTGAATTTTTTGAGGATGTAATCAGGTGTGTAGATGAGGGTAGTGCAGTTGATGTAGTTTATATGGATTTCAGCAAAGCCTTTGAATTGGCCCCACTGGGAGACTTATAAAGAAGGCAAATGCACATGGGATACAAGGTAATTTGATAAGGTGGATTCAAAATTGGCTTAGTTGTAGGAGACAGAGGGTGATGACAGAAGGATGCTTTAGTGACTGGAAGCCAATGTCCAGTGGTGTACCACAGGAATCTGTGCTGGGTCCCTTATTATTTGTCATTTATATAAACGACATAGTTGACTATGGGGGTAGGATTAGTAAGTTGGCGGATCACACAAAATTGGCTGGGTGGTTAACAGTGAGGTTGAGTGTCTTGGGCTACAGGAAGATATAGACGGGATGGTCAAATGGGCAGATAAGTGGCAGATGGAATTTAACCCTGGATAGATTGAGGTGCTACACTTTGGAAGGAGTAATTTGACAAGGAAGTATTCAATGAATGGCTTGACACTAGGAATTTCTGAGGAACAAAGGGACCTGGCTTGTGTGTCCATAGATCTCCGAAGGCAGAGGGGCATGTTAGTGGGGTGGTGAAAAAGGCATATGGGACACTTGCCTTTATCAATCGAGGCATAGATTACAAAAGTAGGGAGGTCATGTTGGAGTTGTATAGAACCTTAGTGAGGCCACAGCTGGAGTACTGTGTGCAGTTCTGGTTGCCACATTATAGGAAGGATGTGATTGCACTGGAGGGGGTGCAGAGGAGATCCACCAGGATGTTGCCTGGAATGAAACATTTAAGTTATGAAGAGAGGTTGGATAGACTTGGGTTGTTTTCGAAAGAGTAGGGAAGACTGAGGGGCAACCTGATCGAGATGTACAAGATTATGAGGGGCATATCAGGGTGGATAGGGAGCAGCTGTTCCCCTTAGTTGAAGGGTCTGTCACAAAGGGGCATAAGTTCAAGGTGAGGGGCAGGAGGTTTAGGGGGGATTTGAGGAAAACCTTTTTTACCCAGAGGGTGGTGACGGTCTGGAGTGCACTGCCTGGGAGGGTGGTAGAGGCAGGTTGCCTCACATCCTTTAAAAGGTACCTGGATGAGCACTTGGCACATCATAACATTCAAGGCTATGGGTCAAGTACTGGTAAATGGGATTAGGTAGGTAGGTCGTGTTTCTCATGTGTCGGTGCAGACTCGATGGGCCAAAGGGCCTCTTCTGCACTGTGATTCTGTGATCATCATTCTATCCTGGCCATCAACATGACTCCCTTTCCACATGACCCTTCATGATTGCTTCCCTGTTAAAATCTAAAATTTTGTAGCATCTTTCTAGGCGAGCTGCCTGGGGATAACCAACAGGTATCTGCAGCTCACCATCCTCATTTTTATGAGGCTCAAAGCTCAACATTTATTTTCCCTTATGCCTACCCATTCAGGCACAGGGACTGTTCTCCGAACACAGTTCAGATCGGTTGGCAATATTTCCTTTGGTGATGTTTTTGTTCTTTAATTTAAGTTTTCTGAAAACATTTAAGTGACAAACACCCATCAACATACAGCACCAACCTTCTGCACCAAATCCGTATATTGTAGATGTAATGGATCCTAAGTTATAAAATACGTTATGTCAACTTGAACATCAGCGGAAAAGAAAATTATGCTGAGTGTAAAATGGGCTACCAATGTATTATCACCTATTTTGTACTGTCGGCAAAGGTGAATTTTACGCCCAAAGAGTTCTTGGAATTATTTTAAAACTTTCAGCAAGGAAATCTGATGAAACTACAATCACAGAATGTTATATTGGAAACTGTTTGGTATCACAGTACAAATTTGAGTACTACTTTTTCTTTTTAATCTTTTATGGGGTGTGAGCATCGCTGGCTAGGCCAGCATTTATTGCCCATCCTTAATTAATATTCAGAAGTTGATGGCCAGTCACCTTCTTGAACCGCTGCAGTCCATGTGGTGTATGTACATTCACAGTGCTGTTAGAAGGGCAGTTCCAGTATTTTGACCCAGCGACAGTGAAGGAACGGCGATATATTTCCAAGTCAGGATGATGTATGGCTTGATGGGAACTTGCAGTTGTTGATGTTCCCATGCACCTGCTGCCCTTGTCCTGCCAGTCATAAATGGTGGTGGACAATTAAACAACTAACCGGAGGAGGATGCTCCACAAATATGCCCATCCTCAATGATGGGAGAGCCCAGCACATCAGTGCAAAAGACAAGGCTGAAGCACTTGCCATGATCTTCAGCCAGATGTCCTTATCCTTCTCAGTGATAGAGGTCACAGGTTTGGAAGGTGCTGTGGAAGGAGCCTTGGTGAGTTGCTACAGTGCATTTTGTAAAGGGACACACTGCTGGCACTGTGTGTAGGTGCTGGAGAGAGTGGATGTTTATGGTGGTGGACAGGGTACAAAACAAGCAGGCTGCATTGTCCTGAATGATGATGAACATCTTGAGTATTGTTGGAGCTGGACTCATCCAGTTAAGTTAAGGGTATTCCATCGTGCTCCTGAGTTGTACACTGTAGATGGTGGGCAAGTTTTGGGAGGCAGGAGCTGAGTTACTCACTGCAGAATTCCCAGCCCCTGACCTGCTCTTGTAGCCACAGTGTTTATATGGCAAGTCCAGTTCAGTTTCTGGTCAATGTTAACACCCAGGACATTGTTGGTGGGGGATTCAGCAATGGCAATGCCATTGAATGTCAAGGGGTGATGGTTAGATTCTCTCTTACTGGAAGCTAGGAATCCAGTGGAGAGAAACTCATCTCCTGTCTCCCCAAAGCCTGTCCACCATCTGTAAGGCACAAGTCAGGAGTGTGATGGAATACTCTCCAACAACACTCAAGAAGCTTGACACCATCCAGGACAAAGCAACCGGCTTGATTGGCACCTCATCCATAGGGGGAGGCTGTGGCGTAGTGATACTGTTGTTAGATTAGGGACCCAGGGTAATGCTCTTGGGGACCCGAGTTCGAATTTGAATTCAATTAAAAAAAAATCTGGAATTAAAAGTCTAATGATGACCATGAAACTATGTCGATTGTCATAAAAACACATCTGGTTCACTAATGCCCTTTAAGAAGGAAATCTGTTGTCCTTACCTGGTCTGACCTACATGTGAATCCAGACCCACAGCAATGTGGTTGACTCTTATTGCCCTCTGAAATGGCCTAGCAAGCCACTCAGTTGTATCAAACCGCTAAAAACAAGTCAATAAGGAATGAAAACGGACAAAGCACCCAGCATCGACTGGATGTGGAAGGATTACAGAGCTTAAATCTGATCCATTGGTTGTGGGATTTCTTAACTCTGTCTATTGCTTGCTATTTCTGGTGTTTGCCATGCAAGTAGTCTTGTGTTGGAACCTCATTTTTATAGGCATGCTGCTCCTGGCAGCTCTTCCTGCACTCTTCATTGAACCAGGGTTGATCCCCTGGCTTGATGGTAATGGTAGATTGGGGGATATGCTGGCCCATGAGGTTACAAATTGTGGTTGAGCACAATTCTGCTGCTGCTGATGGCCCACGGTGCCTCATGGCTGCCCTGTTTTGAGCTGTTAACTCTGTTTGAAATCTATCCTGTTTAGTACTGTAGTGCCACAGAACATGATGGAGGGTATCCTCAGTGTGAAGATGGGACTTTGTCTCCACAAGGACTGTGGGATCGTCACTCCTACCAATAGTGTCATGGATGGATGCATCTGAGACAGGTAGATTGGTGATGATCTGATCAAGTTGGTTCTTTCGGCACTGCCATAGGCTCAGTTGTTTGCACCCTTTGGCTAATACGCAAGTTGAAAGTTTTCTTTGTGGTATATTAATACACAGGCAGGGGTAGGTCAACCCAGTCCCCACCTGACTCCAGTATAGAGTAGGAAAATCTTGGCCTGACCTTAGATGAGGTACTTTTCTACAAGGAAAAGGACGACCCCCTAGGTGAATTCCTCTTTATATTTCTTTATAAGGCACTACTGATAAATGCCTCTTGAACCTGACCCTTGGCCAGCAAATGGCATTTGATGCGAGGATGAGGGGAAAAATAACAGCAAATTGCGTTTATGTAGAGCCTTTAGTGTCATAAACATTCCAAGATTCTTCAGAGGAGTAACATGACTAATATTAACAGAAAAGCTGGGGGAAATCATCGGAGGGATGGAGGCTTCTGAAGGTGAAGAGAGAAGTGGGTTTCAGAGAAGTAATTAGAGTAGCTGCCATTCTCCAAAAAGGCAGGCACAGGAGGAAAAAATCAGAAACAATTTAAAAGGAAGTTACCAGAATTGAGAGGGTGATTCTATTGCGAAATTTTGATCAGGCTAGGGCTCTTTTTGCTAGAAAAGAGGAGATGGTGAGGCGACCTGATAGACATCTCTAAAATTATGAAAGGATTTGATGTGGTAGATAGGAATAAACTGTTTTCACTTGTGAGTGAGTCCAGAACAAGGGGTCATGAGCAATGTTCCCTCCAAATTGCATAGCTGCACAACCACGCAGCAAGCTGTAACTTACCAGGTAAAGCACAGAGTCCACAACCAATGTTCCTTTTAAGATAGCCACATATGCTGCTGTGCATCAAATGTAAGTGCAACGGGGAGCAAATAAACAAGCAATCTAAAAATGCAATAAAAAAGCCACATACAGTGAAGCAAAGTTAGAGAGAGCATTGGTCAAATAAAGCATTTAGGCAGAATTTCTTTACTTGGAGGGTGGTGAGAATGTGGAACTCACTGCAGCTCGAGTAATTGAATCAGATAGTCTTGATGCATTTAAGAAGGGCCTTGATGCATACATGAGGAAGAAAGGAATAAAGGGGTACTTAGGCAGGATGAGAAGAGATAATTAAAGTGGGAACGGGCTTGTGTGGACCATAAACACCAGTGTAGATTAGTGGGACATGATGGCCCGTTTCTCTAGTGTTGATTCGATGTAATATACCTGGTGACAGCTGAGGTGAGATGTGGAAGAAGCTGCAAGCTGATGTGGCCAAAGCTAGAATAAGGGAAGGACTAAGGGGGTTTGAACAGGGGAGTAGGAAATGGATGCTGAGGTAATGGATAGTCTCAAATTTGAATGCAGAAAACATCCATGAGCTCCTCAAACTTGGTATTGAAAATGATGGCGCAGGAGTAAGAGGGCAAGGAAGCCTACTTTCTGGCTAAAGGTATCTTAACCACCCCTAACCCTATAATTTTTTGAGTGCATGGCCTGAATGACTTGCCCAGAAACTGATCCACTTCAATCATACAGGAGCTGTTGAATATTGAAAGGCCACTCTCAAGCCAAGAGAATGATTGTTTATGGACTATATTGTTAGCTGTAGTGCTATTTGACCTAAGGCTCTGTTCTGTCATAAGTAATGGGAACAGGGCAAACACAAAGAAACCATGGAGTGGTCACTGGGGAAGACAGAACTCGCTAGTTTTCATAGTAAGAATGAACTTGTATTTCATTCTGAGGAACTGCCGAATTCTTGAATTATTTATTAAACAAACTAAATTGAATAAAAGACTCTGTAGTTATTAAATTTTCCCACGCAGTTGGCTATGAGAAATTAGAATTCACTTGCATTACATGGCCTTTAAAATCAAAATTCTTTATTTAAAAGGGTTTCTTTTAGTGAATTTTATGGCTGGCTTTTCATTAGACCCCAATCAGAAAGTAATTTTTCAAAGCTCTTTTTCTCGCATTGTTTGCCCTAGCTGTTGTGACTGACCTCCACTGGCTCCCTATTCTCTAATACATTGAGTTCAAAACCCTTCTCCTCTTTAAAGATTCTTTCACTGCTTCACCTTTTCAACCTCTTTCAGCTTTAGGTTCCAGCCTGCACTCTCTGGCTCTGGCCATATAGGCATCGTCCCCTCCCTCTATCCTGCCATCAGTGACAAAGCTTTCCACCGTCTCAGCCCCATGCTGTATAAGTCCTTCACCCTAATCTCCCCACTTCCTGCACTGTGTAACAGTTTTTAATTTAAGCACAACATTAGTTTATAGAATCAAAACTTTTATTTAAACAAGAATGCTTGGAAGGGAAGAAACCACTTGAGGCTCGGGTGCATTAATGAACATGACTGCCTACTATGAGTTACACATACTTCTCCCTTAGAGAAACTTTTAAGCTTGCATACAAATACATTAATGGGGTTGTTACTAATGTTACACAGCATGATTTCAACTCTGCTCACAGGACGTTCTTGTTAATTTTCAGCCTGACTATAGTGTACATAGGTATGTCGGTACCTAATCGGGAACACTGCACCTTTTAATTGTCTCAAGTCAGGCTATTGTACCTACGTTGCCTAATCAATTGCTGAATCACTGAATATTAATGAGCCACCCCTTTTGTATCGGTGTCATGGAATTTTGTACGGGTTGCAAAAGATCAGTGGATGAGTCACCTGATGATGCTTATGCCCACCTCCTAGCACACAGCAGACACATCTCTATTTTAGGACCAGATTTGTAACTGTGTTCTTACCTGTTTCTCATATTTTTAAGCACTGGTCACAATTTACAACTAAAAGGCAAACTTGGTCCTGTCAACAATTTTAGCAAAAAGTGCCAATTTTAGTGCTGAAGTTCTTTGTGCAAAGATTGCTCAGTAGATGAAATAGACTTCCAGTAGGATAGCAGAGGAAAAACTCTGGAATCATGTAGGCAACAGATGCTGTGACAGGGCTATTGTAGGTACTTTCAGAGAATTGCTCACACTAAGTGAGGAACTTGTGGATGAGTCTTGGGAAGGGTGATAAATAATCCTCTGCCTTGCACTGATGTGAAATTTTCAATTAAAATTATCAACGTCACCTAAACCATTCCATGCAAAGGTCAAAGCAGAGAGAAAAACAAGTTTTTCTTTGGAAAAGGCAAATCTGAAATACAAATGGAGAAACTCTATGCATTTTAACCATTATGGATCTACATCTAGGAGTTTAAAATACTTTGTGAAGGCTGGGACAGAACTAGAGAACAGAAAGCTCTTAGGGCAAGCAATAAATAATAACTGAGCCTCCTGCCATTTTCAGTTTAATTTTGGAGCCTATCCTAGAGCATATTGGCATGAGATTGTTTAAGCAAGTCGTTGGCTTCTTCCCCATACCCACAGACAAAAAATGGTGCATTAACTTGGAGGATGTAAAGAGGAGGAAGAGAGGGACATTTGAAAATTTGAAATTTGAGACGGAGGACTCTCAAAAATAGTCCATCTGATCAAAGTCTTGTGACTACCCCGATAGGGCAAGTGTCCAAGTTTTTGCACTAGATATTTATAAGACCAAACACATGACTTGTTTTCCTCACTGATGTTGACTACAAGGTAAACTACTTCTTGGCCAAAAAAACCTTACTTTACAAAGAAAGAAAAAAACTTGCTTTTATATAGTGCTTTTTAGGACTTTGGGAGTCTCCAAAGCACTTCACGGCCAATGAGGTTCTTTTTTTTAAGTGCAGCAACCATTGTAATGTAGAAAACACAGCAGCAATTTGCACACAACAAGGTCCCACAAAATCCCAGCAATGGCATGGGACCTGTTGCATTCACCTGAGAGGGCAGAGAGGGCCTTGGTTTAATGTCTTTTCCAAAAGGGAAAATAAATAAGATTCTAACAAAAGCAATTAAAATCATGAGTTGTGTTCTCTGAATAGATTTTTTTTCACAAGACGTTAATTAAAAATTTAAAAAGCAAGCTTGTTCTAAGCTATCAGTTCTGTGAAATAATACTTAACATGCATTTTCTTATCTTCAAATATATGAAGTGTTGATGTAAAACTTATTTGTTTTTGCTTATGTTATTTATTGGGAAGACTGAAACCATTGTCTTCCGTCCCCACTCCAAACTCTGTTCCCTAGCTACTGACTCCATCCCGCTCCCTGGCAACAGTCTGAGATTATGTCAGCCTGTTCGCAACCTTGATGTCACATTTGATCCTAAGATGAGTTTCCTACTTCACATTCACACCATTACTAAGACTACCTACTTCCACCTCTGTAACATTCTCAAATTTTCACCTCTCTCAACTCATCAGCTGCAGAAACCCTCATCTATGCCTTCATTTCCATTAGATTTGACTATTCCAATGCACTTATGGCTGTTCTCCTATATTCTACTCTCCATAACTTAAGGTCATCCAAAACCCTGCTGCTCATGTCTTAACCCATAGCATGCCTAATCCCCTTATCATCATTGTGCTCACTGATCTACATAGGTCCCCAGTCAAGAATGTCATGATTTTAAAATTCTCATCCTTGATTTCAAATCCTACCATGGCCTCACCCCTCTCTATCTCAGTAATCTCAAATCCCAAAACCCTCTAAAACATCTGTGCTCCTCTAATTTTGGCCTATTGTACATTTCCAATTATAATTGCTTCAACATTGGCTGCTGTGCCTTCAGTTGCCTAGGTCCTGTGCTCTGGAATTCCCTCCCTATCCCTCTCAACATTTCTACCTCACTGTCCTCCCTTAAGATACTTCTTAAAACCTATCTCTTTGACTAAGCTTTTGGCCATCTGACTAACATCCCCTGACGTAGCTCTATGCCATACTTAGTTTTATAATGCTCCCATGAAACACCCTAAAGGCTCATTGTAAATAAAGTTGTTGTTGTTACATATGTTATTTAATTACAATAAAATGACCCACTGCCCTTCCAGACCATTTCTCTTCCACAATAAAAGATTTTCTGTCTAGTTTAAAAATGAAGCGCATGTCCTTTTAAAAGCTTACCTTCTGATTTTCATTGATATGAATGCAAAAAAGCCATTTCTCACATTATGGGTTGCGGAAGCGGATGAACTCACAATTTCACGACACTGGCCATCTTGTTGGTCTCTCACCATCATCCCAGCTCCAGGCAATTTTCATTCCAGGAGGAACGGGATGGTGAATGCTTTCCGCCCACAATCCCAAGCCAATTGATGAAGTATGAAACTAGACACTGTTACTTTTCCTGATAATAGGTTTATTCACAGGATGCAGCATTACATGTGTCTGCTTTCTATCTCCAAAACCAGTGTCCCAGCAGTCTCTCTTTTGAGTACCCATATAATAAAATAGACTAATTAATCAAATAAATCAATTAAACATATAGATGGCTCTTTAAAGGGGCTCTGGAACAAAAGGACAAAACATTAAAGAAAGCTAATAATGTTTTCAAAATAACATTGTGGGGGTTGATGAAGCACTCCAGCCTACCTGTCGCAGAAAGTTTTCTCTCTTTATACTCATACCTCTAACTAGATTTAACAGGTGAACAGATCGAATTAAATAAACAGATCACATCAAATTAAAGTGTTATTCCCTTTTTAGGGGAACTGTAACAAAGGAATTTTTTTTTTAAGGAACCTTATTAAATCAAATTAAAATTTTGTTTTGCGGGCTGAGGAACACTCTAGCCCCTATACGTCCCACTGGCTGTGGAAGACAGTCTCTCTTTATAAGGTAAAAGCAAAAAACTGCAGATGCTGGAAATCCAAAACAAAAATAAAAATACCTGGAAAAACTCAGCAGGTCTGGCAACATCTGCGGAGAGGAACACAGTTAATATTTTGAGTCCGTTGGACTCTTCAACAGAACTAAGTACAAATACTGCCAGACCTGCTGAGTTTTTCCAGGTACTTTTATTTTTATTTCTCTCTTTATAAGGGTTCTGAGTACTTAATTAAATAATGCCCTTCCATTCACCCATGTATCTTAACTGTAATCAACATACCATTAACAAATAAAGTGGCAGGTAGCCCATTAGGACAATTAAATGGCCTATTAAGGCCACGTAGCCAAACTTAACTGGTATTATCCATATGGCAGGCTGAACCCCCACCATGGCTGATAAACTGCCAAAGGATGGAGGTGGCCTTTCAGCTATATCCCACTAAGGATCCCCACCCCCTGCACCACCACGGCCTTTGAGACACAGCTGTGGCCACTGGCCGTCTAGTGAAGGGGTTACCCATCCACTATGACAGCCTGGCCTTTTTAAAGATGAAAAATTTAAAAATCTGTTCATAAGGTGCCCTCTCCCTCTCTTACGTCCATCAGCAGCTCACCTCAGACAGTGGGGCTGTTAATGTGTCATTGCTGGGGGGCCTCCTTTTGGCCCTCCAGCCTCAGGAGCCTACCCGCTACCCATAATTGGATGACATGCACACACCCCGGCCACTAATTGGCCAGCTGGGCAACAATCATATTGAGTGGCAGGCGTTTTCGTGGGGTTGAGACCCGGAAATTCACTCGGTGTTGGGTGCATCCAGTCCTATGTAATCCCTTATAACTGGACGAGTTTCTACATAATCTGACACAGTTATGCATTGCTGTGGTGAATGATGGAGGCTAAAGCTTGACACAAAGGCACAAAGACCAATTTTAGTGAGGCTATTAGTCAAATATTTTCAAATATAACTATTATCAACATTTGGGATTCAAGAGAAAAAACATTGCTCTTTCTGCCCCCTTCAGGCTCCAGTTTTCAGCAACAATATCCATTGTTCTTAATGTCTAACAAAGTTCCTTTAAACTGCAAAGTAAGTAGATGAAAGCTGATTCTGATGGCTGTCCTGAAATGCATCAAATGCTTTAAATTTTATAAGGAGGCTACAATATATCAAATCACCTTCATAATTAGCTCAGTTTTTTCTATGGATTTTAAAACTGCAGCACAATAATCTGCCTGAACAAGTTGTAATTGACTCTTCGCTGCAGGATAACTCTGAGCTCCATCTGGTTCGCATGAGAGTTGTGACTGCCACCTTAATATTTTCTGGGTCAGTTCTAATCTTGTAATTTGTTAATAAAACATAAATTACACAAATAAGAAGCAAGTAAGCATGGGTTTAAATTTACATATGCAGCGGTATTACTAACCATTACAATTTTATTAAAGTTGTGCACTATTGTTTCAATGCACCTGATTCACAAAGATAGAAGGTAAAGAGATCATAGGTGCACAGAGAGTGGTGTGTATCCCAAGGAATCATAACCCAGTAGACAGCACCTTCAGGAAAGAAGGGAAGAAAATCAGAGGGGTAAAAAAATACGACCTTTCTGCATTTTCAATTGACAAAACACGCTACCTAATCGAGCTGGCTGTGGCCCTTATAATGCTGGGATAAACAGACCAGTCAGGGTATTAACTGATGATAGTGTTTGGGCCAGTTAAGGTTTTCACTGAACAACTTACAATATGGTCACATGCCCAGAAAAAACAGACAGTCTGGTAAAGTGCACTGAGCCAATGAAGAAACCCCAAAACACATCAAGTATTAAGTATAGGAGAAGAATAGTTCCAATCAGTTGCCTGTGATTCATGCACAGAGAATTTGGAGATGAAGCAATTATCAGCCATCAAGGATTAAAAGAATAAGTGCGAATGGCAGGCTGTATATGGTGGTAGAGAATATGTTGGATAAATAAAAGAACAAAGAGTGTTGCTGGATATTAAGTAAGATTAAGGATAATGCTCAATTCCACCTCTGAAACTGAGCAGAATTAAGATACCTACTTCAAAGTAGACGAGGAATGTGCAATCTGCCAAAGCATTTACATATAGCTGCTTTAAGTGGACATTCTATATGAAGTATTAAACTTTCTTCAGCTACACTGAGAATGCATTTATTAGAAAATGTAGGATTCATATTGTGGAGCAGCAGTAGTGTATTCTTTTGGTGCATTTCTTCTGAAGTTTTTTTTCACAAAGCCACCTGGTGAGCTTCAGTAGGGTTTAATATTGCAAATCCCCAAAGCTTTATTCGGACAAACGTTTATCGCTTTGGTTGCTGTAGTTATGTTCTGAATCGAGCTGATTGTTATTCAGGTGGGATGGCCTGGGCATGAACTGTGCTAATCAAAAAACAAACTGCAGTGAAACACTGTGTCACAGACATTTGCAGAGGCCTTCTTCTGACCTTTGTTACTAGCAGGGTATAATGGCCCAGTTGCAGGTTCATCTTCTGGATTTCTGCACCTTCCACAGTTACCAGACATCTGTGTAAAACCCCCATGTTGGACACAAGGGTCAACAGTGTGCATCAATTCAACGTGGGAAGTCCTGCTGAGGAAGTACCAAGCCATAAATTTCACCCAACAAGAGCAAGCTATCAAACAGAGGCAGCTCCCAAGTTATTAATCACAATGCTGAGTTCATGTACTGCTGCTTGGAACTTTAAGCTTGCTGAGGAAGAAAAGTACCCATCAGATCTAATCAGGCTTATTCCCATTTTAAAGTAAACATCCACAATTTGCTTAAATATCACTCTGATGTAGCTAACTTTCAGAACAATGCAAACGAACTTGGGATAAATCAGTCATGAGGCGGATTATACGGAGAAAGATAACCTAGAAAATAAACAGAGGAAAAAAACAATAGAAAAATACAAAGAAAAGGGACATAAGAACACATTTTTATGTGGATTTCTTTATTTTCATAGATGCAATAAAGGAAAATAAAGGATATTTCTGGCAATGTCATGTTGACAATCAACATTGGGTGGAGGTAGATGCCAACAAGACAATGTAGAGCTTTCATTGTGGAGGAAGTCATTGCTTGCTACTCTTCCAAAAGTTATATGTTCTTCTCAAAATAGCTGATAAAGTAGAACGAGGCATAGTAGGCTTCAGGTTGTGACAAAAAACAAAGTTTAACCCTTTGTTTCCAGAGACAATCAATAAAGATCATAACAATTTCCTGACATTTGTCCTGGTGTATTCTCAATTTGTTTTGGAGCCAGTTTCAAATAAGTGACTTATATAATGTAAATTCTTATCGAAACCTTACAATCAGCTTTGGAAATATTTGTGTGGCCTGGCAAATAGAAACATTGGATTGAATTTTCCGGTTCCTCCAGCAGTGGGAATCGTGGCGGGCAGAAGCAGAAAATTCAGAGTGAGGCCAAAAGTCAGATTTCTGTCGGTGGGAAATCAAGTCGTAATTTTCCCCTAGACACTTTCATGGCAGCCTAATCGCAAGTCAGCTTCCCACTGATCCTATCTGCATGCATTAGCACGTTTGAATACTCATTAAAAACGCAATTCACCGGAATCATGTTTTCCTTCCTAAGTATATTCCATGCTAGCGGAAAATTAGACCAGTCTGACTCACGACCGGATATAAATGGTGTGCACCTGCCAACCCTCACTTCACTCGTAACTTCGAGGTGAGTGCAACATTCAGAGCCTACCTGCAACAGCACTGAGCCGAGTTCTCACTGAAGCCAAAGGAGCTGTGTAAGGTGCGACTGGTGGGTACAGCACTTCACAGGCAGGGCTGCTCACAGTGGCTGCTGCAGGTCTTAGGCAGGGCTACTTATAGTGGGTGCTGCCAGTCTCAGACAGGGCTGCTCATAGTGGGTGCTGCACTTTGCAGGCAGGGCTGCTCATAGTGGGTGCTGCGCTCCGCAGGCAAGGCTGCTTACAGTGCATGCTGCCAGTCTCAGACAGGGCTGCTCACATTGGGTGCTGCTGGTTTCAGGCGGGCCTACTGACAGTAGGTGCTGCAGGTCTCAGGCAGTGGGTGTCGTGATTTGCAGGCAGGGCTGCTCACAGTGGGTGCTGCGATTTGCAGGCAGGGCTGCTCGTAGTGGGTGCTGCGATTTGCAGGCAGGGCTGCTCACAGTGGGTGTCGTGATTTGCAGGCAGGGCTGGTCACAGTGGGTGTCGTGATTTGCAGGCAGGGCTGCTCACAGTGGGTGCTGCAGGTCTCAGGCAGGGCTGCTCACTGTGGCTGATGCGGAACAGAGAACAGCAAGGGAAGTGCAGGTGGGTGGAGGGGGAGGGGTGTGGGGGGTTGACAGAGACATGAGGGTGAAGGGAACAGGGGAGGGTTGGGGGGGTGGGGAAAGATGCCAGGCAGAGAGATGACTGGGGGTGGGGAGCTGGAGCACACAGCCTCAAGATGGCAAAGGGTGAGGTCCACAGTGGGCATGAGGACATCCACAGTGATGGGTTCAGGGGGGAGGGCTGGAATGTCCACAAACTATGGGCTCCAGGGTTGGTGGTGGAGGCTGGAGAATTACCGGAGGGAAGTCTAGCTGCAGTTCGTGGGGTTCCAGGATGTTTGGAGGGACATGAACGGTGACAGGAGGAGGGTTGAAGCTGGTCTGGAAGTAGAAGTGTGGCACCACCATCATGAGATCCCAGATCAATGTCACAGTTTAAAAATTAAACTGGAACAAAATCTCCATGGGAGGGGTCTGAGGCAGTGTGGGAGAAGTCCACGGCTGGACTCTGGGTCCTTTCAGGGGGCATCTTCATACTTATTAGATTCTCAACACGGAGATAAAGGCTCAGCTGATAGAAAACATGAACACGTTACTGAGAAGTTATAGTTGGAACCATTAGCTAATGGCAAGCTTTTATGCAAGGCTGCAATAGTCAATGGGGTCACATTAGAGGTAGCCTCATTGAGCATTTAAACATCAGAGGAATGTGAGAAGGGAAGAGGCAGCCAGCCTTTAAGGGAGCACAGCTGCTGGATATCTACAAGATGCTCTATGAAACCCCATAAAGTGCATTGTCCAATTTACATGGCTCTTGGGCCACAAGGCATCTAGTCATTCCAAAACTGCAAGGCAGGGCTAATCTCTAATCTGAACCAGAGAATGTATGAGTGCCTTTACTGAGTGTCACCTTTGCATGGCAGTGCTGAAGTCTCTTCCATCCTCTGGGGGGCTGAGATCTCAAGTTGTTGGGTTGGCTTCTTAAGCAACTATGATCTGTGAGGGAGTGCTCAGCTACAAGGCTGGAACATGGAAAGGCAGGTAGTGCAAGCACAGCACAAGGGCATGACAGTGGCTTTCTGGCTGGGAGTGGGAGGTCTGCAATTGTAGGTCAAGCTACATACATTCATTTCTTGGATCTATCTGTCCACAGGAAGAAGGAGGATGCGCTCATGCTATCTTCTTGATTGCAGTGCTCAGACTGAGGAGGACAAGGGCTTGGCACAGCTCAGAGAAGAGCCCCGGCTTGAGGTGAATGGCCCAAGGAAGAACCAGAGGCTAAGGAGGTCAGGCCCATCCCACAGAGGCAACTGGCACAACCAAGGGTCTACTAAGATGCCTCTCCTGTTTGGAGATGGGTGCGAGACAGTGCCGTGCACATCTACATTGGTCGAGAGATGTGGTGGCTCATATTTGCCACATTCTACAAAGGATCTGATACTGCATGGACTTTTTTTTAAATTCATTCACAGGATGAGTAATTCTTACCCATCCCTAGTTGACTTTGAGAAGGTGGTGGTGGTGAGTTGCCTTCTTGAACAGCTGCAGTCCCTGTGGTGTAGATACACCCACAGTGCCTTTTGTTTGAGACTTCGTAGCAGCTTGTTAGGCCATTTAGGAGTCAACCACATTGCTGTGGGGCTGAGTCACAAGTAGGCCAGACAAAGTAAGAATGGTAGACATCCTTCCTTAAGGGACATCAGTGAACCAGATGGGTTTTTACAACAATCACCAATGGTTTCATGGCCATCATTAGACTTTTAATTCCAGATTTTTATTGAATTCAAGTTCCACCTTCTGCCATGCCAGGGTTCGAACCCTGGTCCCCAGAGTTCGCTCAATTACTAGTTAAGCGACAAACCCACTACACCATCACCTCCCTGTAAACTGGGAGGCTATTCCATGTCAGTGCCTCTGAAGGTGACCGCCACAATTGTTTTGTAAGCGGCTCATTCCAGGGTTCCACAGGGGGCCTCAACACATAAATGTATAAAGGAGGTGATGGATGACCTCTAAGGCTCATCATTATATAAAGTTCACAATGGATGAAGCTAACCAGGCTACTAGATTTCTGGGGTTGCTGGAGATCTCAGGCTTTCTTCGAGTGCTGGGTGCAATCAATTGCACACATGTGACTTTAAGAGCTCCATGGCAGCAGCCCCTGATCTTCATTAACAAGAAAATCCAGCACCTCCAACCCACTCCATCGACATTCAGCAATCATCAATTGCAGGTCTACAATCATCAAAAGCAGATCATGTACTTTTGTGCAAGGTACCCTGGGAGTGCTCACAACTCCTCCATCCTCAGCCACTTTCAGGTGCCACAAATATTCAAAGGGCCGAGGCACTTACCGGGTTGGCTGCTGGGCACCCACTGAAGAGATGGATCATGACACCTGTGCATCATCCTCAAAGTGCCTCGGAGGAGAGATACAACACAGCGCATTCTCTGACAAGGCCCATCATTGAGTAATTCATTTTCATCCTGAAGGTGCACAACCTGGAACCTCAAAGAAGAGATCACTTTCTAGAGGGAGACATGGAGGAGGCTGAGAACTCTTCAGACGTCGAAGACCTGGAAGAGCAGGAACCTGAATAGGGTGATGATGGTCAGCTTCCATGTGAGGATGCCCTCACATTGGGACAATGTGGAAGATATGCCCATGCCACACTGATAGCCATAAGGTTGCAGGAGGAATAAGGTCCAGGCAGTCATTGCCGCTTGAAGGAGACATTTTGTGTGGCCACAGAGATACACACATGATTGTAGAGGCCATAATGGTACAGCTCATGTGCTTTCACACTTACAATGAATACAATTCAGTGTTGATGAAATAACATAACTTTCAACCCTCCAAGACACATAAGCACACTATGGTTTGTTCCAAGGCTTAAAGGTTCAAAATTCAATGTGCCATCACCTTCAGGAAAGAGCTTCACACATTTACCTTACATTACACAAGGGGCAAGTGACTAAAATGAGTGCCAAACATCATATGCAGCTGAGGCTCACAAAGGGAGACAATCGCAGAGTGGGAGCTTGGGTCACCCTCTCAATAAGAGGTACATAGATGCATGTGCACAATGCATTAAAACAATGAGACCATTTTCATGAACAGGAAATGTTGCAACAAAGGTGTATGATATGTACATTGAGTGAACACCCGTGCCACCATAGTGATTTCACAATTTCTTAATTTTTCTTACCCTGCTGCCACGTCTAGGTGCATCCCCAACATCTGCAGTAGAGGCGGAGGCAACCTGCTGACTGCTATGCTCTGTTGTCTGCAATGACCTTGATGGGCCTTCTTTGGAAGCCTGAGGCCTGGAGGGCTCCGGCCTACGGAGCTGCAGCTGATGGGGTCACAGGCAGAGGGCATTGGGATCGATTGGATGCTCTTGGAGTCACCTGGGTGGATAGCCCCAACTGATGGTCCTCCTCCCCTTGGGTACCTGAGGGCCCCTGCCTGAGTCCTTGAGGAGAAGGGGCACCTGCAGTCAAGTCAAGGTGCCCCATCCCTGTCCCACCTAGCCATTGATGGATCCCACCTATGCCTAGAGCGATGGAATACAGGTGGAACACAAATCTGGCAGAGCCTATTGGATCAAGGTCTCCAAGCTGGCTGCCACCCTTCCCATGGTGACCTCCAGGTGCTCGCGTGACAGAGCCACCACATCAGACAGTATGCAGATGGACTCCTCAACCCTTTGCTCTAGTCTGTTGACTGCCTTTCGCAACTCTACCTGACGTTCCGCCGGCTGTCTTTGCATTTCCAGCATGTAAGCGATGGCCGTTTCCAGAGACTTAACATCTGACTCGGACTCAGCGGGTGCCAGAGACCTGGGCTGTCACTGCCTCTGACTGCTATGGGGATGTGTCTGTGAGGTGTCCTCCAGAATGTGATCCCGGGTCTAACTTAAGTCTGTGACCCACTGGGATGTGTGTCTCTAAGCTGGTGGAAGGTGCAGGTGAACGCAGTGGCATGTCTTCATCAGATGCATCCTCAGCATCCCTCTCTGAGGTGGCCCGGGGCTAGGTTTGCTGGTCTGTCTGGACCTCTGTCTGGGCTTGCTGATACCTGTAAGAGCGATAAGATAGACACAGTTCATGAGCAGGCAGAATATAATAGTGCATGTTACTCACTGTGACTGTCAGCATGCGTTCAGCTCATGGAGGGCTCATCCATACTGGCTTGCTGGGAGAGGCTGATCTCATCTTCACCACAGGAGCAATCTCAGTCCTCTCCTGTCAACTGGGCTGCCTTCTCCTCGAACTTAGCTCCTGGATATCGGCTATCCATCCTCTGGTCTGGGATCTCTCCCTCCTGTTGTGAGCCAGCTTGGCCTGCACGAAGACAAATAGATGGAACGTGAAGAGAATGGATGCATGGCTGCTGTGCGAGCTGAGCCCTCCCCAGTAAGGTATGAAGATGCTGTTTGTGCAGGATGATAAATGAGATGGTGGTGATGTTAAGGTGTCTGTTGGGCAATCAGTAGTGTTGTATCCCCTGCTAATATTGTGTGAGATCCCTGAGGAGTGTAACCCTTTGAGTGCTTGATGCCACTATGAGAGTGTAAGATTGGGGTAAGCAGAAGGTTGACTTACCCTGGCGGAGCGGATGAGATAATTTGTCCTCTTCCTGCACGGCAGGACATTTTGCTGATGGGTGCCCAAAGTGCAGGCCTCCTCTGTGACTGCCTCCCAGGCTGCTGAGGTGAGGTTGTTGGGCCTCCTGGAACCATCCCTTGGGAAAAGGACATCCCGGTATTGTCGGACACCTCGGATCAGAGCCTCAAGGGAATTGTGGCTGTATCAGAGGGCTACACTCTTCTTTGTCCTGGGGGTCATCCCAGGGTCTCTCAAGAACACAACTGGGCTGGAGAGAGTGAATGTGTGTTTTCGGGTGACTTTTAAACATGATGCCATTAGGTGATGGCGGGGCAAGCGAATCAGTGCCCGCCCCATCTTGAGATTTGGAAAGCTGTTCATTGATGCAAAATCAATGAGTTTTCAAGTGTAAAATTGGGCACGATAATCCACCCCACTTCCCAATGTGAAACGCGCCTCTTATCCTGCCCGCCACCACACTTTAACTCCAGAACAGAAAATTCTACTCATTACTTCAGAAATGGTCCTATTGTAAGTCCACCTCTTGTATTACCATACAAAATCCCACCAAGGATTAGATTTTCAGGCCATTTGTACTTTCTAGCAATTATGAAGTGTCAAAGGTATTTTCAGACCTGTGTCCTCAAGTAAAATTTTCTCACAAATCTCCAAGACAGAACAAAATATTTAATAGCTTTTCAAATCTCCTAGAGGCTGGAATTTCTCTCCTCATAAAAATGTAGGAGAAGCCTGTTTTCTCCTGCTATGAAACAAAAATGAAACATTGGAACACCTCAAATAGAAAGATGAAATTCTAGTCTGAAAGATTTCTTTAATATTAATGAACATATACAGGTGTTATATTCCAGAAAGCCATTTGGTGAAAGATGGAACTGGAGCCTACCTTTAAACATTTTGATAAGCATTTATTTACAGAGATAGACATTACAAGCATGCTCCTCCTAACCCCACACTTTCAACCTTTTTGTATTTACAGAGGCATATGTGCATCCTCAGTTAATGCCCACCATCTACATACAATTAAACACAATTAATAAACAAATAACATTTTGATGCTTTTCAAGCAAATAATGAGTAACTTAATTAGTAGAATCTCGGGTGACTATCCCAACGTCATCAAGCACTCACATACGATATTTCGGTTGGCGAGCACAAGCAGTGCCAGAGCCATGCCTGCCATTAGTTAAGAGGCCACTTAAGGCCATTAGAAAACCTACTGACAGTGATTTTTCATTGCCCATGTGATTTTGTGCTCATCGCATGAGCAAAAGGGGCAGGTGGACAGCCGATAATTTCAAAAACCTCAACCACAGGCGGGATAAAAGGGGTGAGCAGCATTGCCAGTGTCAGTAGTGGGAAGTTTGGTACATAGTTTGCTTATTGGTATTTGGCAGTTTCATCTCTGTTCTTCATTGTTAGCATTTCCAGGCTGCATAATAGGAGTCATTGATGTCTCCAAGGCCCCCGGTAGATTCAGACCATTGGACCCTTGCAGGTATCTGATAGCCTTCTGTTACCCTGGTAATGGGGATTGTGATTTCTGCTGGTGTCACTTCCTCTCAGGAGGAAGAGAGGGGCAGAAGGGATAGGAGGCCAGGTGTCCCACTGCGGCTTCCAGAGGAGCAACCAATGGGAAGAGAGGCGCAGGTACAAGGAGCACAGGGCCAGCAGGAAGTCCAAGGTGGAAGGGGCCGCAGAAGACGTCACTATCCTGCTGCCAGGGTTTACAGGCAGTGATGCAGCTATCTCAGTATGTCCGAGGTGCAATGCTGAAGGAGGCTCCACCTCTCAAGGGAGACAATGGCCTCTATTTGTCAGATGATTGGGCCTGAGATCAACATCGACTGTGTGGGTGGACACCTCATGCCAGCGGCTCTGAAGGTCACGGTGGTCCTCAATTTCTATGCCTCCGGCTCTTTCCAGGGCTCAGTCGGGGATTTGTGTGGAGTGTCCCAATCAGCTATCCATAGTTGTGTCAAGCTGGTGACAGAAGCTCTGTTCAGGCATGTTCCTTTATTCTTTACCATATGGACGAGGCCAGCCAAGCTGAGCAAGCCAGAGGCTTCGCGGCCATTGCTGGCTTCCCCTGCATCCAGGGTGCAATAGGCTGCACACATGTGGCCATCAAGGTGCCAGCGGGTGAGCCCGGTGCCTTCGATAACAGGAAGGGCTTCCACTCGATGAACGTGCAGATAGTGTGTGATCACAGGATGCAGATTCTACAAGACTGTGCAAGGTACCCAGGCAGCTCCCACGACGCCTACATCCTCAGACACTCCCAGGTGCCGATCAGCTTCAAGCGCATGCAGGGCTGCCGCCTCCATCCTGGATGTCTGAAATGATCCTTTCATTTAAACCCAAAGTCCACTCAATGTCTGTGCAATAAAGTTCAGAGCCACTCACGTCCAGCATTACATGCTGACGTATCTTGCACCAATAAAATAAAAAGGTGAAGCGTAATCAGGCCGTTATGACAAAAACAAATTGATCTCATTTTGACAATCTAAAACAATTTACATAACCTTCTCTGGTCTTCATTCCCAGACCAGTAAAGATAAAGCAAACATAAATGAACAGAAGATCACCCATGAATTTTCCCTCTTGTGCTCATGGTGCCCTTAACTTATGTTTGCGAGAGTTGGTCTTGGTGCACCACCCACCCCTCCAACCGCGCGCCCCCCCCCCCAGAGTCACCACCCCACACCGAACACCACTCGCTGGCACTGTCATTGGATACAGCCTGCTGACTCTGCTGCCTTGGTGGTTGTCCACTGGCCAGTGGAGTCTGCGCTTGGGAGGGAGCGGCCAGTGCCATGGCTGGCATCTCCCCATTCGTTGCAGCCACATCAAATGCGACGGCCACTGTCAGAAGGGCAGAGGAGCTGCTGTTGTCATCCAGAGTGCCCTGAGAGGAGCCTGCAGAGATGACAAGCAGCTCGTGTGCCAGCGTGAGGTCACTCTGGATCCCCCTGCTTGCCATTGACGTGCAGGCACCTAGCTGGGATACTGGGTGCCTCATCCATCTCCCCCACTGGCACTGGCCATCTGATCTCAGTGCCTGAGTGAGGGCTGCAGGTCCAAGGGCAACCCCAGGAAACCCTCATTCTGATACTGAAGCTGCCTCTCCTTGAGAGTCACCACTTTCCGAATGGAGGAGGCGGTGTGCTCGGCCATGACAGTCAACGCAGTGCTCATGCTCCTCATGGATTCCTGCACAACAGAGACCATGGCACGCATACCCTCATGGATCTCCGCTAGATCCTCCCACACATCTCGCTGGACATCCAGCATCTGCCACCTAGTGGATGACTCCAGAGGCTCATCATCTGCCTTCAACTGAGCATCGTCCTGGTCTGTAGCAGTCCTCCGACTGCCAGTGCCCTGGGTACGCTCTACCTCCACCTGCACTTCAAGCGAGTATGAAGTGCCCTCAATAATGTGCACCGAGATTCTAGCTGCCGATCAATTGCCCACCGAGGTGCTGGTACATGCGCTGGTGCCTACCTCAGAGAATGGGTGTTACGCAGGTGCAAGTGAAGCCTGGTGGTTTTCCGGCATCAGAGGTGGCCCTTAGGGGTCCAGAGGGCGAACCTAAAAGGGAGGACAAGGACATGTCATTAGTTAAAGTCATCACACTGTCACTGTGCATGTCAGGTACCCTGATGAGACAACGGAGATCTGCATCATGGTGCCATCGTCCTTCAATGATCAATGGGGACTCCAGGTTCAAACCTTCCATCAATGAAGGGACTGCACTAAAATAGTTGCACAATTTGAAACTCACCTCTGTGCACGACGCTCTTACCTTCGTCTGATACCTCCATCTCTCCACGCCTGGTTGCATGGCTCTCAATCTCGAGGGCGTCCTGGTAGAACCTGGTCAGCAGCAGCAGGTTGGTGGGCCGCTGTCTGTGTGTGTCCTCTATGATTGGTTATGGCTCATCTTCTCCTGAAAGGACAGAGGAGCATTGATTATTCCACTCTCTACCTGCAGCGCCATTGCAGCCTGGCCAACCCCAGCTGAGGAGCACCTTGCAGGGCACATCCGAGTCGTGGCCCTTGAGCCACAAGGCACCCAGTCCGAGCAGCCAGGGCTCACCCCCTTGGCCAGCTCTGGCGTCATTGACAGTTGGCACTCAGACACTAGCACCACTGAGGTCCACTGGGGTGCAGCCACACCTTAACACTTCTGCACACTGACCCATGCTAACACAGTACTCACCCTTCCTGAGCGCAACAGGTCACTGAATTTCTTCCAGTACTGCACTCATGTGCGCTGCACCATGTCATGGCCCCTCATCAGCGCTGCCATCTCCTCCCTTGCCCTCTTTGTTAGGTGTGGTGGCCTCCTCCTCTCATTTCTGGGGACCAGGGTGTCCCTCCTGGCAGCTGTCTCCTCCAGGAGGACGGCGAGGCACTCATCCCGAAAAGCTGGGGGCGGGGGGGTGGTGGTGGTGCCAGGTACCTGCCCTCCCGCCTGCCGTGTCCAGCCGCACTCGGCTCCATAACTTCAGTGTTGCAGACACAGGGGGCGTTCTTCAGTGGCAGCATTCCAGGGGCTGCCTGGGCCATTTTTAAACCAGCCACCGGGTCGCCATTGGACCTGGCAGCTGACAAGCCCCCGCAGCCACCCCCCGCTCGGCCCTTCCTGTCCAGTGACCAGCCGCGTTTCACGCTGAGTGGTCCTTAATTGGCCGGCCAGAGTGAAATCCCGGTCAGCGGATGATCGTGGATGGTGGTCCCTTTCCCGGCTGCTCCCAGGCCCGCCCACCACAACCGCCGGACGACCTCAAAATCCTGCCCTGTGTTTTACACTATCATCTAAAGTCACTTCTCATAAGCACAATAATGGAGCAGCTTGGCAGGCAGAGAAAGGATCAAAATTACAGTGAATCAGCAAGAGGAATCATCATCATCGTCAATGGTACATGAGCAATTGGAATTCACCAGTCAGGTTGTGAACTCTGTCTCTGGAACTAAAAGACCCTAGCAAGAAACCGGTGAGGCGGAGGGTGGGAGGGGATGGTGGTGGAATTTATATGATCTATGAAAGTGCACCAAGTTAAGGTCTGGATATCACTGTGAAGAAACTGCACAGAATATGTATGCAATGATATACTCCCCTGTCCCTTTTCCTACCAAACTATTGACCACTCAACTTACCTTTGAAGCCCTCATGTTAGCTTTCTTTCATGTTCATTCACAGGATGTGGCTGTTGCTGGCGCAACTCATGCACGCTCTGCACCAGCTCAGATAAATAAAACCCCAGTGGCAATGGGTTGCCACATGGTGAGCCACACATCACAAGGGAGCAGGAGTAAGTGTTGCAGACAAGGACAGCAGTAGAGAGTCCTCATCGGAGGGCCAGGACCCTCCAAGTTCAGCTCAGATGGACGTAGATGCCGAGCCTTGGGAGACTCTTTTTGAGCATCAGCAGAATGCACTGCACAAAATTGGAGAGATATGGGAGGAGTTCATCCCTGGCATGACTGCCATGATGTCTCAGGCATTTGCATTGGTGTTCATCTCCATGGAAAGAGTGGTCACCTGCATGAAGTATCATGCTGCTGGCTTTCACCAACTTCCTGCCAACTCAGACTGCCCAGGCTGCCAGTTTAAATAGGATGGAGGAAAGCTTTGCCTTGGTCATTCAACACCTCACTGGATTGCAGCAAATTGCTCTCTATCTCTTGGTTAATAGGGGAGTGCGTGAGGGAAGATAGAAAAAGGGCACATGGAAGTAGCAACATTGCTCTCCTCCCAATTTGCCCCCATTCCCCCAGTCAGAGCCAAAATGCTAATTCCTGTTCCAATAGCCAAAGTCTTCCCCTGCGCAGGTCCATGTGGTCAGTCTTTGATGACCCCTCATGGGCTCCAAAAGCCAGAGGTAGTTGGCTAAGAGCATTGGAGCAATGTGAACAGGGGAATGAGTAACCTGTCTCTAGCTATGCTCAAGCCACAAGACTTGCACTACATAGAAGAAAAAGGAAAAGGAATAGAAAGAATTTGCAGCTTTACAAGGGACATCACATGGGTGTTTAAAAGCCTGTTACTGTGTCAGCTTTGACTGCCTGGAGTGAATTTTGGTGAAGCAGTTGCTACATTTCATGATTTTCTGTTCATTAAGTTCAGTGCGGAGCGTGGAGTTTGTACATCCAAATTCTCAATAGGCATTTCCAATGAGAAAAGCTCCACACTGGAGTTGTAATTTGGAAATTTACTCAATGGGCTGGATTTTACAGGCCTCCACCAGGTATGTTTTTGATGGGGGGGTGGGCACATATATCTCGGTCTTTATAATACAGGGTGTGGGTAAGGTGCTCACTAAGCTGCCCACCCTTAGGCCATTAAGGGCTAAAGCCATTAAGTGACTATATATTGCCCACTTAAGGTCCTCAATCCACCTCCCCCACCATAATACGCTGGCTGATGGAAGACGGGCTAGACTTGGTAGGCCTGTTTTTTTTCCAGCTTTGGTGAAATGGCGGGAAAGAAGGAGGTTGCCTCAATTGGAGATGCCCTATGGCATTGGGGACATGCCCCCCCCATCCCTCCCCCGCCGCCACCACCACTATCATTAACCCTCTTGTACCTTCCCACCTTGCCTTCAAAACCTACATCCCGTCTTCCCTCACACTCCATCCTAAGCTTCCCCATCTTTCTCCATACAATTCCTGGGACTTATCCCACTCCAGCCACCGTTGCTGTTCTTCCCAGGGACTGCTCAAATTCCCAGCAGCGTTCACTATTCAGCTCTGCCGCTGCTGGGACTGCCAGAGTTGCCGGCCAATCAACTTAGACACAGGATGAAGTTTTGGATGAGTTATGTTTATGTAAGATGAAGCTCAGCAAGCTGAAAAGGAAGCTATTGGGGAAGTCAAGTTTTAAGGTAACAAAAATGTTGGTAAGCTTTTTTAATTGTAACAGGGATGAATGAGTTGGGTTGGAGGCAGACAATCCAGCAGAGAAGGAAGAAAGCAATCATGGTGATGTAAGGTGTGGACTGTGAATCTCAGCTCATACCATCTGGCTGAGTCTGAGAGAACAATCAGGGAGTGTTGCTGAAAATAGAGATATGTTGAAGCTTTTTGTCTTGCACGCAACAGGACACTTTGCAAGAATACTGGTATAAGGGGAAAACAACAATTTATACTTTATATGAAGAGAGTGCTGATTGGTTATCAAGTGGACTATGATTGGTAGGAGTGTTGCCATGGTGTATGTACCAGTGATTGTGACTGACAGTTGACTGCCAAGCATTGTTTGAAATTTAAACCAGGCAGCTTGACCCTGATTGGTCAAGGCATTAACCTGAGGAATGAGTCAACAAGTGACTGTCACTTATTTTGTTTATCTGAAATAGGTGCAGTGTGTGTACATGTTCTTTCAGTCTGCAAAGAACAGGGTCCTGGAAGCTATATATATCAATACACAGGACCTTGTTCTTTGCAGACTAAAAGAACATGTACACACACTGCACCTATTTCAGATAAACAAAATAAGTGACAGTCATTCATTGATTCATTCCTCAGGGTAATGCCTTGACCAATCAGGGTCAAGCTGCCTGGTTTAAATTTCAAACAATGCTTTATAGTTGACTGTCAGTCACAATCACTGGTGCATCCTCCATGATACTGCCTCTACCAATCAGAGTCCACTTGCCACCCAATCAGCACTCTCTTCACATACAGTATAAATTGTTGTTTTCCCCTTATATTGGTATTCTTGTGAAGTGTCCTGATGAGTGCAAGATGAAGAGCTTCGACATGTCTCTTTTCTCAGCAACTCTCAAGTTCTGTACCACCAAAAGACAATCAGGAAGTGAGATGGAGATGAGGTAGGAGCTGAATAAAATTTGGTTTTGCCAGTTGTCAACTGGAGGAAGTTTGGGCTCATCCATGACTTCACGTCAGATAGGTACTTAAAGAAAACAGAGATAGTGTGGAATACAGAATGGTGGTGGAGCATTAAAGATTTAATTGTCAAAATGTATATAGAAATCCCGTGATTGGCATATAAACAAGAAATAGAAAGGACCAGGAATGAAACCTTGAAGGGTTTCAAACAGGATGATCATGGAAGAGAGCAGATAAAAGAAGTGGAATGGTTGATCATATTGAACCTAACAAAGATACAAGGAGAAGCAACTTACCAAGTTGTAGTTACAGGAGATGTAATTTGAGATGTTGATATTGGTGCTGCGGTTAGAGCAGAAACTGGCTTGAAAGATGTGACAAGAGAGTTATGGGCAGCTATCTGACCATGTACAAAACCACAGAAGAAAAGGAGGTTAGGTGCACCTTAACATTACAGAGCAAACTAAACATGTGTAAGTAATCTCATAGGTAGAGGCTTTGGAAGAACTGGTACGGCGACAGTTAAATGTTCCAATTCTCTTTGGTAGCCTGAAGCTAACACGATAGCCAGGGACTGGGGCTCAGTTTCTAGTGGAAGGAATTGGCTTTCCTGAAACACGGAGACCTTGAGTGTAGGCGTGGCAGTGGGTGATCTTACTCTATCCAGTGGTTGGTGAAACAGAGGTCCACAAGGTGTTCAGGATAGCACAACAGTGATCTAGTGATCCATGGGTACATCAATCTGAGGCATATTGCAAGTACCTCAGTGCAATTTTTAAAAAAAAATGCTGCTCCCAGCAGAATAAAAAGCATGACTGGCTGTATTTTTAAATTATCACACCATGACCATTTTTCAAGATGTTCCAGAGTTACTTCAAAAGCTGCATTTAAAGTTTCTGATGAAGATTTTAAAAATGTACTTTTTATTACTTAGCCAACAACACTTTCTTATCTTTTTATGTTGCTTCTGTTTAAAATAAATTGTTTTGTCTTCTGTTCCCTTGGTCTCTCAAGTCAAAGGCTACAACCTACCGGAGAGGGCAGAAAAGCAGGTAATCCCCTGCGGTAATGTCAGCCCTTGGCTATATTTTGAAATCCAGAGTAAGGCATGAATTGGCCTCCCTCCTCTCTCATTTTGCTGATGACTGCATGGGTCAGGTTTTTGATTAAAGCATCTGATGTTTTTGAACAGTGTAAGGTTGTTTATTAATTATGGAATGACATGTCAGTAGAATAGTGGGTGAGATCTTCACTTCACGGTGCTTTACCCATGGTGTCAATATCTGGCTGTGTTTGATGGCGTAACTAACCATGAGTGTGGTTCACGTCATCAGTCCCCTGCCAAGTTGCTAACTGCAATCCCCTGCCTGAGGGCAAGAAGTGGCACCTCATCCATCTTACTCTGTGGAAAGTTATCTCCTGTTGTCTAAGCTGGGGGTGGGCAATGAGGAGAATACAAATCTTGGACATAGTAGAATTCCCACTGCCTGTACCTCCCCCTTCTTAGCCTCAGTCTATTCTCCTTAGTTCTTAACGAAAGGGAGCAAAGAGAAGGGCAGCTATAAAAAAAAGCACAAGGCATGCTAGACACAGAAAGCATTTTCCTATTTTGAAAGTTGGACAAGGAAGGAGGACTTTAGGGCTCAACACCATTGTATGTAAAAGAAAACATGACTTACACAATACTGTGTCAAATCAAACCCTTGGATCTGTTTGGCGGATTTCCATACCATGGTGATTTCCTGTCTCTCCATGAATGGTGCAGGATTTTTGGTTAATGCAGCGTGGCTCTTCTCCCCGTGGTTTTGTTTTTGTCAAGTTGGCAGAAACGGACACTTTTTCTTTGCTTAATTAAGTTGTGCAGAGCAGGGCTGGTTAAACAATTGCATCTACATGGGGAGTCTTGAACTGAGAAGAATAAAGTGGGTGTTGGCGACATAAAAAAGGGAGATTCTGTTATTGTCTGGGTGTAGATGGGTCATTTTTTCAAAGTTAATGCTGCCTGAGTGACCACAGCTTCTTCCAAGTGCTGAAGGAAGATTACTTACACTTAGAGACAGTGGGGTCAAAATCATTGGACAAGCATAATAGGACATGCCATTTCTCCCTATTAACTGTTGCATGTTACCTCGCCCTGTATCAATGCATGGTTGCAAATAGTGCTATAAATTACTAAAATGTATTGAAAGCAATTGGTGGGGATGTACAAAAGAATGTAGCTTATAACTGGAACGACATATAGCACAAAAGATTATGCAGTACCTGCAATGGTAACATGGCAATGCCATATTTGTATGGCTTCACTTCTGCTACAGTTACATTGCAACCAATGTGAATCACATGTGGTTCGAGATTCGCTCCTTGAAATAGCAGTATCCTCCTTTGCAAATTTTAATATGCTAACCTATCCCCAGACGTATTCCAGTTTTTGCTTCAATGCAATTGCATTAACGTGGGCATAAAAATTGCAATATGACTTGGCCATTAATGCTATCTAATAACCATGAAATATTCTGAGTAAAGGACACTAGACTATGTAACTATTTAAATACATGGTACTTATTAATTACACCACCTTCCTTAAGCCTGTGCTGTGGCTTACCTCTTTCTGGACACTTTCTGTACAAACCAATTGTGAAAGATATAGCAATGCTTCATAACTAAATGCACTAAATAATTAAGCTTCATTTAATAGCCTAGAATGAGTTAGTAATTCCAAGATACACTGAGTATATGATTAAATATACAAAAAGTGCATTGTTATTTAATTTGGTCAAAGTCAAATAAGGAGAATACTAGTGAAATTCAGATAATCTCAACGTATAAGGACTGTTTCACTGATAAGATGCAGTTTTCTAAATTTTCTCTAAAGGTCGTGCTTTGGCAAATTTGTTTCTTTTTAAGTAAAACATTTTTTAGCAGGTTACCAAATATTTGGGAATGAATTACCGTCAGTACCAGTGAAGCCATTCTTATTATACACAGCTCATTGGAAGGAACTTTCTTTATATCCTGATAGATACAAACCTTTGCTGCTGTAGTGATAGACTGGTTTGAATGCCTTGGAGTGTTTGAGCTATAATCAAATATTAAGAATAATTTTCTAAAGATATAAATGAAGTTGATGGAGAATCTGTTTTATAATTAGTGCAAATAGGCATGATAGACAGCACATTAATGATCAATTTATAATTGAAAAGTCAGGCAAAGGTGGATCTTGCTGAAGTTAAACGTGTTTAATGATATACTGCAAATGGGGTTGCAGAAGCATCCTATCTGCAAATTCCAGATTAAAGCAATATGTGCTATGCTAACACCATGTGGATGTAGTACATGATAGTAGAAATACATCCAGAGTCAGAATGCTGCATGTTGAATTTGGACTAAAACTTATAGGGACAGAGATCTGATTCCTGAACTCTTGAACCTTTGCTGGGTGTCATTGGGGTGAGCAACAGGCAAACTTCAGGGATGGTTGGATTATTTCTTTTCAGTGACCATGCAGAGGAGGAAGTGTAACAAAATGTTCCCATTGTCTTTCTTCAAACTGAAGGCAGCATAAGCACTTTTACTGGTCATAACAGGTTCAGAATCAATGCCTGAGCTTGGATTATTATTGAACTGTTTCCTCCTCCTGATTTTGTTTTTTCCAGTTTATGATAACATTTGGTAGTTTTGATGTCTGTTCTTAACCAATGAATGCTAAATCAGTATTGCAATTGTTGATAAATTTATCCAGTTCCAAAATTATGTAGAGCACTTGGTAGTATCAATAAATTAATACAATTGGCATATTTATGTAAACAACCAATAATGAAGTTAAAATTTTAATATATAATTTAAAAAGATTATTTTCTTTGATTTTGTTACTTAAATGACATAATTTCGTTGCCCATCAACAGCATTTGTAGTCCAACTGAATGACTGCTAATGAATTAATTTGTTTCTTTTCCTTTGTCTTCTACCAGAAACATTTGATAAAATCATGACTGATTGCTGCATATTTTTACCCTGTGGAAATTTACATTTCTCTACTCCGTTAGAATCATTTGACATTAATTGCTGTTGGGTAAAAGTATTATGTTATATTACCTTGTCAAAACATTTAGATATTCGCTGAGACATTTTCTATCATATTTAGATAACCTGGATGATTGAAGAAGAATAGTGGGCTATTTTAGCTTTTGAAATTTATTAACTAGATTTATTATTCTGACAGGCTTAGCTATTGTGAATCACAGCATCTGTTTTATGACAATAGGGATTTCTTACTGCCATCTGAAAATAATATGTGATTATTGCCACACTGTCACTTTCACTGTCTATTTCAAGAAACCATGTTAGTATTCCGGGGTGCCTTGGATTGAATCTATGTATAGGCAAGGCGTTGCAACAGCAATCAACAAGCAAGTGCTGTGCTATGAAGACTGTTTTACCTGAGACCAGAATAAAGAAACTTTTCACTGCATTTTCATCCTTTGAATACGGGTACCAAATAAATTTAGCTACATCAAGGCTCCAAACTTGCTGCAACCGTTGAGACCAAATTTCTCAGTGCTTTTGACTCAGATTTCTGTGGATTTCTGCCGACCTCCCGATAATGGCTTCTGAGTAGAATGAAGCCAAAATGTACCAGAATAGACCAGACCAGTCAATATTGGCACCTGACACTCTACCCTTACTGTGAAGCTAAGCTTAAATTTTCCCTTCTGTTTGTTATGTTACCGCACTGTGGAATTTTGATAAAACAAAAGGTCTTGGACTCAGAGGCCTGTGAACATATGTTCTGCAGAGCAACAGCAAAAAAATTATGTACAATCAACATAGGCTTCTTGGTTTGTTCTCAGAGATGCACTTGAGGTCATGGTAGGACAGGACAGGACTGATGGCTTTGTTAACTTTGCTACAGTAATTGAAGTCTCAGTTATCCTTTTTATAGCAATGCATTTGAACATTGACACAACCTAAATACCTAATTTATAGGAACACTTAAGTGCAGTACTTTAGGCTGTTTTTATATCTTTTAAATAAGACCGAAAGTCCTGTCTGCCCTCACAGATGGATGTGAAAGATGCTATGGTAATATTTTAAAATGAGCTGTGAAGTTTGCCTGGTAGCCCGGCCAACGTTATCCCTTACTTAAAACAGATTTTCTTGTTCAGAGGCAAAATACTGCAGATGCTGGAAATTTGAAACGAAAAAAAACCCCAGAAAGTACTGGAAACACTCAACGGGTCAAGCAGCATCTGTGAAGAGATGGAAAGAGTTGACATTTCGGGCCACTGATGTTTTGTTAGAATCTGTGTGAAGGAAAACATGATGATACTTTTGGTGCAGGGAAACGAGCCCACATGGTATGAAGGCAGTAACTGTACCAATATGCTACAGACAATGTGATGCCCCTTCTCAAGCACAAGGAGCACTTGGCAAAAAGTACACTTTTCTAAAGAAGAGCACAAATGTAAGAAAATAATATTAGCATATTGTAGCAGCACAGAGCATACATGCGCATGAATTTAACTCAATATCAGACTGAGAAACGTTATTGAGGATGCAGCAAGTAATATGCATAGAAAAGCAGGTTATCTAAGGTATGTTACCTATGCCATGAAAGCAAAGAGAATGTACTGGAAGAAGGATTTTCCACGTGCTAAAAACACTGTCCATGCTGTTTTATATTTGATGGCAAAAATGGCACAAAACTTGCAAGACACAGTAGGGAACAAGTGGTGGACTCCATCAGCGTGATCAGTATAAATAACTAATGCACATGATGAACAAATAGATTGATTTAAGAAACAAACTCTGGAAAATGTTCAACTCTTGGAGGTCAGAGGGCTGTGCAAGACTAACTAATATGATTTCCATAACATTAAATCATAGTTTCTAAGATTTGCCACATATACTATCCCAACATTTCTATGTACACGTGTTGTACACAAGTACACAATAGTGCCTGTTATTTTAATACAATAGCTGAAAGGATAAGTGTGGTTATGAATTTATGTTTTCTCATCTGGTCTCTTTACATAGCAAGGAAATCCCTATGATCAACAAAGTGCATCCAAAGACCACCAGTACACCAACTATTATATCTACACTTGAAGCATAGATCAGCACCACTGATTTAAGAGGTGATTACAATGAGGATGAAAGGGAAACATAGGGTGAGTGTTATGGATTCAATTTTGACATAGCTACCTTCTTGGGCTCAATGGTGTCAAACAGTTCCACAAGTGGACTTGGCATCCTTCTTTTGTTGGAGTTTATGTATTGACCTGAAACATTAACTTTGTGTCTGTCTCCACAAACGCTGCCAGACCTGCTGAATATTTCCAGTGTTTCCTGTTTTTATTTCAGATTTTCTGGTTGTTCATCTTAGTTTTATTTATGGGATTTTGCTGTGTGCAAGTTGACTTCCTTGTTCACCTAAATTACAACAGTAATCACTACTGCATTTCAAATACGGTGAACTGCTTTGATACATCCTGAGCATTTGAAAGGTGCCAAATAAATAAAAGTTACTTGTTTTCATGAGGAAATAGCACTGCACAAAGTATGAGGGATGGACCATTATGTTCTTTGTCATTATGAACGAGCCATACTGAACTCATTGGCATATTATATTCAACATTTACTCTTGCACTTCAGTCCAATAATTAAGTAGAGGATGGTTATTCACTGGAAACAATTATAATTGTCCATGTCTGGACTATTTCTCCACATCTAGAAAATTTAAAACACATGCTATATAATGACATCTTAAAGAAAAGTCAGTTATGCTGCCACACCAATGTGAATGAGTTTCTTTTTGGTGCCATTTTGATGCCATAGGGTTATCAGGTCATTATCACATTGCTGTTTGTGGGATCTTGCTGTGCACAAATTGGTTGGCCCATTTCCTGACTTACACTTCAAAAATACTCAATTAGGGCTATAATGACCTGAGATTGTGAAAGGCGCCATCTAAATGCAGATTTATTTTCTTTTAACTGTAAATTTCCCTTACATTTTGGATCAAATATATTTTAACATATTAATCATTACATGGCTCATCTTCTTCAAGATTATTGGCGAACCACAAAAGTTAGGTGTAACTGGATTTCAGCACGAGGAACTGATGGGTCCTTATTTGGTGTCGTGAATGTGCAATTCACCTCTAATATTCATTATTGACAGTCATAAGTGACACTCAAAGGCATTACCAGTGCTGAATCCCCCACATCCTGGGGTTAATATTGACCAGTAACAAGACTGGACTAGCCATATAAAAACTGTGGCTACAACAGCAGGTCAGAAGCTGTTCCCCAAAGCCTGTCCACCATTTATAAGGCACAAGTCAGCAGTGCGATGGAATATTCTCCATTTGCCTGGATAAGTGCAGCTCCAACAACACCCAAGAAGCTTGACACCATCCAGGACAAGCAGCCCACTTAATTGGCACCCGCACTGTGGCAGCAGTGTGTACCATCTTCAAGGTGCATTGCAGGAACTTACCAAGGCTCCTTAACCAGCACCTTTGAAACCAATGACTGCTACCATCTAGAAGGACAAGGGCAGCAGATAGATAGGAATACCACCACCTGGAATTTCCCCGCCAAGCCACTCCCCATCCTGACTTGGAAATATATCGCTGTTCCTTCACTGTCCCTGGGTCAAAATCCTGGAAACCCCTTGTGGTTGCACCCACGCCACATGGACTGCAGTGGTTCAAGAAGGCAACTCACCACCACCTTCTCAATGGCAATTAGGGATGGGAAACAAATGCTACCCTAGCCAGCGATGCCCACACCCCATGAATGAATAAAAAAAGGTGCCATCCTACAATTAAGTTATATACTGATAGAGAATATAATGGAGTTTCTCACTGACTGATCAGAATGTCCTAAATTAAAAAGATAAACTTACTGATTAGAAGGAGCTCAGTTCCAAAAGTAAGTATAGCCTGGTGCCAGTGAAGGAGTTAAATCTTTCCCTTTGATGTGGCTATGACTTACTGGCCATTCAGAGTATTCAGAGACAGGCACCTGGAGCTGCTGGTATAACAGTGCAGGCCTCAGGGTTACATTGGGTGGCACTGGCTTAGCAGAAAGGGTTGCATGCCAAGCAGAGGCCCAGACAGTGTGAAGGATTCACAAGGGCTGGAAAAGAGCCATCTCACTTTGCTGGCACCTATAGCTCCACATGGTGCTCTGCGGCTCACCAGGACAAAGAGAGTGCTTTTTTTCTTGGAATTAACATTATGCTGACGAATGAATAATAAAACTGACGCACAGAACTTCAGCAGCATTTTAAACCGATAACATAGAGATACAGTTATAATCAGAGATGGTCACTTTCTGCAGGTGTTCATCAGTGTCCTGCATTTGCATATATTTGCATACTGTCAAACAGTTGGCTGACAGAATTTGCAGAAAAGGTCTGGACAGAGCCCAAACCTGTCAGCAGCTTTCTCCTTGCCAGTCAAGGTTGGATTTGGTCACAGTGTTAAAAAAAAAGTCCTTTAATGCTTCAGTACAGGAGCCAAAGAAAACTATCTGGTGTAAAATGTGAGGGACATCACAGTGTGATGGAAAATGCACAATAAATACTGTTTATTCCTTTACAATAAAGATACTGTTTGATTCCTGGGTTGCAAATGGCTGGGCCATCTGGCTAATATCTTCACAGTGAAACATTGTCTGTGACAAAATAAATTACCATGATTGCATCTACAGAACCAACTAAACTGGCTTCTGTATAAAGCACCCTTCTCAAGCTATGAAATCATGGAACATAGATGTTACCAGCACAATTGAATCTGGTCACTAAGAGTACTATTTAGACAAGACTATTTAAATCCGAATTAATAAGACATTTATGCCTTTTTTTTCAATCTAAAGTGAATCAATCAATTCTAACCAAAACACTGAACTCTTTCTGTTGAGTAGCTTTAAATTATTTCTTCACTGTCCGAATTTCTCCCCTCTTTTCCTGAGCCACTAACTCAAATGATTTGATTTCACTGGTGCTGGCCACAGTCCAGTACCATCACCCAAGTACTCACCCTGCTAGACAGTGCCGGCATCTTACTTAATTGTGAAGGGTGTCACAGCTCAACCTGGTGCTTTTGTTGCTCAACATCTACAATTGGCACTTTCCAGCAGGTGGAATTTAATAGAGATTAGACCCTCTGAGCGCAGGATTCCAATTGTAGCACCATAACTGCTTCCCAAACTGAGATCAGCTAATGCAGCACAGGCCAGACAGCAAACCCAGGACTTTCTCAATTTGTATCATTCCATTCTACAGCAAATTAAGTAAGAAAGAACTTGCATTTATATAGAGCTGTTCACATCCTTAGGACATCCCCAAGTGCTTTATGGCTAATTAAGTATCTTTTAAAAATTATTTTTTGGGATCTGGGCATCGCTGGCAAGGCCAGAATTTGCTGCCTATCCCTAATTGGCCTTGAAAGACCTTTGAAGTGTAGTCACTGTTGTGATGTAGGATATGTGGTAGCCAACTTGCACACAGCAAACTCCCACAAACAGCAATGGATAATGACCAGATCATCTGTTTCAGTGATGTTTTTTGAAGGATATATGGATATATGTATATTGGCCAGGTTACTGGGGACAGTATATGGTCTTCTTTGAAATAGTGGCATGGGATATTTTATGTCCATGTGAGAGGGCAGCCAAGACCTCAGTTTAACCCCTCATCCAAAAGATGGTGCCTCCAACAGTGCAGCACTCTCTCAATATATTAGGCAGTGTACTTATCAACTGAAGCATCAAGCAGGTAATCTCTTAGCAAGAATAATGCTCCTGCAACACAACACACAAACACATGAATTGTGTCATTTATAATTTACTGTAATTTTTTCAGACACAAGCTTTGGAATAATTAAGTGATAATTAAGATGTAGTTATGAAAATTATATTGTACACTTACTAGTACACATTTAACTGAGGCTCTTCTAAACCTAAAAGGACTGCAGAGAGATTATTAATTCTTAATGAATTCCACTACCAAGTCTTTCTCCATGGAATAGTTATTAATTAATATCTTAACTAAAGATCTGTGTAGTGTGTTGTCAATCTGCTCCCACTTATGAAGCTGACTGGAGTAATTTAGTCTTTGGATGATTGTGTAAAATGGGTGATATTGACGCAGCAGCTATTATACATTGTTACCAAATTTTATTTCCAATTGGGAATCAGGAGATGGTTATAACGAGTGGCTGATCCAGTTTTTACCATTGCCCAAAGTCAAAATTATGCCCACTGCAATTTACTTGTGACATTTTCACACAAAATATGTAGATTTTGGATTTTCCACTTAAGTACTTGTGAGCTTGCAACTTTCTGTCCATCCATTTGAATGGAAGGAAAATTTCAGGTTGGTGACTTTAGAAGTGAAAAATCCAAGCTGCAGTTTCTTCACTTGAGGAAATAAAAGCCGTAAAGTGTAGACCATATACTCAAAATCTTCCCCACCAGTTTTCTCTTCTTCCCTGGTGATGTTGTTTGCTTACTGGGATACAGCTCCCTGGATGCCAGCCACTATACTGTGACCCTTCAAAGTGACCATTACTCACGACTGAACCTTGACGGTCAATATCGGTGGGCTATTCAGCCACTTGTGCTGACTCCCAACCGAAGACAGGGATCATGGTCAATTTGGCCAAAGCTAATCCAAGGCATCAAGGCCAATTACATGGACCCTGTTGAGATAAATTAGCTCAGCTCAGTTCAGTAATTAAACTTTCTGGATGTTTCAGCTACTCACTATATAGACTTACTGAGCTGTTGGAACAGCTAAGATGAATTATTCACTAAAGAACAAGGGGATGTATGATACGAGAAAAGATCACTACCGTTAAGACCATTCTTCCCATAGACAATTTACAATTAACTCTATTTTGGACATTATGCAGCCATTCAATCTCCTTCAGAAAAAATCTGTTTAATTCTATTGCCCCCTCAAAGGAAAATTGAATGGAACTCCTGGATACCTATCCAACCTTACATTATTAACCCCTGTCATTGTGCGTTCCAAAATCTCAGCATTTCAGAAGCATTTAATCATCTCCTTCTATACTATTATTGCTGATCCTGGCCACATCTGCAGCCTCTACAAGAGCTTGATAGGCATTTTATCATAAAGCTTGAATTACTGATAGCTAGTTAGAGAAGTCGGTATGTTGCAGAGGTGTTAAAAGACTACTTATAAATTTAGTGGGCGAAATCTACCGCTTTGGGACTAAGTGCCGTGGTGGGGGCGGAGAGTCAGATGAACTTCCATCGCAGAGGGTAATGGGTAGACATGCTGAATCTGGTGACAGATCATGTAGGAATTCAGCCACTCCGTCATCATTTCTGGCTGCCATATTTAAAAGGTACCTAGACACCGCCACTTCCCCCACCCACGGTTGCAGAGCTGCCCTTACCCCGGCCCCACCTTGGTCTTTGCCTCCTGACCACCAACCCCCACACCGCCCCCCCCCCCCCCCCCCCCCCCCCCCCCACTTGGTGTGCCTGCCACCTTCTGTGTGATACACTGCCAGCATCTGGGAGAAGCACAGTGCCAATGGTAATGTTAAGACACGTGAGTTAAAGAGATCTCCTGCACCGGGTGCAGGCCACGTTTGCAGACTGGGAAACCAAACGATCTGATTTCCCATTGGCTGGGCGAAAGATTTCACAGGGGCACAAGTTTCCAGTCTGTAGCCCCATCAATGAGCTTTCATGACTTGCAAATTGTGATCCTGACGTCATCAGCAGAGGAAGGTGACTGGCCACAAAACCGCCATGACCGTGCTGAGGCGAAAGCTGGAACCTGTTTTCCTGCTGGCGGTATTCCAACTTTTGGCCTCTCTCCAAATTTTCCAGTCCTGCCAACCAAAATTCCCACCGTTGGCTGGACTGGGCAATTCCATCCAGTATATTTTGTTCAGATGTTAAAGCATAAGGGTTAGAGTTTCCACTGGAGCTCTCCCAATCGCTCTCTGTATCTTTGGATTTCTTTGGTGTACAGGGTTTTCATCAAATTTCTAACAAATTTACACCAGGATATCACGAAGAACACCCATGGAAATTCTAACCCAAGAATATTTAGGAACAGCGAAAACGTATTCAATTTTGATTGATCTTAATTTCACCTACCTCCTTTTTCAACATTGATGTATATTTTCTAACATACACTGTTCCCATACAAACGCTCACTCTAAAGTTCTCTCTTTCTTTCAGATGTTCACCTATTTATTTTAAGCACGTTAATACCAATGTTTAAAAAAGTGGACCTAGGAATGTACAAAGTTAAGTGTTTGCATGGGAGCAATGCAGGTTTGAAAATATGTCCACAAGTCCTTTATTCCTTTCCCTCTTGGAACATATCTGGTTACCTCAAACACATTTATTTATTTCTGTGGCTATCGCTGGTAACGTATTCCACAATTTGTTTAAGTTTTAAAGAGATGGTATCTTGAGTTGAAAGATTAACTAATACAAATATTTTAAAGCACTTCAACAACTTCCATCTTTCTAAACTCAAGAGGAGGAATTCTCCCATCTGGGACTAAGTCAGTGGCGGGAGCAATGTCTTCCCACTGCAGAGGCCAACAGGAAACCATACCATACCTTCTGGCCTTGACGTATGCATCCAGGGGTTTCGTGCTGTCTTCTGGGGTGGGCTTGATGGTATGGGTCCCATGGTCATATCCAGGTGCCATATTTAAAAGGCAGCCGGACATCTGCAATTTCAGACCAAAACAACAGAGATGTCTGCAAGGACATGCTTCAGGCCAGCTCTGAAATTTAGTGACCCCTCCCTGCGCGTCCTTCTGGACCATGTTGGTGTGCGCAGGAATGTGCTGTGCCCACCTGTTGGGAGGAGGAGGAGGCCAAGCAAGGAAACTAACACTGCATGGACACAGGTCAGTGCCTGGTGGCTGCACAAGAGGTCGGCAGCACAGTTCCAGAAAAGGATGAACGACCTTATTTGCTCCGCCAGGGTAAGTCTCATCGGATGGTCACATAAACCACAAAGACTCCAAAATGTCAGGGTGCAAGGACCAGTGGCAATGGCATGCCCTGTCTCACAGTCCCGCTTCAGTGCACCCATACTGCAGTGTAGTGCCCACTGTGCGTCCCTCACCCTTCAGCAGACATGGAAAACTGCATGGAAGGGAATGGGGGGTGGGTGTGGGGGGTAAGTAGGGAACAGGCTTAGGCACAGAAGGAATCAATTACCTCCGAAAATCACATGCCTATCTGAACCTTCCGTTGTGTGTGGGTTTGCTCAGTACCTTGGAGGGAGTTGGTCCACAACCCTTCTGCCCAATTGGCACCAGTGATGACCTGCCACAAAAGTGGTTGGTGTTATGAGAGGAGGAATGATAAATGAACCAATTTCCACTGACCCAATCCATGCAACATGCAACTCCCCACAAACATGTCCTCTTCTATGAACAGGAGAAGCTCTGTCACAATTGCAGAGAATGTGAGAGGACGAGGTGG